>NC_137017.1:7147809-7150309 GCF_032717465.1 Coenobita brevimanus | reverse complement strand
GGAGAGGGTGGCTATATTTGTCTCGACTAAGTAAACGAGAGATTGGATAAAATTGTAGGTGGTGTGTGTGTGTGTGTGTGTGTGTGTGTGTGTTTTGTTATTATTATTATTATTATTATTATTATTATTATTATTATTGTTATCAATATTTTTATTATTAGTATAGTTCCGGTAAGTGGGGAGTGTTTTTGTTATTGTTATTTTTTCTTGTTGTTGTTATGGTAGTTTAGACCAGGGAAGGTCTTTTGTTATTGTTATTGTTATTTGGGCGGTGAACAGGGAGGGAGGAACCTGGGATAATTGTTTTTGTTGTCTTTGTTATTGTTTTTGCGATGATGAGGTAGTACAGTAGGTCGGCAGAAGTGTTTTTGTTAACGGTGGAGAGAGAGAGAGAGAGAGAGAGAGAGAGAGAGAAGGGGGGGCGGAGATCAGTGTATTTGATATTGTTTTGTTGTTTTTGAACTGGAGATGAGAGGTTGATATTGTCTTTTTTATGAAGAGGCTAGAGATATGTATTTTGTGTCCTTGTTTTTGCTCTGTTTTTGTGAATGGTTTGGTCACAGTCGTCAGTAATATTAATAGTAGTAGTAGTAGTAGTAGTATGGGGACTAATAGTAGAAGGCAGCAATAATAAGAATAAGAATTAGAAGAAGGACAAGAAGGAGAAGAAAGATATTGATAAGAATAAAAATAATAATAATAATAATAATAATGATAATGATAATAATAATAATACCACCCTGCCCTCCATACCATCCAACACAAACAAGACTAATCCAAGTAAAGTCGCCTGCATCATTAATTTTGCCAGCGTCCCCCAAATTAGCCAGTCCTTTAATAAAAAATAAATAAAAGAAATAAAAAATAGAGCTTAAAAAGAGCCACCCCGTTCATTAGTTATCCATCCCATGTATTGAGGGGGGACTGGGTTGGGGTGGTGGTGGTGGTTGTGGTGGTGGTGGTGGTGTTGATTATGGTGGTCATGGTAGTGGTGGTGGTGGTGCTTATGGTGGTGGTGGTGGTGGTGAGGTTAATAATGGTGGTAGTGGTGTTGGTGAGATTAATAGTGATGATGATGATGATAATGATGATGATGACTGCGGTGATGGTGGTGGTGGTGAAGGTAGTGGTGGTGATTGTGATTATGGTTATGGTAGTGGTGGTGATGGTGGTTGTGATGATGTTAATTTCTACTTCCAATTACACCACCTCCTGTTTTCATTCTTTTACGCCACATATTGTTATTAATATCAACCCATTTAGAATTACAAGCCCCAACCTTGATCCTACAGCAATTTTCCTTCCCCCTGTAGCCGGAAATCATGTATGGATATGTAGGGCAGGATTTTGTAGCAGCCACCACCGACCTTGTTTGTAATTTGCCACCAGTCCGAGCTTTCATTCCACTCTGATGCTGCAATTTCGCCCTGTGTGGTAGCCAGGGGTGGATTTTTATAGTTACCCCTCACTCTTCATCTCCCCTGTCTCGCCAATACGTTTTCTATTTTCCTGTCTCGTATGTGTTTGGTCTTTGCTCTCTCTCTCTCTCTCTCTCTCTCTCTCTCTCTCTCTCTCTCTCTCTCTCTCATTTTCTTCACCTTTTTTCGTACTGATTTTTTCTCTCTTCGTCTCCTCTATCATCTCATTTTTTCATCTTAACCCCTCGCGCTTCAGACCTACCCCCCCATTTCTCTTCTTCCACTCCTTTCCTCTCCTCTCCTTTCCTCTTCTCTCTTGATACCATTCCTATTTTGCCTTTGCCATTCATCACAGGCTCCCCTCCTCTCTCCGTTCATCTTTTCTCCCTTCCTTTTCACTCCTCCTTTCTGTGATTCTGTTATTCTGCCTTCCATCTTCCATTTTTATCCACTTTTCCTCTTTCATCTTCTCATTCCTCTTCATCTCTGTATTTCCTCTCCTTTCTCTTCTCTTCATCGCATCTCCTCTGCTCTGTTATGTTCTCCTTTCCTGTTCCCTTCTCTTTTCTCCTCTCCTCCTCTCTCTTCTCCTCTCCTTTACGTTGTTTCATTTCCTCATCTAATCTCCTTACCTCAACTCTCATCTCTTCTCGCCTAAATTCAGTCCTCTCTAACACTTTTCTCCTCGCCTCTCTCTCTTCTCACCTCTCCTCCTCTTTCGTCTCTTCTCCTCCTCCTCCTCTCTCTTCTCTTCTCTTCTCTCTTCTCCTCTCCTCTTCTCTCTCTCCCTTTCTCTCTCCCTCTTTTTATTTTTTTTCCCACATCCCCCTTCCAGCTCACCCTTGTATTCCCTTGCCTAGCACTAGAAAATTCCTCCCCTTCTCTCTCTCTCTCTCTCTCTCTCTCTCTCTCTCTCTCTCTCTCAGCAAACTGATAGAAAATAACAGCCAACTTCTGACATTCTGCCTTCCATTGATGTGTGTGTGTGTGTGTGTGTGTGTGTGTGTGTGTGTGTGAGAGAGAGAGAGAGAGAGAGAGAGAGAGAGAGAGAGAGAGAGAGAGAGAGAGAGAGAGAGAGAGAC
>NC_137017.1:7127809-7142809 GCF_032717465.1 Coenobita brevimanus | reverse complement strand
TGAAGCGCAATAGATCAGAGGAATTGCTAGCAAAGTATCATGAAATGATCAAACGATTCAAAACTAAGTCCACTAATGTGATAATATCTGGTATACTCCCAAGGATCAAGGCAGAAAATAGTCTCTATGATAAGGCCTTCAGCACAAATAACCGGCTCAAATCTCTCTGCATGCAAGAGGGAGTCGACTTTGTCAATCAATGGGACCAGTTTTATGAGCAACATACTCTATTCCAGAAAGATGGTCTCCATTTGAACTCAGTAGGAGCGGCACGGCTAGGTAGACTTCTACACGATAAAGTCGCCCTCTTCAGATCAAAAAACGCGGCACGTCCAGGAACAGTAACCTAAACGTAAATACCCACAAAGTCAGATCACCAACTGTTCGGAACGGAATTAGAGTCTGCTATGCTAACGCACGTAGTCTACATAACAAGTTTGAGGATTTAGAATCTCTAATTTACCTAGAAAATTATGACATCATTGGCATCACAGAGTCCTGGATTAACACATCTGACCGTGACTTTCTAGCGGAATACTCACTAACAGGGTACAATATTTTCAGCTGTGAGCGACCACATCGAGCTGGTGGCGGTGTTTTACTATATGTGAAAACTAGTCTCCATCCCCTTGTGCTATCCAAACCCAGTATTACCAACATAGATGCCAGTTATGTTCAGCTAAGTATTAATTCACACAAAATAAATATATGTCTCATCTATCGTCCTCCAGCACAGTCAACTGAGACAGATGAAAAACTTTATGATCAAATTGCGGAAATTTGTTGTCAAGAGGATAGCGTAATTTTTGGAGACTTTAATCTACCGTTAACAAAGTGGGGTGAACCACTGACGGCACACTCAGGACAAGAGCTTTATACGAATCTTCAAGAAAGCGCCCTTTCCCAACACGTAGAATACCCAACGAGAGGAAACAATATCCTAGACATCATCTTGACTACAAATGATAACCTAGTCAACAACGTTGAAATAGGACCTGAGTTTAGTTCCAGTGATCATCGAACTATACAGTTTAATATTACTACTGAAAAAGTAAAAGAAACGGAGAGCAAAGAAAAGGTCCCAGATTATCGTAGAGCTAATTTCAACAGGCTCAGAGCGCTACTTGCAACTGCAGATTGGAATCAAATGTCTGAAACCGATGACATAAACCAAGCATGGGAAATATTCACCGAAAAATTTAATGAAGTGGTAAAGTCATGTGTGCCACTACGTAACAGACGTCCAGCTGGAAATAGTAAACCAAAGTGGTGGTCCAGTGAAATAAAAAGTAACTTAATAGCCAAAAAACAGGCATACCATAAATATAAAGCTACACAAAATAATGATGATAAATTACAGTACGATAATCTACGCCGCATATTGAAAAGACTTATTAAACAAAGCAAAAGAGCACTGGAGATCAACATTGCTAATACGTGCAAATCAAATCCTAAAGAATTTTACAGTTACATTAGAAAGAAAAAGGTTATGACTACATCAATAGGTCCTCTAGACACAAACAATGGCAAACACACTGAAAATGAGGTCGAAATGGCAAACATTCTTAACGATTACTTTGCGTCTGTTTTTACAGTAGAAAACACCACCAGAAACCTACTGTTACCCACAAACCAAGCAAATAGCACAGTCCTTAGTAACTATGCTATCCATAATAACGATATCCTTTCAGCCATAAATAGTACGGACATAAACAAAACCCCTGGCCCCGATAAAATATCACCGAGAATTCTCAAAGAAGCAAAACATGAGTTACTGCTGCCACTCTCTGTCTTATTCAATAAATCATTAAGTACTGGGAAAGTTCCACGCGAATGGAAACTAGCAAATGTAACACCAATTTTCAAAAACGGAAATGAGTCACACCCAGGAAATTACAGACCAATCAGCTTAACATCAGTAGTGTGCAAGTTAATGGAAAAAATCATAAGAGATAAAATAGTTAATTATCTAGAAGAAAATAATATAATTAAAGACTCGCAACATGGATTCAGACATCGTCGTTCATGCTTAACTAACTTACTGGACTTCTTCCATGATGTTTACAAATCATACGATGACTCAAGAGCAGTAGATATAATTTACCTCGACTTTCAGAAAGCATTTGACACTGTCCCTCACAAGCGTCTCATGAGAAAAATAGAAGCACATGGAATAAAAGGAAAGACGCAAAAATGGTTACAAGACTGGCTGTCAGACCGAAAACAGCGAGTTGTGATAAACGGAAAGGAATCCAAATGGCGTAATGTGATCAGCGGCGTTCCCCAAGGCTCAGTACTTGGACCGATACTTTTTATTATCTATATAAATGATATTGATGAGGGTCTAAATTGTAAAGTATCCAAATTTGCAGATGATATTAAAATAACCAGTAAAGTCACTTCAAAATTACAGTGGCAGCAGTTACAAAATGACCTTAATACTTTAGCAAACTGGGCAGAAAAATGGCAAATGAAATTCAACACAGAAAAATGTAAAGTACTTCATATTGGAAGTAACAGTGTCCATGTAAATTACAAAATGAACAATATTCAGTTATCAAGTACAGACAGTGAAAAGGATCTTGGTGTGATAATATCAAATGACCTAAAACCAAGCAAGCAGTGTACCGATGCGATTAAAATTGCAAACAAGCTAGTGGGTTTTATTGGAAGAACTTTCGAGTTTAAATCGGAAAAAGTCATACTTGCCTTGTACAACTCGCTAGTGCGCCCCCATCTTGAGTATTGTGTGCAGTTCTGGTCTCCGTACTACAGAAAGGACATTGAAAAATTAGAGAAAATTCAGCGAAGAATCACAAAAATGATACCACGACTTAGAAACAAACCATATGAGGAACGCCTTGAAGAACTTAAATTATTTAGCCTAACGAAGCGCAGGTTAAGAGGGGACCTTATTGAAGTTTTCAAAATCATGAAGGGATATGACAACTTAGACATGAATAAATATTTTGATATAGACCGGTCGAGTCAAACCAGAAGTAATGACTGCAAAATCATGGGAAAGCGATTCCAATTCCACGAAGCAAAATACTTCTTCTTTAACAGAGTTGTAAATATCTGGAACAGATTACCCTCAGATACCGTGAACAGTATCTCAATTGAGACATTCAAAAACAAATTAGACAAGTATTTGCACGAAAATCCTCAGCTGACTCTTTTTCTGTCCGAATAACTTGCCTTTATAGCTACGGTACATGTAAGTTCATGTCCCTTTAGTCTACAAGACACCCCGTAAACAATGTACCCATACATAGTGTTGCGTCACGATATTATACATTTTCAATTTATTCGGTGCAAACAAAGCAATATAAGCACAGATTAGGATCTGCACAGATAACCCTGAGTTAACGGTCACTATTCTTACTTTCGACCTGTGATGGGCTGTGGATCACTGAGGGTCCATGTTAGTCAAGTGACCACCATCGGGATTTTTTTTAATGTACCAGGGGTCACTGCTTCAGGATGAAACTTGTGTACTTGTCCCATATGGGAGAGTTCCCTGTCTCAGTGGAGTGAACGGAGCTAGGGCCTGATTGACTGCTGCCTACCTTAAAAGCGCCAGGCAAGGCTGCCGCACCACCCCTAAACATCCACACTGTGCAGTCCCCTCGTGTCTACAGGACACCCCGTAAACTTAACATAGCGTCACGTCACGTCATTATACGTTTTTCGATTTACCCAAAGCAAGTGAGGTAATATACAGTAAGCACAGATTAGGATCTGCACAGATAACCCTGAGTTAACGGTCACTACTTTTACTTTCGACCTGTGATGGGATGTGGATCACTGAGGGTCCCTGTTAGTCAAGTGACCACCATCGGGATATTTTTAATGTACCAGGGGTCACCGCTTCAGGATGAAACTTGTGTACTGTCCCACATGGGAGAGTTCCTTGTCTCATTGGAGTGAACGGAGCTATTGCCTGATTGACTGCTGCCTACCTAAAAAGCGCCAGGGAAGGTTGCCGCACCACCCCTAAACATCCACTCTGTGCATTGCACATCCACACTGTGCACTGTGCAGTCCCCTTTTATCTAAGACACCCGTCCTATATAGTTTTCAATCCCCCCAGTGCAAAGAAAGCAATATAAGCACAGATTAGGATCTGCACAGATAACCCTGAGTTAACGGTCACTACTCTTACTTTCGACCTGTGATGGGCTGTGGATCACTGAGGGTCCCTGTTAGTCGAGTGACCACCATCGGGATTTTTTTAATGTACCAGGGGTCACTGCTTCAGGATGAAGCTTGTGTACTTGTCCCACATGGGAGAGTTCCTTGTCTCAGTGGAGCAAACGGAGCTAGGGCCTGATTGACTGCTGCCTACCTTAAAAGCGCCAGGCAAGGCTGCTGCACCACCCCTAAACATCCACACTGTGCAGTGTGTAGCTTCCACGTTATGTCCACAGACTTCCCATGAACTCAATGTAACCGGTTTATAATGTCATGCCGTAACTATTATTTTATTTGTTTACTTTCTCTTTCAGGTTACTCTATCGGGTAGCTTATAGATAAAGTATTATAGAATGTGACTTTTCCTTTCCAGTGTTTCCTATAAAATTTCCATGTCAGTTTTTCCATGCTGCATGGTGGTTTTTCTCACTTTTTCCTGGAGGGTTTGGTGGTGGGGGGAGCCTTCTTGCTTTACTATCCTTATCCTTCAGCATGTAGAGTTAGATCTTGTAGTCATAGTCTACTATCCTTATCCTTCAGCATGTAGAGTTAGATCTTGTAGTCATAGTTTTCTCTGACAAGCAGCCTCGAAAGGACCATAAGGTCTGTTGCTGTTTGCTTTCCTGTGTAATCCTTCTCCTCCTCCTCCTTCTGTTTCCCTTCCTTTTCTTCCTTTTTCTTGTCCCCTTTCCCTCTTCCAATGTCAATCCTGACGAGTAGTGTGTCTTGGCAGTGGTATTCCCAGCGCCCACACACACACACACACACACACACACACACACACACACACACACACACACACACACACACACACACACACACACACACACACACACACACACACACACACACACACACTGAGAGAGAGAGAGAGAGAGAGAGAGAGAGAGAGAGAGCAAACAGTGCGGTGTGCTGTGAAAGACAGGAGAGGCTTGGGAGAGATGGAGGGAGGGAGGGAAGCATACAGAGAGACACAATTGCTCTGTTTCCTCTTGTGCAACAGTCACACAGTACACACACACACACACACACACACACACACACACACACACACACACACACACACACACACACACACACACACACACACACACACACACCACAGATTCTTCCCTTCAAGCACTATCCATCCTTCCTCCTTTACTTCCTCCGTCTTAGCAAGAAACTACGCATAAGTTGGTAGGTTAGTAAGCAGCCAGGCGTAATAAGGTTATCATACTTGTAAATAAAGGAATAGGAAGGGACGGAAGTTTGAGACAGTGCGTGGGAAAGGGAAGGGTTGTTTGTGTGTGTGGGATGTGGGTTGGAGGAAAAAGAAAGTGTGGAGGAGGGATAATGGAAGTTAGGAGAGGAGAGGAGGGGAGAGGAGCGCAGAGGAGAGGAGAGGAGAGGAGTGCGGAGGAGTGGAAGGGAGAGGAGACGAGAGGAGAGGAGAGGAGAGGAGAGGAGAAGAGGGCAGATGTGAGGAGGAGAGAGGACAAAGGAACCAGAATAGAAAAGAACAGTGTAAGGGAAGGGAAAATTTTAGTACCGGTGTGTCAACAAAGGAGAGAGAGAGAGAGAGAGAGAGAGAGAGAGAGAGAGAGGGAGAGAAACTTGGGACAATGCCGGAGATGAAGAATCGTTTGGTTGCGTATTTGGTAACTAGTTGAATCTGAAGAAAAGTAAAGAGTAGAGAAAACAATTATAGAAACTTACTGATAATTATACAAGGAAAGCAGGAAGTCAAGTTGGTCCCTGAAATTTGCTTTGTACCGTAATTTCCCCGTTTGTAGCCTGGATTTGGATAGGCGACAATAGGAGAAGAGAAAGGAAATGTAAGAAAGTGAATAGGGAATGAGGAAATGAGAAAGGGCAGCAGTAAAGGACGTGGGAGAAAATGAGAAAGACGAGAAGGGAAGAGAAGAGAAAGAGGAGAGACAACAGTAAGGAAAGACGTATGAAAAAATGAAAAAGATGAGATGAGAGAAGAGAGGGATTTAAAGAAAATATAATAAAAAGGGATTTAAAAAGATTCTGTGTTTTAACCTGCTAATAAGACTGGAAATAAAGAGTTGCAAATAATCCCACCGTGACGCGTGTTGAGTGGCGAGTAAAGGAATGGAAATGGGAAAGGGAGAAGCTTAAAAGAAAAAAAATGGAGGAGGGTGGAAAATGAAGAGAAACGTAAAATATAATTGTTTACGCGTCTGAAAAAGAGAGAAACTGAGAATGATTCTAAGAAGATTATTTACGATGCTGAGAAGAAATCACAGAGATGAAAACAGAAGAGAAGAGAAGGAAAAGAGAGGAGAAAGAAGAGAAGAGACGAGAAGTTGGGAAAATGAAAAGGATCGAGGCAACCGTGAATGATTGCAGAAGATTTGTTTACTGTACGCTGAGAAGAGTAGGACAGAAATCAGAACAAAAGAGAAGAGTTGAGGAAGAGAAGAGAAAGTGAAAGAAGAGACAGAAAAGAACAGAAATGAAGAGAAGAAAAGATGAAAGAAGAGACAGAAAAGAACAGAAAAGAAGGAAAGAGAAGAGAAGGGGAAAAAAGAGAGAGAAAGGAAACGAGAAGAGAAGGTGAAAGAAGAGAGAGAAAAAAAAGAGTGAAGAAGGGAAGAGGAGAAGAGAAGCTAAGAGAAGCTAAAAGGAGAGAGAATAAAGAAGAGATGCACAAAGAAGAGACGAGGATAGGTGAAGAGAGAAGAAAGAAGAAGTGGAGATATAAGGAGAGAGGATAGAAGCAAATAAAGCAGTAAAGCAGACTTAAATTCTAACCAGCTATTAAAACCTGGAATGAGAGAAGTTGCAAATGATCCCAGGATGATGTGGGCTGTGAGGTCGTTTTCATGTCTTCATGGTTAACCCCGCCATAGACTGAGGAGAGGAGAGGAGGGAAGAGAAGATTAGCAGACAGAAGAGAGGAAAGATCAGATGAGGAAAAACCAGGAAAGGACGGAAGTAAGCAGGAGAGGAAAGGAGAAGAGAGGAGAGAAAAGGAGAGGAGAAGAGAGAAGGGAAGAGAAGACTGGAAGACTGAAGAGAATGAGAGAGGAGAGAAAAAGGACAGAAGAGGGAAAGGTCGGAGAGGACGGCAGAAACCAGAAGTGGAAACAAAAGAAAGAGAGGAGAGAAGTCAGTTGGGGAGGAATAGGAGAGGAGAGAGGGAGATGAGCTAAGAGAAAAATGATCTAGGAAGAAGAAGTTGGGAGGAAAGAAGAAACGAAAAGCACAAACACAAATAGAAGAGGAAAGAAAAGGCGAGGAAGGAAGAGAGTAAGGATAAAGTAAACAAAAGTAGTGTAAGAAAAGACATAAAAACAACCCTATTAATGAAAAGAGGAATTATTATGACAAAATAAAGAGCGGAAAGAAAAAGAGAAAAAGAGGAGAAGAGGGAAAAGGAGAGGAGAAAAGAGAACTTGACTGTAAAGGTGGAGGGAATCTAAGCTGTTAATAAAATCCAAGAAGGAGAGAAGTTGAGAATGATCCCAGGAAGAGGCGGGTCATGTGGCTGGAAACGCGGGAGAGGAGGGAGGAGAGGAGAACAGGGAAGAGAAGAGAAATGAAGAGGAGAGGAGAGGGGAGAAGCAGGGAGTGAGGGGAGAGCAAAAAGAAAAAAAAAAGAGGGAAAATGATGTGAAAAGAAAAACGTACAATAAACCTTTAAGTATACAGAAATAAAGTGAATGAAAGAAAAAGAAGACATTGGTAGAAAAGATAAGAAAAGAAGAGAAAAACAGATCGTGAAAGGAAATAGGAGAAAGGGGAAGAGAATTTCAATGAAGGGCTACCAAATTTGTTTGCAGAAGCGAAGAAGTAGATAGAGGAAGAGACAGTTGTATACTTTGAAACAATAAAGAAAGAGATAAATAAACAAAGGAGCAGGAAAGGAGAGGGGAAAATAAAAATGACTAGAAGAGAAAACAAGAGGAATGAGAAGAGAAGAGGAGAAAATAAAAATGGATAGAAAAGAAGAGGAAAGGGAAGAGAAAAGGAGAAAAAATAGATTGGAGAAAAGAGAAAGAAACTGTAAAAGTGAAAGCAGAACTGCAAAGAAGCCAGGAAAAGAGAGAAGTTGGGAATGATACAAGGAACAGACTTGCAGTGTTGTCGTTTACTTGTCCACGCGGTTAACCTTAGCCTGGAAAATGAGATGAGACGAGATGAAGAGAGGTGAGATGAGTTTAGACGAGAGATGGGATAAAATGAGAGGAGAGGAGACGACGAGACGAGGCAAGGAGAGGAGAGGAGAGGAGTAAAGAAATATGTTTAAGAGTGGTGGTTGTCTTGTCCCTGTGGCTAACCCCAGCTTGGGCGCTCAGTGGTCCGTATCAGTATGCTGTTTACGCGATGGGAGGCTGGTTTGTTGTTTTCTGGAGGAGGAGAGGTCGTGGAGGGAGAAAGAGGAGAGGAGAAGAGAAGAGAGAGGAAGGGAAGGGAAAAGAGGAGTGCAAGGGAAGGAGAGAGAAGAGAAAAGAAGGGAAATGAAAAGGGGAAGCCAAGGGAAGGGGAGGGAAGGCAGAAAAAAGAAAATAAGTGAAACGAAGACAAGAGAGGGAAGAAGGGAAGAAAAGAGAAGAGGAGTGGAGAGAAGAGAAGAAAAAAGATGAGAGAGTAAGGGAGGGGACTGGAAAAGAAGAGGGGAAGAGATTGGAAGAAAAGACAAGAGGAGTGGAGGGAAGAGAAGAGAAGAGAAGCGAGTAGAAGAAAAGGAGAGAGATAAAAAAAAAAAGGGAAATGAGATGAGGAGTGCAGCCAGACCTCAAACTTTATGAAGTCAAGAAGAGAAAGTGGAAGTGACCTGAGAAAAGAATACGATATTGTGTTGATAGTGTAGTCATTCTCTCTCTCTCTCTCTCTCTCGTTGACTAACTCAAACTTGCAAACTCAGTGGGTCGTAGGGTTAGGCTGTTTAAGTGGGGGTATATTTTGAGAGAGAGAGAGAGAGAGAGAGAGAGAGAGAGCTTGGGAACTCAGTGGCCGGCATCGTTACGCTGTTTTCGTGCGAGGTGTTTATATTGTGTGTGTGTGTGTGTGTGTGTGTGTGTGTGTGTGTGTGTGTGTGTGTGAGAGAGAGAGAGAGAGAGAGAGAGAGAGAGAGAGAGAGAGAGAGAGAAGCTGCTTTTTTTGTAATAGTGGGAGAAGAGAGAGAGAGGTGGAAAGGAAAGGTTTGGGGAGAAACCGAAGGAGAAAAGAAAAAAAGAGAAGACAGGAGAGGAAGAGAATACAGAATATGCGACGAGAGAAGAGGTGAATGAAAGGGAGGGGAAGGGAGAGGAGAAGTGAAAAGAGAAGAAAAGAGAAGAGAGGGGATTAGGATAAATAATACGGGAGGAGAGAAGTCAGCGAACGAGAGGATAGAAGAGAGGAGAGGAGACAAGGGAGGAGGAAGAGAGGATGGAAGAGGAGGTAGGAGTAATAAAGAGAAAATATGAGAAGATTATTCCGACAGGTGAGCGGTGCAGGAGAAACAAGGAAGAGAGGAAAGAAGAGGAGAGGAGAGAAGAGAAGAGGAAGGGAGAGAAAACAGGAGAGAAGAGGTGAGGCGGGGAGAGGAGAGGAGAGGAGAACAGAGCTGTGGAGAGCAGAGCATAGCAGGGGAGTGGAGGGGAGAGAAGGGAGAGAAGAAAAGCATATACGGTATTAGAATAACTTTGTTGCGGAAGATAGAAGAGCAAAGATTAGCTGTGAGAAGAGTATATGGTGGGATCCGAGGAAGAAGAAGAAGAAAAGAGAGAGAGAGAGAGAGAGAGAGAGAGAGAGAGAGAGAGGAAAAATATATAACAAGAATAAAGAGAGCATTAAAGACAAGATTATGAGAAGATTATGCAGGCAGATGGTGAGCCGTCCAGGAGAGATAGGGCAAAAGAGGAGAAGAAAGGAGAGGAGGAATAAAAAGAGGAGAAAAGAGAACAGAAGAGAGGAGAAAAAAAGGAGCAGAGAGAAGGATAGAAGAGAGAGAGAGAGATGATAAGAAGACTGAAATAACAGATCATGAGGCAGGGAGAAAAAGAGAAGTAAAGAGAAGATAGGAGTAAATGGTGCTAGTGGGAGGTTAGAGGTGAAAGAGAGTATAAAAAAGTGAGCAAAGAAAGAGAGGACAGGAGAAACGAAAGGAAAAAAAAAAGAGAGAAGAGAGGTGACTGAAGAGGAGAGAGAGTAATATTAAATAGTTAGAATAAGGCGGTGACGAGAAGGTGTTAAAGAAAATGGGCAGTTAGTGGGTGAGAAGATAATAATAGAGAGGAAAAGAGAAAGAAAATAGAAGACAGCTAAAAATAAAGTCGGATATCATCACCACCACCACAACCACCACCACCATCACCACAACCATCATCATTACCATCACTGCCAACACCATCATCATCATCATCATCATCATCTCCCTAACAGTTTTCCACCAGAATACGGGCAGTAAGAGAGGAATGCAAGGGGTGTGAAAGCATTTTACACCCCTGTCTTGTTCTCTCTCTCTGGGACAATCACAAATCTTGCTTGAAGGGGAGAGGAGGGTGTTGATAAATGTAGGAAGAGGGGAAGAAGGGGAAAAGAGAAAGTGTGAGGTGGATAGAATGAGAAGAGAAATGTTTGTGGCAGACGTAAAAAGTATGAGAGACTTGGCGAATATGAAGGGAGACGCTGTGAATATACCGGGTGTAAATATACTTGGTGTGAATGTATCTGGTGTGAATGCCAAGGGATAGGGTTTATTTTGCAGTCTCTTCAGCTGGTATTTTTCCTTCTATTTCGTGTCTTCACAAGTCATCTCGAGGTAAAGCTTTCCTCTCAGTCATCTCTCCCTCCCTCCCTCTTCTCTCACATGTCTCCTCGCTACCCCCTCCTCTCCCTCTTCTCTCTCATGTATCCTTCTCGCTAACCCCTCCTCGCCCTCTTCTTCTTTCCTCTCGCCCTTCTCCCAATCACCTTTCTCACTATCCATCTCTCATTCTTTCTCCATTTCTTCGCCCCACCTTCTCGCTCACTTCTCTCCTTCTCTCTCTCTCTCTCTCTCTCTCACACACACACACACACACACACACACACGCACACACACACACACACACATACACACACACACACACACACACACACACACACATCCTTCCCTGCTGTGTACGTCTATAAGTATATCTGGTTTCGTGTGTACGTATGTGAGCGTGTAAGTATGGTTGTATGTGCGTTCAGGTGGCAGTAATTTCCCGTTGAGAGACTGACCATCAATACTCCATTACACGTAGCCCCACTCCACTCAATATTTGTCACTCCTCGACTATAGAAAATGGGTGATATATATTTTTTTATTGATAACTCTCTCTCTCTCTCTCTCTCTCTCTCTCTCTCTCTCTCTCTCTCTCTCTCTCTCTCTCTCTCTCTCTCTCTCTCTCACCCAGTTAAGCTTTTCTTCATATCCTTTATTTATTCATTTCTCTTATCATTTTCATTTTCTAAGCGTACAAACACTCCACTCAGTATGTCACTCTGTATTATATACATGAATTTTTCTTTTTCTTTTTCTTTTTTTACTTATAACAGATTTTTTATTATTATTATTATTTCTCTTCCCATCGTTTCAGCCTTTTCCCTTTTCTCCTGATTTTTTTTCTCTTTGACTCTTATTTCTTTCCACCACTGCCATCTTCTTTTATTCCTTCCTTCCTTCCTTCCTTCCTTCCTTCCTTCCTTCTTTCCTCCTACGCTATCCCGAAACAGCTTGCGTAACTCTGCAATAACGTGTGAAATATACAGAGCGCAATGACGCAAACTCTGCATAAATCCTGATTGCTGAAATATGATATGGAATACAGTGATTCAGATCTCTTCGTCTTGTGTGTCGAATTACAGAGCTTTGAGAGAGAGAGAGAGAGAGAGAGAATGCGTCACACACACACACACACACACACACACACACACACACACACACACAGTCAGCGTTAAGTATCTAAACATGGATCAGTTATTCATTATCCCACTGCCACACCAACGCCCACACCAGCAGACTGAGCCGTCCCCACAGCGCACAAGGTACCACCACGTGTGTTTATAGTGGAACCCTATTGACCAACCACCCTTTATTGTTCCCCTTTATTGACCTGTATTTTTTACGGCGGTCTCAATGCTCTGATTCGGAAGACGTTGATAGAGATTGATTATGCGTCCTTGAACACAATATATTTCTTCCAAGACTTGTTTACTCCTTGGGCTGTAGCAGGAAAATATTGATAAACGTCTTGAGGTGTGATGGAGATTGACTAACTCCTTGGGTGCCTAAATTTTCACTTTATTCTTTTATATCCGTGTGACAAGAGAAAAATAAATCTATCTACAGTATCCATCTATAGCCAGACGCCTGACTACCGTAAGAGGTGCCCGCAAACGAATCTCCTCCATGTCGTCCTGTACCCTACCATTTCGCTGCCCTCCCCTCAGCGTACATCCCTTCTCTCATATACCTCTCTATTCCATCCCTGTCTCATCAACATGGACATTTTGTGGTATAAGGAATCTAATGGAGGGTGAAGGGAACCAACAGGCGACGAGATGAAAAATTATGATGATGTTTGAGTTTGTTTCCAGCCTCTTTATTAGTAAGGTCTCTTCAGTGCTTTAATATTCGTCCGGTTGAAGAATAAATAAAATGAAAAAGCGGAATTGAGCCCATATTTTCGTCGGTTAAGAAGGCACCCTGACACCTCTTCCTTAACGATTTATTTTTGGATATGGTTGGTTAGTATAATTTTGTACCTTATTTATGAGGAGTGATATTGGAATAATTTAAGTAACATAGTAGAGGTTAGTAAGGTGTAAATAAGCAATATAAATCACTTACGAAAAGGTGTTAGGGAAGCTTCCTTAACCGACGAGAATACCGGTCCTGGTTGTGAAGGAGTTTTGAGATTTTTTGTAATGTCATTTAAGTCAACGATTGCTCCTGAAGTTGTATGAAAGTATCTGAAACAAAAAGTAATATAAGTGACATCAAGCTTATCAAAAAAATAAATCTCTCCTAAGCTAAATAATAACTAGCGCTATCAGAATAAAATATATATGTATATATATATATATATATATATATATATATATATATATATATATATATATATATATATATATATATATATATAATAGAGCGTCTATTAAACAGGAGGGGGGGAATTCATAAACATTCTTGATCTTTAGTTGGACTTGAGATCTTTTGTGTATACTTTCATATTCGCTCGTCCAGTCACCAGTCACGTCGCAGCCAAATAAGGATGAATAATTTAGTGAAGAATATGAGCATACAGACCGATTCTTAATAATTATTCACTTCTACGGATGTCTGCCTGTCGTGAGAATTGGCTAAGATCTTTTATGAATTCCCTGGGGGCGTAGGGGACGAGGCTAGGCGAGGGAGGGTGATAAATTAGGCTGTGAGTGTGTGGTCGTGAATCAGTGTGTGTGCGTGTGTGTGTGTGGCTGGAATGTCCTAGTGGCGGCTGTCCGTTTGTTCGTGCTTTTAAGTTATGGCTGCCCCTCCACGGGTACGTTGTTGCTTGGAGAGAGAGAGAGAGGAGAGGGGAGGGGGTTAATGTATGCACAAGGGTGTACCTTTATGTGGGTTTGTTGGAGTGTGAATGTGTGTGTAGAGAGAATAATGTGCTTGTTCGAGAGAGAGAGAGAGAGAGAGAGAGAGAGAGAAAGAGAGAGAGGGAGAGAGAGAGAGAGAGTACGGTCAAGCTTTCAGTCCTCCTAGTGCGCTGATTGAGGCCCACATCAAAAGCTTAAGTTACTCCCAATCGACCCCTACAGTGACCATAGTACGTAATGAAATACCACTCCGAAAGACCATTAATTATTGTGAAATACCACCCTTCAATACCATACCTTACAGTGAAATACCACCCTTCAATACCATACCTTACAGTGAAATACCGCCCTTAAATACCATACCTTAAAATGAAGCACCACACCTGCCTTGTATTTTGGCTCTACCACTGCAATTAATGACCGGAAATTGCCCCCCTCACCTGTCCATTATTTTTGTGGCTTTAATGGTGAGTTAATGGGTTGTGACGGTGGGAAATGGGGCCCGTATTTTCGCGTGTAAGGAAGCCCCCTAACACTCCTTCCCTAGCGATTTATTTTTGGATTTGGCTAGTTAATATGTACGCCATTTTAAGCGGCGTATGGCGATATTTGAAGGTTTTATGTAACACGAAAGAGAACAGTAAGGTGTAATAAGAATAAATCGCTTAAGAAAAGGTGTTAGGGAGCTTCCTTAACTGACGAGAATTCGGGTCTGGATGTGTAGGTGTAAAAAACACGCCTTAGGTTACTCCCAGCAATTTATATGAGTAAATCTTGAAATTATGACAAGAAATAGTAATTGGAGAATGGATGTATTGTTCATTTCGCCGGACACTCTGCTGATTGTCCTCATGTTTTTTGCTCTCATGTTTCTATTTTTGGTAATTCCTCTAGCTCGTTTGTTCTGGGGAAATAGAGTTATGATAAGTCTTGAATTGTTACAACTAACTCCATATTAAAAATTTTTAGTTGCTAATAGTGAGCATGGTATGTCTTAAATTACGGTTACATCTTAAATAAGGTAAACTTCGCATCATTGATTTTCCTCCACTGTATGTAGTTTTTAGTAACAAATTGTCGGTTTTTGTTATTGATCTAGGTTTGTAATCAATTCCAGCTAATGTAGAACTGTACTAAAAATTCGAGGAATGCATTAAGGTGGTTTGGGTAAAGGAGACTGCACAGAGTATAAACGAAGACCGTAGGAATGAATAGAAAAAGACCAAAGACAAGGTAGAGATATAAAAGTGT
>NC_137017.1:7120309-7122809 GCF_032717465.1 Coenobita brevimanus | reverse complement strand
CTAAAGGTGGGAAGACTAATTATTTCTGATATAAAGTTGTAATTAGCTATCATTAATACGACACCCAAGCAGCCATATAGGTGAGTGATTGGGATAGGGTGATGTGTGTGTGTGTGTGTGTGTGTGTGTGTGTGTGTGTGTGTGTGTGTGTGTGTGTGTGTGTTTAAATAATTGACCAAGATATTAGAGGTATAAGGTAGAACACAGGTAATCATTAATTTGTTCCTGTAAGCAAAATTTCACGGTGAAAAATTTATTAACAGAAAATAAATAAAAATTGACACTTCCCAATAAAAGGGAGGAGATTGATTATAAACACCATCAGTAAAAGAAGTTATGGAGGTCAAAATGATAAAATAAAAGTAATTGTAAAGAAAGGGTTATCTCTCTCTCTCTCTCTCTCTCTCTCTCTCTCTAATTAATCACCCCATACATTAATCACAAGCCTAAACTATTTCATTTTTTCCACCAACAATTTCCTATATCACGTGTAATGGAGAGACTACTATCAGTTTAATTTTCTCCCCCCACATATATTTTACTTTCATCACAAAAATAAAATCCAAAATAAATGATTACACGTCCTGTACTTAAATGTAGTGTAATTTGTACTGTGCTCGGGTGTAATGTGTGTGTGTGTGTGTGTGTGTGTGTGTGTGTGTGTGTGTGTGTGTGTGTAATGGTGGGAGCAGGTAATGTAATGATCGGCTGCCCAAGGGTACTCTGTGTAATTGCTCTCTCTCTCTCTCTCTCTCTCTCTCTCTCTCTCTCTCTCTCTCATTATGAAGGTGGCTAGAATGCGTGATTTTAGGATGTGTTTCATTGTGTAGTCACCAGGGGGCCACGGAGAGAGAGAGAGAGAGAGAGGTGGGAGTTGAGAAAGAGAGGTCAGCAATATGTAGGATTTGTAGAAGAGAGGAGAGGATTAAGGGAAAGAGAAAGACAACATGGACTAGGAAAAAAAAAAAGAATATGGAAAGAAGGGATTAGGAAGAGGTGGAGAAAGGTATGCGTGTTGTTATTATTTTTATTATTATTATTTTTATTTATTATTATTATTATAATTATTATTATTATTATTATTATTATTATTATTATTTTCTTATAATTATTTTTATTATTGTCAAATCACCATCATCATCATCATCCATATTAACCATTATTATTATTATTATCATCATCATCATCATCATAATTATTATAATTATTATTACTGGATACCTCGTTGTGACGGGATAAGGAATATAAGAAAATGGAAGAAGAGTTAAAAGAGCGACACAAAGAGAAAGGAATAAAGAGATTAGAAATAGGAAAAATGGGGAAGGAAAAAGAGGGAGAGGGGAAAGGAAGGATTACCGGCAAGCCAGATAGGTGGAAGAAGCACGGAGAGAGAGAGAGAGAGAGAGAGAGAGAGAGAGAGAGAGAGAGAGAGAGAGAGGTGGGGAGAAGATAGACAGAAAAGAATGCGAGAATAGGAGGGAAAAGATGAAGAATATAAAGTGAACATGACAAGAGAAAAATCAGCTTAGAGGAAATGAGGAGCAGGGAGAGAAAAGAAGACGAAAGAGACGGTAACAAGAAGGGAAAGACGTAAGAAAATATTTGTATAAGATTAAAGATGACAGAAATGAAAGCTGGGAAGCATGCGTGTAAGAAATTGAGTAAAGAAAAATGTATATATGTATGTGTATAAATTTTCATAAGGTGTTAAAAAAGTACCATAATATTTTCAAAGCCAGTTTTTCATTATAGTAAAACGATCCCCCTAACTTTGCTAATAAATACGGTAGCCAGGAAATTACTAGGAGAGGGAAAAGGGTATAAGGACTGGGATATAGAGATGGTAAATATATAAAGTGTTATATTATAGAATACTACCACAGCACTGGTATATATTGAAAGCCAGTTTTTTATTGATAGTCATCCATAAACTCAGTGAAAAAAATGAAGGCCAAAAAAATCACTAAGAGGGGAGAAAGGAATATTTACAATTTTACATAAAGTGGGAGGAAAGGAATATTTATAATTTTACATAAAGTGAGAGAGAAATAATGTCTTCATGTTTTCATTTTTATTATAGCCAACCATACGCATTAAATTAAGGAAAAAAAAATAATGGTGGGGTACTCTCAAACTGACAGGAAAAACGAAAAATCGCCACAATTTTAATAAAAGGGAAGAATCAACAAGGGAACCTTTGGAAGCACATACAATTACCATCCTCTTTTCACCTTAACCTGGCCCAAAATTTCGTCTTTTTGCTGCTTCTTTCACCTAATGCAGAGACAGAGACTGGTATAGATTTACATCCTTTCCGTGGCACTTCTTCGTGACTAGTGCCTATTACTGGTGTTAAACGAATTTTATAACACAGCGCTGAAGATGGAGAGAGGACAATTTTAGGCCAAGTTATCGTGAAAGGAGTATAGGCAAGAGTTAATAAAGCAAATATCACCATTAATATTTTACCTCGGCTCCAGTAACACATACGTTTTTCTGG
>NC_137017.1:7110309-7115309 GCF_032717465.1 Coenobita brevimanus | reverse complement strand
TCTCTCTCTCTCTCTCTCTCTCTCTCTCTCTCTCTCTCTCCACACACACACACACACACAAACAGAGGCAGACTCATGCATACGAAGGAGGACCCACAGACACAGGGAAAGGCACACAGACACACTGAGACCAGAGCAAGGATGAAAGCACACATACGCACACGACAGGACAAGCAACCACACACACACACACACACACACACACACACACACACACACACACACACACACACACACACACACACACACACACACACACACACACACACACACACACACACACACACACACACACACACACACACACACACACACACACCGAGATTACACACACATATTTTCACGACCACGTAGCTATCACCAACAGTCATTGACACATATGTTCGTCACATCTGTCACCCCCCACTCCCCCTACCCCTTCAAAATCCATATCCTCTGCCCCCCTCTCCTCCGAAATAGTCTGATAGTAGCCCTGTTAAAATGAAAATGGTGTCACTTTAATGAAGAAATATAATTCAGTAGTAAGGAAAAGGATTTACATTATCTTTCCCCATAAATCAACGAAGTAATGGTAGAGCAAATATGTATGTGTTATGGGGAGGATGTAATAGCGAATTCGATCCTGATTGTACACTCAACAACAAAAGTCCAGCGGTGAATAGAAGTAGTAGTAGTAGTAGTATTGGTAGTAGTAGTGCTTGAACCCCAGATGCTTCAGGGTTTAAGTACGATTATAAGCTGTGCAGAGCTTTTGTTGTTGAGTGCACCAGAGAACACTTCATTTTGGACACATGAACTCGATTTTGCCACGTCCCCTGCCCTGCCATTCAGCTCCACCGACACGTCATAAAAATATCCTCCCCCGTCCCATATCATAACGCCATATGTGATAACGGCAGTGTATCATAGTCGAGATGGTGGGTATTAGGGCGCAAGTGGTGGTATGTGAGGGTTGTTTGGGGTCAGCTCTATGTTGGTGTGTTGTGAGTGGAGTATTGGTCATAGAGACGTTGATTCCTGTCGTATATTTAGGATTGAATGGATGTAATGAAAAAAAAATGGGGATACACGCGAAATGCACGTGAGTTCACACACACACACACACACACACACACACACACACACACACACACACACACACACACACACACACACACACACACACACACACACACACACACACACACACACACACACACACAAACGACTTTTCTTTTCTTCTGTGTTTTTCCGGAATCATTGTTTTCCTCCCTGTCAACCCCTCTTCCCCTTCCCTTCTTTTCCCAACCTTTCCCTATTCAGAGCCTCACCATCCCTCATTTTCCCTCCCCCTCTCCGTCTCTCCCTTTGTCTCTTCTATCTCTCTCCTGTACCTTTTCTCTCCCCCTCCCTCTCTCTTCTTTTAACCTCCTCTTAATCACTCCTACCCTCACATTCTCTTCCTCCCTCTCTCTTCTCTCCGTCATCCGTCCCCCCCTTCTCACCTCCATTTCTCCCCTCGTTTCTCCTGAATCTCTCCCCTCTTCTCTGCATCCCTCCCTCCCCTCCTCTATCCATCTATCCATGCTTCCCTCCCTTCTTCTCTCCCTCCCTCCCTTCCCTTCTCTACGACTTAGAAAAACGTGTGAGGTGAGGCCATTTAAGCGGCATGACGAGGGTCCGTAGGTCATAGGAGCTGAGGTCACCCTGAGAATAATTAGCCCATGATAGCCCGTTATAATGTGATTAACAGTTGACTTAATTGGTTCTTAATTAAGCTGTAACATGGCCTGTGATACCTAGGGAAAAAAAAAAAAAGAGAAAAAATATAGGGTAGAGGGAAAAAGGGTACGGTGCATGAAAAACAGGGTACATAAACGGTACATGAAAAATAGGTTACATAAAAAGTAGGGTACGGTGCATGAAAAATAGGGTACCAAAAAATAGGGTACGGTGCGTGAAAAATAGGGTACAAAAAATAGGGTACGGTGCGTGAAAAATAGGGTACATAGAAAGGGTACATATGTAAAGGGTACATTAAGAAAATACGGTACATATAAACAGGTTGAGTGGAAAGTAGGGTACAATATAAAAGTTGAAAATATGGTACAGTAATGCAAAGAAGAAAAAGTTCCTTGCGTAATTAACATTTGTCTATATGGCTGTTGTCTGTGTATGTATGTGCGTATGTAGTATGTATTTGTGTGTGTGTGTGTGTGTGTGTGTGTGTGTGTGTGTGTGTGTGTGTGTGAATCGAAAGGTAGTCATAACAAAAGGGTATACAAACAGAGAGAGGGAGAGAGAGAGAGAGAGAGAGAGAGAGAGAGAGAAGTGATGCAGCCAAGTATAGCCCACGCACTATAAGCACGTGAGCAGAATTTTTACGCCTACAGTATTCAAATATCTGGTTCGTGTATATTTCTCACACCAAAAGGGACTCATTCATCAAATCATCGGTCAGCAGACTCCCTTTAACCTTTTCAGCCGTCATTCTTATTATAGTTTTGCTCCTGTGATGTAATTCAGCTTCAGGAGAGGATCCATGCAGTGAAAGAGATTATTGAACCTAGATTCACCTCCTGTATTTCTGAATTTCACTTGAACTTGGACGAAATTGTCGGGAGATAGCAAGGAGAATATACTGAAGGACATAATATTCACTGGCGGTAGATATACCACTTCACCCTAAATTAGTGTTGATGCACAACTATTTTTATTTCTGTTTTAATTACACCAGTCCTCGATAAACGACAGGGGGATGCTATGTGATCGGCGCAGGGGGGGGGGGTGTTCACAAAAACATTGTTTAATCAAATTTTATCTAAACTTGGTCGAGTAAAACAATAGCCGCTCTCGCTCCTCCAGTGCAGGCGTAATAATAAAGAAAATGATAATAATAATAATTATTATTATTATTGTTTTTATTATTATTATTATTATTATTATGATTATTATTATAACAATTTAACAAGCTCTATGGCAGTCCCTAATCACATCAGCTTTCAACCCCGTATCATTAATTCCGTAACCCCCAGACAAAAAATTAATCCTTGTATTATTTCACTTTTTTGATAATGCTGCGAGGTGGCAATTAGGCCCTTGTGTCATAATGGCCTGGGAGATGAGGGCAGACAAAATTATCCTTGCTGAGGACAGAACATTTGCAGGCTTAAGCAGAGAAGGAGAGGCTGTTGTTGGACGCCTGGGGGGAGCAAGGCGAGGATGGGTCTCTGATGTCTCATGCTGTGATGTCTGGCTGTGTGATGTCTCTTGCTGTGATGATGTCTGGCTGTGTGATGTCTCTTGCTGTGATGATGTCTGGCTGTGTGATGTCTCTTGCTGTGATGATGTCTGGCTGTGTGATGTCTCTTGCTGTGATGATGTCTGGCTGTGTGATGTCTCTTGCTGTGGTAATGTCTGGCTGTGGGATGTCTCCTGCTGTGATGATGTCTGGCTGTGTGATGTCTCTTGCTGTGGTGATGTCTGGCTGTGTGATGTCTCTTGCTGTGGTGATGTCTGGCTGTGTGATGTCTCTGTGATGTGATGTCTGGCTGTGTGATGTCTGTGATGTAATGGTGTCTGGCTGAGTGATGGTATGTAGTTCTTGACTTGGGATGGTGTGTGTGTGTGTGTGTGTGTGTGTGTGTGTGTGTGTGTGTGTGTGTGTGTGTGTGTGTGTGTGTGTCCGCTCGCGCGTGAGCGTGTTATGTTTGTGACGTCACTGGTATGTTTGGGATGTCATTGTGTGGTCTGGCTATGTAATGTCTCTGTAATATTTTTAATGTCTCAGGGTCTGTGATGTATGTATGATTTCTGGCCGAACTAAAATTTCTAAGTTTGTCTACTCAGGCTTAGATTAGATATAGGGTTGATGTGGACGGGAATAGGTTAGATTATTCCTAGGGCGAAGCTGGTTTGGGCTGAGCATAAATTGTCCTGTGTTGAGCATTAAAGTAAACGTGAACTGCGTGGTTAGAATTGGTTAAGTTTGGTTGGCTAAGGTTGGACTAGGTAGGGTCAGGATCGGTCGGGTTGAGGTAGGTTGGGTTAGGCTAGGTCGGGTCAGGCTTTGAATATATTGAAGTTAGGATAGGTCGGAATCCCTTTGATGAGTATAAACATGGACGTTTTTGTAGGGAAGGACGGGTCTCATTACCGTAAAAAGAATAATAATAATAACGCGGCTCTTCATTAAAAATTTACACTGATTAAAGGCACTGCGGTTAGTTCTCAATATTTAGGGTCGTAGTAACAGCCACGAGTTTTATTTTTGTCATCAGTAGTGTGTGAATATAATTTGGATTTTGGTGTGGTTACCTCCTGGCGATTAATGTGAATATAATTTGGATTTTGCTATGGTTACGTCCAGGCGATTTAATTCAGTAATGGAAAGGCGTATAGATAAGAGATTCAAACATTCTTGGGTCCTTATTCTTCTCGATTAAAGAAGCTCCATAGCACCTTTTCCTGAGCGATTCATTTTGCTTACTACATCTTGCCATATTCTTCCGTGTACCTTAAATAATTCTAATATCGCCATTCTCTGCATAAATAACGTGCAAAATTATGAGTCAGCAGTATCCAAGAATAAATCGGTAAGGAAGAGGTGATAGGGAGATTCCTTAACCGACGAGAATTCGAGCTATAACACTTACTGATTATGTTTCAGTTTTATCTTAAAGGCATAACTTACGCCACATCTATATTCGATGCCAGTCATCAAGAAGTGCTGTGGAAAAGGAAGTGAAATACGGTGCTAGTCATCAAGAAGTGCTGTGGAAAGGAAGTGAAGTACGGTGCTAGTCATCAAGAAGTGCTATGGAAAGGAAGTTGAGCCATAATATTTTCTTTTACTGCACCTGATCAGCGTGAAATAAGCTGCAAAAG
Source organism: Coenobita brevimanus (assembly GCF_032717465.1). Taxonomy (NCBI): domain Eukaryota; kingdom Metazoa; phylum Arthropoda; class Malacostraca; order Decapoda; family Coenobitidae; genus Coenobita; species Coenobita brevimanus. The sequence goes on along the minus strand of NC_137017.1, from coordinate 7,110,443 downwards.
GACGAAAATCTGGGCCAATTTAAGGTGAAAGAACTGTATGAAAAAAAGGCGAGGACGTCTATAAACCCGTCATTATTGATGGATATTGATAATTTTACTCAGGATATTATCGCCTGGTAGGATGAAGAGGAAAA
>NC_137017.1:7097809-7105309 GCF_032717465.1 Coenobita brevimanus | reverse complement strand
TTTTTCACAGTGGAAAGGTTAAATAAGTCAATACCAAACCCTTTCAGTTTCAAAAAGTCTTTCTGAAGCTGCATAAAATCGTCTGAAGATATCAAGATTAAAATTGATTTCTTTCCTTATTAATCATGGAGTTAAAACTTAAAAAAAAAATTGGCTTGAGATGTACTGATTAAATTGTCTTTATAATAAAAGAGTTAAAAAAAGGAAGAAAATTGTCTTGAGATATGCTATTAAAAATGCAAACTTGTCTTAGTAATGAAAGAAAGTGAAAAAGAAAAATTGTCTTAAGATATAAAGATTGAAAATGTAAACTTGTCTTACTAATGAAGGAATTAAAAAGAAGAAAATTGCCTTCAGATATGCTAAAGTAAAATTGTAAACTTGTCTTAGTACTGAAGGAAATAGTAAGAAAAATAGAATAATTTAGAAAATGTTAAATCTATAGGACACTACTCTCGGGGAAATTAAACCATTTAAAACATATATGATTTATAATAACTTCCCTGAAACAAAGAAGCATAATTCAAACAGAACTTAAAAGAGAGAGAGAAAGAGAGAGAGAGAGAGAGAGAGAGAGAGAGAGAGAGAGAGAGAGAGAGAGAGAGAGAGAGAAACGTATTTAATGATAAACTTCTGACAGAAACAGATTGGCAGCAGAAGGAGGGAGGGAGAAAGGAGGAAGAGAGGGAGAGAGAGAGAAAAAAGAGGAAGAGAGGGAGAGAGGAGAGAAAGTTTACACTGAGGACGAAGGGGAGGAGACGGAAAATGCAATCGGAGAAGGAGAAGAGGTGGAGTGAGAGCGAGGAGGGGAAGACGGACAAAGGTGATACGGAAAGGAAGAAGAAGAAGAACACAGGAAGGGATGCACTGAAAGAGGAGGGGAGAGAGGAGGAGGAGGAGGTGAGAGAGAGAAAAAAGAGGCGTAGGGCAAGGGAAGAATGAGAGAGAGAGAGAGAGAGAGAGAGAGAGAGAGAGAGAGAGAGAGAGAGAGAGAGAGAGAGAGACGGGCAGTTAAAGAAAGGTTGATGTTGAGGAAAAGATTTTTGCGTGTTTGTGACAACAAGTTTTTGGTCAGAGAGAGAGAGGGGGGGGGGGAGATGGTGTGACTGCGAAATGTGAGTGAAATGGGTTGAATGAAAAACATGCATGTGAGAAAGAGGTGTTGGAAGGTAAATGGTTTGAGAGAGAAGAGTGTGTTTGCCTTGTTAGAGAGAGAGAAAGAGAGAGAGAGAGAGAGAGAGAGAGAATCACAGACCTTTTCCCTCGTAATTCGAAGAAGCGATTTAATTACGCATCCTCATAAATAGGATACGAGAGAGAAAATGAGAGGAGAGAAAAGAGAAGATAAGATAATAAGAGAAGGGAAGAAAAAAAAAAAGACTAGGTGACTTAAGAGAAGGTTGCTGTGTGAGAAAGAGATGACTAGAGAAGATGTAAAAAGAGAAGTGAAAGAAAAAGAGGTGAAATATTAGAGAAGAGAAATGACTACGAGAGGATAAACAAGAGTTGAGGGTAGGAAAAGAAGGTAAAGAGAACAATGGACAGAAAAAAAGAGGAGAGTGGAAGAAGAGGTGTGTGTCTGTGTACCCACGAATAGAGAGAAATGGGAAGAGAGGAGAGAAGAAAAAGGGAGAAGAGAAAAGAGAAGAGTGTAGGAGTGCTGACAATTTATTCCTAAGTAGGCAAAAAAAAGAAAAAGAAGAAGAAAGGAAGAGAAGAAAAGAGAGAAGAAAAAAGAGAATTGAGAAGAGGAGAGAGGAAGAAGAGGTCTCGCTTCTATACGGTCACACAAAAGAGACAGCGAGAAAAGAGAGTTGTGAAGAGTGTGGCTGGGAGAGAGAGTAAATAAATAAATAAATAAATAACTTTATTTCCACTAAGCAGTGGTTATTAATAAAGATACATGTTCCGATATATAGTAAGTACAGTACAATGAAAACATGAAAAATCAGTACATATGAAGACAAATTTAGAGCAAAATAAAATCTCAATTGGGATTTTTATCTTGCAAATGCATCCAAGGTATTTCAAGTCATAAAACATTTTTCTCTCCCATAAGAAAACACAGCAGCCTAGATTTGAATACTGGTAGGCTACTGGCGTTGGTTATTAAAGCAGGCAATTCATTCCAGAGCTTCGGGCCCTGTACAGCGAGTGACTTGGCACCAGTGCTAGTGTGGACTCTTGGTACATATAGGCTATTTTGTTGTCTGGTTACACTTCCAGTCACGTTATGCACAGAAGCAAAGGACATAAACCATTCAGGGTACACACCACGCAGTATCTTATACATAGTACAGTACGTATCAAATGCATGCTTTTGTTTAATATTTAGCCATCTTAACTCTTTCAGGACTGGAGAAACATGATCGTATTTCCTCATTCCACCTACAGCAACTTTAGCAGCAAAGTTCAATAGTTTCTGGGCACTGTGTATAAGAGTTCCGTTGGTTGTACCCCATATCCTAATACAATAATTAATCAAGCTCAACACAAGAGCTTGAATTATGATTATACGAGTCTGTTTCTGGAAATTGTCACTTAAACGATTTATATACATCAATGTCCCCATGACTTTTTTATTTAACTCATTAATATGCACATCAAAGCTCATATACTTATCAATATAAAGACCTAAATTTTTAACATGACTACTAGGAGTGATGTTATTGCCATCAAACTTTACAGTTGCATTAGCAGGTATACGTGATAAGAGTTGTCGATTTCCAATAAAAATACATTGAGTTTTATTTGGGTTAATCATGAGACCATTCCTAAGAAAATACTGATTAGCTTTGACAAGGGTTTCTTCAGTCTTAGTGATAAGATTCTCCAGATTATTTATAGTACCTGTATGAACGAATTGTGTATCATCAGCATATTGTGTTAATATACAATCATTTAAATAAGTTGATATGTCATTTACGTAGATATTGAATAAAAGTGGACCTAGAATTGAACCTTGTGGGACCCCGTAAGTTACATTCTGCTTTGTAGATACGACATCATTTAATCGAACAGACTGAGTTCTGTTACTAATGTAACTATTAATCCAAAACGAATCAATTTTTACCTTGGCACATTTATCTATGAGGATGTCATGGCTAACACTATCAAAAGCTTTAGAGGGGTCACACAAGGTTAACAGAGATATTTTCTTTTGGTCCATATTGTCATAAATTTCATCAGTTATAACAGTAAGAGCAGTCTCAGTAGAAAGCTTTGATCGGAAACCATGCTGAGTGTTAGATAAAAGTCTCTTTGTTTCTAAAAAGTTTAATAGTTGATTAGCAACTACCTTTTCTAATATTTTAGAAACAGTAGGTAATAGTGAGATGGGCCTATAATTATTAACATTGTTGATATCACCTGTTTTGAAGACGGGGACAACCAGTGCGTGTTTCCATGTCGTAGGGAATATACCAGTTGTGATAGAGGTGTTAATGATACAAGTTAAGTAAAACGCGATGACGTAAAGTGCCTCTTTGATGAAGCGAAGAGATATGCCATCAGAGCCATATGAACTACTTTCCTTGAGACTTTTAACTGTAAGGACTATCGTATTGGTGTCCACAGGCTGAGGTCTAAAGTATTCATCTTCTGTAAGGCTTGTTAGAGGCATGTCAAATTGATTGTTAGCAAGGTTTTGTTGCGTCTTATCATATGTAGATTTACCAACGTTTGCAAAAAATCTATTAAATTCTTCTGCTTTCTCATCTTTATTTTCAAAGGTCTGATTATTAGATTTTTTATTCTTTCCCGGAACAATTTCCCTGATGACCTTCCAAGTAGCAGCAGTATCACCTTTAGTACTGTTAAATTGATTATGATAATGTTCAGCCTTTGACTGGCTAATAAGGACCTTTACATTTTTCTTTTCGGTTTTATACTGCTTTTGCAATTCAGTATTATATCTATCAGTTTTTAGCTTTTTCTGAATGTAATTTCTATTCATAATAGCTTGGCGTATTTCATCATTAAACCACGGAGAGAAAGGTTTAGTAACATTTTGGTAACTAACGGTGCACAGGTGTTTAGACATTCCGTAATAGTGTTAGTAAGTATGTCTACTTGCACATTTATGTCATCAGTAAAGAAAACCTGATTTAAAATATCACACTGCTGAAGACAGGAACAAAGGGCATCACTATTATAGTTGCCAAGGTGACGAAAAGTTCTGGTAACAGGTGTGGGTTTTGGTTTGCTAATGTTCACTTTGGCAGTAATCAGGTCATGATCTGCAATGATATGAGGTACTACATCATGCGAGATTATGATGTCAGGTTTATTAGTTATAATTACATCAAGTAGAGTGGCTGATGTAGGTGTAACCCTAGTTGGTTTATCAATTATTTGGGTTAATTTATTGTTTCTGATAATATGCCTAAGCTTACTTCCAGCTGAGAGAAGGTCATCATTAAAATCGCCAAGAATGAAAATGATCTTCTTCCGCAGAATCATTAGTCTAATGATCTCCTGAATATAATCAAAGGATAAAACAGTCGCTTTAGGGTGTCTGTACACACAACCAACAATAACAGAAGGCAACTTACGACACTGTACAGTTAGCCAAATATCCTCGATTCCAGGTTGTTTTGGAATATTTACATCAAGTACAGTGGAACCTAAAGTGTCTTTAACATAGATACAGACACCAGCACCACGACCATTGTCATGTCTAAAAATCTTATAGTTAGGAATATCTACAAACTCATTCGGGGTGATGGGAAGAAGCCAGGTTTCGCTCACACACAAAATATCAACAAAGAGAGAGAGAGAGAGAGAGAGAGAGAGAGAGAGAAGGGGGGAGCAGTGACAGCGTAGGAGAGGAGGGGAGGAGGAAAAGGGGAACGTGAAAAGGGATAGCCTTGGGGTATGAGTGAATGTGTTAAGTAAAGATGATGGAGGTGTTCAGAGAGAGAGAGAGAGAGAGAGAGAGAGAGAGAGGGAGGCAGGGAGGGAGGGAGGGAGGGAGGGAGAAGAAAATTGGAAGAAAAACATTGAAGACCAGAATAAACCTGAAAATAGTGGACAGGAAGAGAGATAAAGGTGGAATTTGGAAAGAGAAATGTTCCAGATGTGTGTGAGTGTGTGTGTGTGTGTGTGTGAGAGAGAGAGAGAGAGAGAGAGAGAGAGAGAGAGAGAGAGAGAGAGAGAGAGTATTGGTATAGAACAGACAGGAAAACTGAGAGTAAGGGAAGAAACTGAAGGAAAAGAGAGAAGTTAAAAATAAAGAAAAGAGATAGAGTGAGTCGAAATCTGGTGAGGGAGAAATGTTACCTGAGTTATTGCGAGCTGTGAGAGTGTGAGTGAGAGTTGTGTGAGTGAGAGAGGTGTGTGTGAGTAAGGAGGAGGAGGAGGAGGAGAAGAAGAAGAAGAAGAAGAAGAAGAAGAAGAGGAGAATGTGTGTGTGTGTGTGTGTGTGTGTGTTTAGATACAGATAATACGTACATAGGTGTAATAATGAAGTTACCTGGACGTAAGTATAGCACAGTATTGTATTGATTGTTTGAAAGAGTATCTGAGAAGTGGAGGTAAGATATAGAAAAATGATTATTAGATGTGAGAGAGAGAGAGAGAGAGAGAGAGAGATCACGTTTCTGCCAAGATGTAGTGCAGAAATAAGTTGGTCTCCGAAGAGAAGGAGGAAGAGGAAGAAGTGGAGGAGGTGGTGGAGGTGTGATTTGAGGACAAGGTGAGAGAGAGAGAGAGAGAGAGAGAGAGAGAGAGAGAGAGAGAGAGACCCATGTTTCATCCAAGGTGACTGCTACAAAAACGCTTCCAGCCTCCTCTGTCACCACTCATCTCCACCCCCTCTCGCCATTCCAAGCCATCCTTCTTCATTTACCCGTCTACCGTAGTTCTCCATTCTAATTTAGTCTCGTTTTCTTCATTTTCCTAAGCATATCCTTCATTTTTCATCCACTACATCTTTCCCTCTTCGTCTTGACATTTCTTCATTTTCATTACCATATACTTCATTTTCTCATCTACTGCATCTTTCCATCTGTCTTCATCTTCTTTCTTCATTTTCCTCAGCATGTTCATATTTATTATTATCTGCTTCTTTCCATTATTGTGTTGGACATCTTTTTCACCTATAATTTTCATATTTTGATTTGCAGTCTTTTTTTTTTTCTTTTTTTTTTTTAGGCATTCCTTTCTTCAGTCTGTTGGCTTTCCTCTCTTTAAGCTCCCACGCACGCAGTGTATACTTTTCATATCATACACATGATAACAAAACACACACACACACACACACACACACACACACACACGAGGGTTGAGATGAGCGTGTATATGAGAGGATATGTAAGGCTTAAGCTGCCCTCCTTAAGGCGGATGAGTATGCTGTTAGAGAGAGAGAGAGAGAGAGAGAGAGAAAGAAAGAAAGAAAGAATATGGATATACAGAGAGAATATAGAAAAAAAAAATAGTAAGGATAAAGAGCAAAAAAAAAAAAGCGATTTGGGAAAAAATTATATTGACATTGAAGGTATAACTGTACGGTTTTGAGATGGTGTAAGTGAACTTTTGACCGCGACTGTACATAAGAGAAGTGGTGATGAAGAAGAAGGAAGATGTGAATAAGGAAGGAAGAAGAATGAGAAGAGTGTCGAGAAAGGGAGAAAGGAAGCAGAAAAGGGAGAAGAGAAAAAGAATGGTTGAAGAAGAGGGGTCAAGAAGAATGAGAAATACAAGTAGGATGAGAAGAATTAAAGAAATGAAGAAGAAGAGTGAAGAAGGATGAGGAATATGAGTGGAGTGAGAAGAACAGAAATGAAGGAGTGAATAAGAATGAATAATCAGAGAAATTTGGAGAAGGGAGAAGGAATGGTAAATTACAATAAAGAAGGGGAGAGGAAAAGGAAACAGAAGAAAACAGGGGAAAGAAAAACCTCTTGGAAAAAAAAAAGCTCAGGTGGAAAATATGAAGAGCTGGTTTAAGAAAGACATTAAGGACGAAGTCATTGATCAAGTAAAGTAGACAGCAGCTTGGAAGGAAAAAATAAAGCAAGAAATATGAGTAGAGTTTATGAGAGTTTGTGCGAGAATGAGAAAGCGTGAAAAATGAGGGTGAAAGAAGGTGACTTTTTTTTTTTTTTTTTCCGACTCTGGGCATAAGTTTTTACAGCGCGTTCCCTGAGGCCCAGCATTCCTCTTACATACTGCACAGCTTCGCATGTCACCACTTCGGCGCTAACACCCACCGTCCATATTGAATACATGCCAGGACTGCCTCATACAGGACTGGTGTATTGATATAAACAGAGTATTTTTTACAGCATACCTGCAGGTCCTTTCGTAGATCAGTAAAGTTTGTTATAACATAATTCATATCTTTAAACTGTTCCCTGTCCCAGCCAGGATTCGAACCTGCGTCCATTGGAACTGCAGGCCATCTCTAAGTTAGTCAGAACTGGAAATGTACACGAGCAGGAGTAGTAGATGCGGGAGCTTCAGGACCATTCGGTTAATGCCTTTAGTGTGGTGTGGTAT
>NC_137017.1:7077809-7095309 GCF_032717465.1 Coenobita brevimanus | reverse complement strand
CTTTCTCTTTGGTCTTTCCCCACTTCACTCAACCCTGTCCAGTCCCCGGTTTTTTATTTCCTTTTTTCTCATACATTTTTTTCTTTCTTTGCTTTCATTCTTTTCTTTCCACTGAGCATTTTTTCTTTTTTTTCTGCCTTCTTTTTTCTTGTGCCCGTAATCCAATTTCCTGTGTAAAAACAGCACTCATCTGTATCATGCTTTGTTCTCTCTCTCTCTCTCTCTCTCTCTCTCTCTCTCTCTCTCTCTCTCTCTCTCTCTCTCTCTCTCTCTCTCACGTCTTCCTTCCACTCTTCCCCCTTCTCTCCTATTTTTTCTTTCACCTCACTCCCTCTCCCTTTTCCCTCTTCCGTGTATCGCTTTTCCCCTGTCTCTTCCCCTTTTCTTTCCTCTTCCTCTTCCTCCTCCCCCTCCTCCTCCTCCCATTTCCTCTCTATCACCTCTCTTTGTCCACTTCCTGCCTCGTATTTTTATCCTGGCCAATATGCTTCTCTCTCTTTTGCTCTCTTTTCTTGCCATTTTCTTATTCTTTCCTTCCCAGTTCATTTCTTCACATCCTCCTCTTTTTCCTCTCTTTTCCTGTTTTCTCTTTTTCTTGTGATGAATTTTTCATTCCTTTTCCTGCTTTCCTTTCGTCTCTTTTCTATTTTTTCTTTCCCTAATTTGCTCTTCTCTTGCTTTCCTTTTTTTTTTTTTTTTTTTCCCGTCTGCTAACGTCTTACCCTTTTTCTTTTTCTTTCCCAATTTCTCTTCAGTCATTTTCTCCCTTTTTCTCCTTTCGTGTCAGGTTTGGCTTTTTATTTCGTTGTATTTCCTTCAGTTCTTTTCTTTTCTCTGTTTTAGCTGTTTTTTCCTGTTCTGTCGATCATGTGCTTTTTTTCTCACTCATTTTCCCTCTCCTTTCGTTCTCTCTCTCTCTCTCTCTCTCTCTCTCTCTCTCTCTCTCTCTCTCTCTCTCGCTGTTTTGTTTTCTTCCTTCTCTTTTTCTCTTACGACCAACGCCTTCTTTTCTTTTTCTTCTCCCTTGTCTTCCTCTCCTCCAGATCTCTCTATTTCTCCTCCTTTCCTCCAAATTGCTGACAAGTTGCTTACTCTTTCTTTCTCTCCGTTTTCCGATTCTCTCTCTCTCTCTCTCTCTCTCTCACACACACACACACACACACACACACACACACACACACACACACACACACACACACACACACACACACACACACACACACACACACACACACGCACGCACGCAAACACACACACACACACACACACACACACACACACACACACACACACACACACACACACACACACACCTCCTTCAATCTCTTCCTCTCTCATTCTCACCTCTCATCACCTGTCACTCTCCTCTCCTCTCCATCATTCTCCCTCATTACCTTCCTCATTCTTTCCTCCTTCACTCTACTCTCTCCTTCATTTCCACTTTCTCTCCCTTCTCCTTCATTTTATTTTTTTTCTCTCACTTTCTCTAACTTTCTCCCAAATCGACCGCCCCTTCCTTGGCGTTCCTTCTTCCTTAGCGAATTCCTTCCTCTTTTCCTGAGTTCACTTTCTTGAATTTCACACATACCTCTCTCTCCTCTCTCCTTCTCTCGCCTTCTCTCTCGCATCTCACTCCCTCCCCCATCTCTCTCACTTCCTTTTTCTCTCTATTGCTTCTTTTAGCTCGCTTCACTCTTCTCTCTCTCTCTCTCTCTCTCTCTCTCTCTCTCTCATTCGGCATTCACTCCCCTCATCTCTCTCACTTCTCTTTTTTCTCTCTCTCTCTCTCTCTCTCTCTCTCGCTCTCACCCAGGTCTCAGAATATTCCAGTTCAACAATCGGGCCACATCACAGAGTTGCAGGCTGGGGAATGAAGTCCTATTTCGGGGAAAATATTTGCTGCTCTGATCGCAAATTCAGAGGCGCCGATGTAGTCAGTGAGGAGAATCGGGGAGGGGACGACCGAGAGAGAGAGAGAGAGAGAGAGAGAGAGAGAGAGAGAGAGAGAGAGAGAGAGAGATGGGCAAACGAAGAGGTGAGGAATTCTGACAAAGCAGATGTCGTCGCCGAGCAGAACGAGAGAGAGAGAGAGAGAGAGAGAGAGAGAGAGAGAGAGAGAGAAGGGGGGGGAATGTGGAGGGACAGGAAATATTGTAGATGGAGAAGAAAAATCTGAGAGAGGAATATTGTGACCCAGTCTGGGAGTGAAGGAAGGACGGAAGAAAGGAAAGAAGAAAGGGAAGGAAGGAAGGAAGGAAGGAAGGAAAAAGAGAGAAGAGAGGAAATATAAAGAGAGGAAAGATGAAGAAGAATGGAAAGAGGAGAATAGTGGAAAGGAAGGAAAATAGTAAATGGAGAGAGGAAAATAAAGGAGAGCAGAGGAGAGCAGAGTAGAGCAGAGCAGAGCAGGTTAGAGTAAGACAGGGAGGAAAGAGAAAATCAGGAGAGGAAAATGAAAGATTGGATTGGATAACAGAGAAAAGAAGAGAGGAGAGGAGAGGAGAGAAGAGAAGAGAAGAGAAGAGAAGAGAGAAGAAAAAGAAAATACAGGTTGGAGGAGAAAGTGGGGGACCGAAGGAATTCTCGAGGAAGGATAAAATTCGAAGGAAGGAAGGAAGGAAGGAAGTGTAAAATCGTGAGGCAGTGCATTTTGTGACCGAGTCTTCGAAGTGAAGGAGGAAGGGAGGGACGGAGGGAGGGGAGAAGGAAGGACAGGAGAGAAGGGAGGGAGAAGGAAGGGAAGGAAAGGCGAGAGAAAGGGAGAAATATGAGAAAGAAGGGAGGGAAGAAGAAAGGCAACGGAAAAGGAATAAGAAATGAGACATAGTAGGGTGCAAGGATGGCTAAATGAAAGGAAGAAAGGAAGGAAGGCAAGGAGGAGGAGGAGAATTAAGGAAGAAAAAATAGTAGGATGGAAGGAGGGATGAATGGAAGGAAGGAAGGAAGGAAGGAAGGAGAAAGGAAGGAAGAAATGATGGTAGGTTAGAGTGAAGGATAGCATGATTCATGAAAAATGGAATTAAGAAAGGACGGAGGGAGGGAGAGGAAAAAGGAAAGAGAGGTGAAGGTAGAGAAGGGAGGAAAGAAAGAATGTGTAAGAGGAAGCGAGAGGAGAGAGGGGAGAGAGGAAGATGAATGGTGAAAGGAGGAATTGAATAAAGAAGATAGGGAGAGAATTTTTAAGCTGAAGTTTCAAGGGAGGGAGAGAGGGAAGGAAGGAAGGAAGGAAGGAAGGAAGGAAGGAAAGAAAGAAGGAAGAAAATGATTGAAGGATGGACAGAAGGAGAGAAGGGAGGTGGAGGAAAGGAAAGAGGGAGAGAAGGAATAGATGGAAGTTGAAGAGGGAGATAAGGAAAGAAAGCAGCTGAGAGAGAGAGAGAGAGAGAGAGAGAGAGGATGGTCGGGAAGGGGGGAGGGGGGAAGCAGGGAAAGAAAGAGGATAGGAAAGAAGGGGAGGAAAGGAGGGAGAGAAAGAGTGAGGGATAGAATATGGAGAGGAAGAGCGAGGATAGAGAAGTAAATTTGAGAGAATGTATTACTACGGTGGCTGCGAGAGGAAGGAAGAAAGGAAGGAAGAAGGGAATTAATGAAAGAAGGAAGAGACCGGAGTAAAGGAAGAAAAAGGAAAGGAAAGAGAGGACACAAAGGAAGGGAGGAATGAGGAGTGATGAATAATATGGAGAAGCGGAATAGAGGAAGGGAAGAAGACATAGAGGAAAGAGGAGGGAAATGAAGTGAGGGAGAGGATGACGGAAGAAGGGGAGGAAGAAAGTAAGAGGGGAAAAGGAGAGAAGGAGGAAAGAAGAGGAGAAGCAGAAGATGAAAAGGAAGATAGAAGATGAGAGGAGGTAGACATAATGACGTGGAGAGGGAAAGAGAAGGAAGAGATGAGAGAAGGAAATGGGTGTGAAGACATTGGTGGAAAGTGATGGAAAGGAAGAGTGAGGTAGGGAGAAATGAGAGAATGGTTTGGACGGAGAGGAGATATGATGAACAGAAGGAAGGGAGGAAGAAGAGGGAAGAAGAGTAACAGAGAGAATAAGGGAAGAAGAAGGAGAGAAGGAAGGAAGAAGTAATGGTGGAGAAAGAGATAAAAATAGAAGGAATGGAAGTAGAAGAGGGAAGAAGAGTACCGGTGAGAATAAGGGAAGGAGAACAAGAGAATAAAGGAAGAAGTAAAGGAGGAGAAAGAGGAGAGAAAAGGAAGGAGGTGAAGAAAAAGATACAGAAAGGCAGAAGATTAAGGGAAAGAAGGAAGAAAGAATAGGTAAGACAAATGAAAGAAGGGAAGATTGCCAGAAAAATGAGAAAGGAGGAAAGATGTGAATAGGAATGGAAGGAAAGGAAAAAATGGTGAGGAAAAATAGGGAAATAAGCTGAAAGTAAAATCATAGAGGGGGGGGTAATATGGAAGAGGAAATTGGAGAGATGGAGGAGAGAGAGAGAGAGAGAGAGAGAGAGAGAGAGAAGGAAGAGGAAGATTAATATTATGGAAGGGATATTAAATTTCGATTGCATTGAGAGAGAGAGAGAGAGAGAGAGAGAGAGAGAGAGAGTAAAGATGGTGAGAAAAGAGCAAGAGTGATGAGGGGTTTGGGAGGGGAGGGTGAGGGGAGAGAGAGAAAGCAGTTAGATCCAGAGAGAGCATATATTTCTATCTAGCTGAGAAGGAAGGAAAGGAGGGAGGGGAAAGAGAGGGAAGGAAGGAAGGAAGAATGAAAGGATGGCAGAGAAAGAAAAGAGAAAGGATTAATGAAGGAAGTGGAGAGAATGTGGGTGAAGTAAAAGTGAATGATGAAAATGAAGGAAGGAAAGGAGAGAAGAGAGAAAGAAGAAATAAGGAGCGAAAGAAAAGTGAGATAAGAGAAGGAAGTAAGAAAGCGATAGGAAAACTGAAAGTAAGGGAAGAGATAATCAGAGGAAGAAGGAAAAGAGCAAGAAAGAAGGAACACAGAAGGAAGAAATGAAGGGAGATAGAACCGAAAGGGGTGAAAAGAAAAGGGAGAGAAAAAATGATAGATTATAGGCAGAAGGAAGGGAAGAAATGAAATGCAAGAGAAGGGAGAAGAAATAAACATATTGGAAAAAAGAGAAAAGTGCACAAAATAATGACAGGTAAAGAGAGGAAAGAAAAAAAATAGACAAGAAAGGAAGAAAGAAAACCTGGAGAAAAAATGAAAGAAAATACTGAAGGAACAGGACAACAAAAAGTATAAATGAGTTAGGAAAAAAATAAGAAAAGAGAAAAATAGGGAGAAAACGGGAATACAAAAGAGCAGGAAACGAGAAGAGACAGTGGAAAAGGAGGAATGGAAAAGACGAGAAGGAAATAAAAAAGAGAAATAAAGAAAAAGAAAATTAAAAAACGTGAAAGCATATTAAAGAAGATTAAAAACAGGAAATGAGATAGAAGATAAGAGATAAAGGCCTCGAGAGATGGCTTCAAGTAATTGGTTTGGGATGGAGAAATGAAGAAGAAAATTAAAGTAAAATAAATGTGACAAAAATAAGAATAAGATACGAGAAATGAAAAAAAAAAAGTTCAGATTAATTACAAATGAGACAGGTAGGATGAGAAGACAGGTAGTTACATAGATACACAGACCACAGGGATATTACGGCAAATTCTCAGTGGTTTGGCGATAATAACTTTTTAATTCTAAAGTGTAAGAATAGGAGAGAAAAGAAGATGCACTGAGAATATTTTGGCTGGGTTAGAGAAAATTATAGATAGATAGACAAATAGATATGACTGGATAGGTAAATAAATAGGTAGATGAATAGATAGGTAAGTAGGTAGAGATAGAGAGAGAGAGAGGGGGGGGGAGGATTGTGAATTAGTTGAGGTAGATTAGAGCATGTAAGGGTTAAAGCGAGGCTGAGGGAGTAATTTGGTAGAGCACGGTCAAAAAGAACCTGAGAGAGAGAGAGAGAGAGAGAGAGAGAGAGAGAGAGAGAGAGAGAGAGAGAGATGGTGGTAAGGAGGAAGAGTGAACATTACGAAGAGGAAGTTGTAGTAAGTGAGATGGAGTGGAAGGAGGTGAGTACGAGACATAGAGGGGGGGGGAGAGGGGAGCATTACGGAGGAGGAAGAAGATGACGGAGGGGAAGGAACAGGAGGAGGAGGGAATGTGTAGGAGATATTTCCGCCAGGGAGAGAGAGAGAGAGAGAGAGAAAGAGAGAGCACACACACACACACACACACACACACACACACACACACACACACACACACACACACACACACACACACACACACACACACACCTCAGCTTTATAATCTGCTTTACAAACTACGCTTCTGTGGCATTAGATTAAGTTTAAAATATTATTATTATTATTATTATTATTATTATTATTATTGTTATTATTATTATTATTATTATTATTATTATTATTGCTATTATTATTGTCAATATTATTTTTATTATTGTTATTGTTGTGGTTGCAGTTGTTGTAGATATTATTTTTATTATTATTATTATTATTATTATTATTATCATTATTATTATTATTGTTATTATTATTATTATTATTATTATTATTATTATTATTATTATTATGTAACCTTAAGAAAAGAAAATCGTCTGGAAATACCACCAAATATAATATCAATATCAAGCCCAAAAAAGATAAAAAAATGAAAAAAGAAAATCAAGCTGAAAGACACCTCCAAGGATTTCGCTTTACAGGACAGACTAAAACTATACTGTATCTCTTTGGGTAATGTCTGGTTCTTAATCCGCCTGTGATGCAGATGGCCAGGATTACTTGCTGGATTTGTCCCTATCCCTCCTGATCACTGGCCAAGTCCTGTGTGTCTGTGTGTTGATGTTAGTAGACAAATGGATAGGCTGAGATTTAGGATAGCAAATTTAGGAGAGGTTTGGATAAGAGAAGATGCAGACAGGAAAGCAGGCACGTACACGCACGCATTCACACACACACACACACACACACACACACACACACACACACACACACACACACACACACACACACACACACACACACACACACACACACACACACACACAGAGCAGAAAAAACAGCTAACATAAAAGCAAACACACAGGAAAACAGCAATAAAAGCGCAGGTCTGGTGCTGTTGTGTGTGTGTAATAAGGTGAGTGTGCAGCATCATCGGCCAGAGGTGTACACAGGGGAAATATGCAAACACCCTCTGCTGTGTGTACCATTACCCAGATATATATGAGGTACAGGGTTTGCATATATATCGAATTCTTGCACATCTCTCTCTCTCTCTCTCTCTCTCTCTCTCTCTCTCTCTCTCTCTCTCTCTCTCTCTCTCTCTCTCTCTCTCTCTCTGTAGGAAGTACGAGCGTGCGAGCAATTCATCTGCTTTAAGAATCGACAAACTTAATGACAGAAAAAAAAGGGGTGTCTCCAACTTCTGAAAATATATCCCGACCATTTTAACCACCATGTAGATATGTATATAAATGTATGTGTGTATGTATGTATGTATATATGTATGTGTGTATGTATGTATATGTGTGTGTGTTTATATGTATGTCTGTATCTTGAGGCGAGTTGCTGATAAAATGGAAGGAACAGGATCAGATGTGGATATCGGGGCGGAGTTACGTATTGCCCCGGGATCAGCTAATGCACCGCCCCAGAGTGCTGCTCCCTGTCGCTCTCTGGGGGAGGGGGAAGGGGAGAGGGAGAGGAAGAGGAAAGGAGAGGAGGAGGGGGAGGGGGAGAGGATGAGACTTGGGTATGAGCAGCGTCGCCAGAGGGGGGATAGAGGAAGAAGAAGGAGGAGGAGGAAATGGAGGAGGAAGAGGACGAGCAAGAGGAGGAGGAGGAGGGGAAATGAAATAGTAAGATGAGAAAGAGGTGGAAGAGAAGAATGAAAATGGGGAGGACAGTGGAAAAAAAAGAGCGTCAGTGAAGAAGAATATGTAAAGTAAAAAATTACTTCCAGTTTTTGGAAAGCAGGAAATAAGCGTAAAATAGAGAAATGGTGCAGAGAGAGAGAGAAAGAGAGAGAGAGAGAGAGAGAGAGAGAGAGAGAGAGAGAGAGAGAGAGAGAAGGGGACGAAAAATAGGAAAGGGAGAAAGGAAGTGTGGAGAGACTCGAGAGAAGGAAGAAGAATAAGGAGGAGAGAAGAGAGAAAGAGAAAGGAAAAGGGACAAAGGGAGGAGAAAGTAAGGGGAAATTAAAGAAGAAAGAGAAGAGATGGTAAAAGAAGAAGAGGAAGGAGGAGAGGAGAAACGAATAATAAAAAACAAAGATGAAAATTAAAAAAAGAATGGACATGAGAGATAATAGGTAGAAGAAGTGAAAGTAAGGACGAATAAAAGGAGATAATGAGGAGTTGGAAGGAGGAAAAAGGGAAAGGGGGAAGAGAAAGAGAGGTAGAGAAAAGAGGAAGAAAGGAGAGGATAAAATAGGGGTAGAAGGAGGAGGAAAGGAAGAGGAAGAAAAAAGTTTGAAGAGGAAACAGAACAAGGCGAGGAAAGAGGAGGACAGGTGAAGTAGGAAGAGGAAGAGGAGATTGAGCAATGGTGGACGAATGAGGGAAAAGGAGGGAGAAGGGAGGAGGGGAGGAAGGGTGGAGGAGGGAAAGAGGAGAAGGGAAGAGGAGGAAAGGAGAGAGGAGAAACGGATATAGCAGAAGGAAACGAAGGAAGGAAGCGTGCAAGAGTGGGAGGGATTTCTGGCGCAGATGTATGAAGGGAAACACGAGAGAGAGAGAGAGAGAGAGAGAGAGAGAGATCTTAAAGTCTTTTCTAGGTGGTTCGGCTTTGATAAGATTAGAAAGACTTACTTTCTAATTAAAGAAGAGAGAGAGAGAGAGAGAGAGAGAGAGAGAGAGAGAGAGAGAGAGAGAGAGAGAGAAACCGAGGCTGGACATACTTACAGGATAATAAAGTTATTTTGATGCGTGGATGAAGAAGAATTCTCGGGCAGGAAATACTGAAAAGTGAGTGAGAGAGAGAGAGAGAGAGAGAGAGAAGAGAAAGAGAGGAACGACGTGAGGACTGGGGGTGAATGATTGATTTATAAAGTCAAGTCGGTCGAGACGGCGTGAACGTGAGTCATGTGTATGAGAGAGAGAGAGAGAGAGAGAGAGAGAGAGAGAGAGAGAGAGAGAGAGATGAAAAACGTTCGAGAGAGAATGGAAAACGTTCGGGAGAAAATACAAACGTTCCGTAAATGAAAAAATTCCCAAGACTCGAGAAAACTGAGGGAAAATAATAAAACAGAGAAGCTGAGAAAGAAGTGGGGTAATAGCAATGCATGAGTGGCGAGGTGTGAGCAATCTGCATATGAAATTGTAGGAAGAGGAAGAGCAGTGAGAAGTGTGCAGGAAATTAGCCTCTATGATACGTGTGTGTGTCTAGACTGAGAGAGAGAGAGAGAGAGAGAGAGTATTTAGTTGTTGGTGTTTATTTAAAAGTGTAAAATAATTGCTGAGGAAAAAAGCTTCGTTGATACAGGTGTCGTTACTGAGAGAGATTCTACCTGGTGAGAGAAAATTGTAGTAAGTACAGTGTGCCTTTTTATACGTAACACTATAATAAAAATGCGTTACCATGGATAAGGAATTAAAATGCAAAAAAATCTAATTTATTTCTGGCACCTGAAGCCTGTGAGACACAAGACGAAAATTAAAGCAGCACTTTAAGCAGTGTCTTGATAAAACTACTACTACTACTCTGGCGGCCGCAAAGCAGTTTAGGTGTTGCTTTAAAGAGACTCATCCTTTCTTTGCAAAGCTAATTTGACTAGGAAAAAAAGCCAAAAATGGTAGTAAAGTCGCCTCGCGGAGCTTCTACAAAATTATGTTCTTACAAAGGGAGCTCTATCAAAGAGGGTGGGTCCCTTGTTGAAAAGTTAATATGAAGAGAAATAAAGATAAAAAAAACAAACATTGGAGCTGTGACAAATTGGAATTCTTGTTTGATTCACTTGCATTTTGAAAGCTGAGCTGAGAAGAGACAGAAAGTTGAATAATGATGTTAATAATAATAATAATAATAATAATAATAATAATAATAATAATAATAGAAAGGAATCTCCTCGGAGTTGTTGTTTTGCCAAGAGAGACACCCGTCTTGTAATCTGTGAGGAGAGTTAATTTGAGGAAAGAAAGTTAAAAAGGAAGGGATGATCGTCTTCAGCTAGCTGTGTAAGACTCTCGAACGTTCTATGAAGAACCGATTTGAGGAGGAAGGAAAAGCTAAGATAACAAAGAAAACAAAGAAAAAGCGTCATGTCCGAGAGGTTACAGAGAGACGTACACTCACTCTGAAATGCTATTATATTGATTAAGAAAGAAAAAAGTCATGCTGGAGAAAGTACAACACATAACCGGTCTTAGAGAAGCTAATTTGCAGAAAGAAGCCAAGAGACGAAAAAACGAGAGGGAAGAGATGGTGTTGTGGGAGCTCTTACCAAGTGGAACAGGTTGGAAATGGTCCCCGTGGGGCTGGGGGCGGTGGAGGGATGGAGCGGGGGGAGGCAGCAGGGGGGACGGCCATGGGAAATATATAGAAGCCACTGGAAGCAAGGAGGTGGGGGTGGAGAGACATCAGCGAGGTGGGTGGATGAGAGCTCTTGGGGATAGTGGAGTGGGATGGTGATAAGAAAGAAAGATAGATAAAAGGATAGACGGTAAGGGTGAAAATATGAAAGCTACAGAGAGCAAGGAGGTGAGGGAGAGGAGACATGAGAGAGGTGAGTGGATGAGAGCATGATGGGCGCACAAATTATATAGCTGGTAGCTAAGGTAATACAAGAAAGACGATAACCATTAAAGATATGATTGTCACGAGAAATACTAGGATACTTCAGGCAGGTCAGTACGTGATCCGAATATCAAACTCTTCTGATTAGAATTTAGCTTGAACCTCCGCGCTTAATCCCTAAAATCTAATGCTTTATTTGTAGAAAAAAAAACAGCATATTTAGCTGAGAGAAACTGGACTCGGTTTTAATCCCCTCGATTTGCATACTGCTTTTTTTTTTTTTTTTACTCATTCTAACAAGGCGATTTATTTAAGTATATTCATCTGTGAAGGTATTAAGAACAGGTGTACCTATCCCATCCAGGTGAAAAATCTCTTCTAAGGTAAATATAAGCATAAAAATTTAGCAAGACTTAAATAATAACTATGTCCCCGAGTTGAAGTGTTTAAGGTGTTAATTGAGGGCCTTTAATGCTTTCCAAGTGTCTGACGAAGCAGTGAAATTACGCCTAATCAGAGGGTGTGGGTGGGTGGGGGTTGGGGTGGGGGAGGGGTAGAGAAATTGGGGTGGGTGGGGGTTGGGGTGGGGGAGGGGTAGAGAAATTAGAGTGCGTTTGGGTGTGTGAGGGTGGAGGAATCTATATCAGGGGGGCGGGGGTGGAGGAAGAGGGGTTTTCTTTGGGAGTGTTGGGGAATGGATGAGAGAGTGAGGGGGATATAGGTAGAGAGGAAGTAGTGGGTTAAGTAGATGGGGGTGGAAGAAGAGGAGTAGTGGGGGTCAGGAGGGGTGGGGATGAGGAAGAGTGAAGTGGAGGATGTGGAGACGGGTGAGGGTGATGAAGAGGGAAGTGGAGGAGGTGGAGAAAGGTGTGGATGAGGAAGAGTGATGTGGAGGGGGTGGAGAGGGGTGGGGGTGAGGAAGAGTGAAGTGGAGGGGGTGGAGAGGGGTGGGGGTGAGGAAGAGTGAAGTGGAGGTGGTGGAGAGGGGTGGGGGTGAAGAAGAGTGACGTGGAGGAGGTGAGGTTTGGTCGATCGCCCCAGCATTCTGGATATCCGGCCCTCGGCATCGACAAGGCCAGCTTACTTATTTTTAGCTCGGTACCTTACAGCAGTATTGTGTATGGCTGGATGGGTGGAGGTGGCTGGAGGAGGAAGGATGGTTGTTGGTAGGATGGCTGGATGGGTAGAGGTGACTGTAGGAGGTTGGTGGAAGGATGGGTTTTGGTAGGATGGTTATTGGACGGATGGTTGGTAGGATGGCTGTTGGACGGATGGTTGGTAGGATGGTTGTTGGACGGATGGTTGGTAGGATGGTTGTTGGACGGATGGTTGGTAGGATGGTTGTCAATAGGATGGTTGTTGGTAGGATGGTTGTCAGTAGGATGGTTGTTGGTAGGGTGGTTATTTTGAGATGGTTGTTGGAAGGATGGTTAATGGTTGGATGATTATTAATGGGATAGTTTTTAATATGATTCTCCTTGGTAGGATTGTTGATATCACTTAACCCCTTGAAGGCGATGACTTGTTTGTAAGTCTGTTTTGGCTACGTAGGGAAGATTTGACTCAACAAGGGAGAAAAGCTTAATGAGGGCTGTATCTAACCCCTCCAGTTCAGAAAGTGACCCTATAGCTGAATAAAATCGTCTGGAGGTAGCATATTATCAGAATTATCCTCATTGTGAAAGGGTAAATGGAATATTGTAGTCACTGATAGCACTCGATACATCTTGAGTTATACTTGACATGTTATTGAAATTTAAAGTTATTGGTACACTTAGTTGAAGAAAATTCCGGATACTCTCAGTGATACACCCAAAGGCACCCAGCGATGAGAGAGAGAGAGAGAGAGAGAGAGAGAGAGAGAGAGAGAGAGAGAGAGAGAGATACACAGCGATAACCCGAAGCCAGTCACAGAATTTATCACGGTGGCGGAACAGAAAGGAATACGAAGGGGTAACAGCAGCCATAAATTTCCTCAGCCGACCCCAGCACTTCAGTTGGAGCCGTAACAGCACTGAACAGCACCATCAGCATTCCCAAGCAGCACCAAATAGCTCGGAATGTGAGCGAGAGTATCGGGTTCGAGTGATGATTTGTACCGATTCAACGAAAATGCAGACCGGAGTAGGAGTCAAAACTGGGATTTGGATTTGGAGCAGTTCGTGATACGATTCGAAACAGCGGTACTTAGAGCTGATTCACTTGTTTGGATTCGAAACATGGGTGGAGGGATTTTATATGAAGTGTGAGATTTTGTTTGAAACAGAGGGATGTATGATTTGAAAGAGCCCATGACCTGGATTCGAAATGCAGGGAGCTTTGTTTTCTAAAAATGTGAGATTTGATTCGCAGAAGCAAAAAGTTGCTTGAGACAGCATGGAATTTGTTATGTGGCGCACTGAACATCACCCAGCATTCCAAACAGTGCGGAATATGGCTGTGGGTATCGTGTTTGCTGGATCTGTGTGTTCTTTGAAGCAGCAGAAATATGGAGTAGGAATCGAAACTGCAAGATTCTATTTGAAACGATACAGTATTTTATTTGAAACTGCGTGGGATTTTATTCAGACCAGCACAAGACTGGCTATTTATGAGAACAAAAACTAAAGTGGCCATGGTTGATTTGAAGCACATTAGAACTTAATTCGAAAGACCTTAAGGATATATTCGAAATCCTAGGCGATTATTTTGAAGGACTTTGAAGTTATATTAGAAACACTGAGATTATTTAAAACACCACCAGTTTGAATTTGAAGCACTGGGGAATGGACCTGCAGTACACGGAATTTAAATAAGAAATGCAAGGTTAGATTCTAAACAGTATAAGATAGAGTTTGAAGCACCACGAGATGCGAATCGAGGCAGACGAGGGAAGGCGAGGCTGGAGAAGGAGCCCGGAGATAAAATCCTTGTTGGGTGCGAGGGAGTGGATTCAGGAGCACTCTTGGTGAACCCTTGGCCAAACCTTCCTCCCTCTTCTTTCTCACGCACTCACTTTACCTCCTTCCTTTTTGCTTTCACTTTTGGCATTCTCTCTCTCTCTCTCTCTCTCTCGCATAATCCTCATCCCCCCTTTTCGTTCACTTTTAGTTCTTTTCATTTGCATGCAACTTTTAGGTTCCCATTTCTCTCGCTTTTTTTTTTCTCTTTATGCCTTTTGCTTTACTTTTGCCTTCTTTCATTTCACATCTACCTCTGTCCTCTTTCACGTCTTGCAACTCTTCATTTTGCCCTTTTTAATTTTCCCTTTCTCTACCGCAGGCTATCCTCTCTCTTCTTGCAACCTCTCTATCCTTGTCAAGCAATTTTTCGTGAATCCATTATTTTAAGATTTCGTCTTTCCCCCCCTCCTGACTTTGCATTCCCCGCCCGCATCCACCTAGCTCATTTTTCCTTTCTCTCTCTCTCTCTCTCTCTCTCTCTCTCTCTCTCTCTCTCTCTCTCTCTCTCTCTCTCCATCTTTTTTATTATTTCCTTTATTCTTCCCTCTCTCTACGTTTTAGTTTCCTTTTTTTTTTTTTTTTTTACTCTTTTCTTTCATCTCTTTTCACTTATACTTTACTGTCTCCTTTTACGTGCATTTCGCCTTCGTTAATGATTTTTCAGACTTCTATTTTTTTTTTTTTTCTGGTCTAAAGTTCGCCCTTTCGTCCTCCCTTTTTATTTTCCTCTTCGCTTTTGCCTTTTATTTCCCCTCTCTCTCTCTCTCTCTCTCTCTCTCTCTCTCTCTCTCTCTCTCTCTCTCTCTCTCTCTCTCTCTCTCTCTCTCTTCACACATATACTTTACTGTCTTATACTTTTTTCCCCGCCTTCTAATTCGCTTCTTACGCTACCACATAAAGATTTAGTTTGTGTTCCATCTTTCTTCTCTCTGTCCAGTTTTATCTCTTCCACGCACTTTAATTTATCTCTTTTTTTCACACATACTTCAGTCTGCTCTTACACTCATTCCACCTTCTCATTCGCTCTTTATGTTGCCACCATCAGGATGACTTTTATGTTCTATCATTCTTTTCTCACTATCAATCCTCTCTCTTCACACACGTTTATCCTCCCACGCTTACTCTCATCTTCCTCTTGATGCATTCACTTCACTCTCATACCCATTCCCATCTACTTAACACGGTCATTTTTATCTTCATTGCTTCATTATCCTCTTGGTTATTCTCTCTTTCAACTCATGCTTCTTGCGCGTCGTTTGCATATTTTATCCTCCTTTCTATTCTCTCTTTCATCTCATACTCCTCATGCTCCTGTAATGCATTCTTCCCGCACTCCCTTCTCAACACACTCTGACCACACTTCTTAGCATTGTAACTAGATTTACATTAACTTTCAGCACACCTCTTACGTGCCTCTTTGTCTTTGTCACTCTCTCACTTCCGTCTCACGCATTCTTAATACATTCTTTCCTCGGTTCTTTATAACACAAACACACACACACACACACACACACACACACACACACACACACACACACACACACACACACACACACACACACACACACACACACACACACACACACAAAACCATTCCTTCTACTTGCTTATTTGTTCCTCTTTTGCCATTCTCCCACGCCTCCTCCTACACTTTCATCACAGTCTTCCTGCAGTCTTACTTATATTCCCTTGTTCCTTCATCTTTCTACTTCTATAATTCTCTCTGCCTTTCTGCTTACTGTTCTTGCTTATATCTTCATCTCTTTATGTTCTTGCGTATCATTCTCACACTTTCTTCACTACACATCATCTCACACATCCCCTTCACACCTTTTCATGCAATAACTTTTTTTTACGTCATCTCATTATACGCTCAACTTCATCTTTCTTCTTTGCGTACTCTCTTCTCTATGGACGTCTCTCACAAAATAGTCTCACACACCTCTTTATTCTTTCCGTCTTATTCTTGCTTCTTAAGCATTCCTATCACATTTCTTGCTAAAAAAAAATTGCCATACTTATGTTATCTTGTTATTCATTCATCCTTCCTCATGTTTTTTCCTGTTCGTCCAGTTCTTTCTCTTCTCACACTTCCCCATCATATTTTCTCGTACAGTCACGTTATCCACATCACTTCATTATATACTTCTCCTATTTTGTACTCCTTCCTATTTGTATTCCACGTCCTTTATCACGCAATATGTTTTGCCAGTTGCTCACTTTCTCTCTTTTCTCTCACATACTTTTCGCAGTTCCTCATACAATCAACTTATTCACATCACTTCAGTACTCCTATCTCTCTATACTCCTCTCACATACCCTTATCACCAAGTCCACTTACACTTTCTCATTGTCTTTTCCCTCACACTCTTATCACACTTCCTCCCACCTTACATCACTTCATTACACACTCCACCTCATCTCTCCTTCTCGAGTACATACACTTCTCTGTACTCCTCTCACGAACCCTAATCATGCAGTCTGTTCACATCCTCTCCTTGTGTCTCCTCCTCACGCCCTCTCTCGCCAAGCTTTCTTCGCACATTCCATCCTGGCTGCTTCTCACGATCCCTCTTTCCCTCAACTGCATCCACTCCCATTCAGCTTTTCCTTGCCGGTTCTGCTTTCTCAATAATTTTCTCTTTTTCTCGTGGTCTTTCCTTACACTTGTCTTACGTATAGTCTCCTCTTCTTAATTTCTCTCCTCACGTCTCTCTTTTCCTCACATGCGTCCACGCTTTGATTTTCCTTGTCAGTTCTTTTCGTCTTTTATCATTTTCTCACCTCGCACGATCTTTATTTGTGCTTTTCTCTCAGATGCATCCTTCACCCCTTCTTACGATCCTTACTTACCATGCACTTCCTTGCCAGGTCTCCTCAAACATTTCTTTACAATCCTTTCGTAACATCTTCTCTCACATAAATCCTCCTCTTCTTAATATTTTCTCCTCTTCTCACGCTCTCTTTTTCGTCTCAAAGTATCCCGACTTAGTTTACTTTTCCTTGCCAGTTCTTCATATCAATTTCCTATGTATTATTGCCTTTCTTTACACTCTTCTCTTTAATGCATCCTTCTTTTCTACTTCATAATTTATCTTCTCACTATTTTTTTTTTCTCACATGCTTCCTCAGTCACCTATTCTGCTTGTCCTTGCCAGTTCTTCTCTCTCTCTCTCTCTCTCTCTCTCTCTCTCTCTCTCTCTCTCTCTCTCCTTTTTTCTCCTTTATCTTTTTCATTTACTCCTTTTTTCATTCATTATATTCCTTTCCTCTCTTCTCTCCTCTCCTTTCCCCTCGTCTCGCCTCCTCTCCTCTCCTCTCCTGTCTTTCTTTCTTCTTCTCTTCTCTCCTCTCCTCTCCCATTCCTTCCTCATTCCTAGCACATTTCCTTCAGCTACTTATTTCCTCTATCCGTAATTTCCCCCTGTACCTTCCTTGGCAATAGTATATTTCCCCGGCCCACTGTTGGAAGCTGAACCGTTAGCATGGTTTATTAGCCATTACGGGGGGGGCAGGGGGGATTGAGAGATGGGTGGGGGGAGGGGGGGTTAAGTGAGAGATGGAGAGCAGGCGAGGGGAGAGAAGTGGTGGCAGGATAGAGAAGGGTGGGGTAGGAGGTTGGAGGGTGGGGATTGGTTGAGATGGGTGAGGTGGAGGGAAGAAGGGTGGGCAGGGGATGAAAGGGAGAGGTGGGAGGTGGAGATGAGAGGAGAGGGGAGGTTGGAGGAAAGAGGCTGTGGGGATGGGAAAGGATAGGGAGGGAGTTGGGGTGGAGGGAGAAGAGAAATGAAAGGGTTAGAAGAGAAGGATGGAAGAAAGAGGGATATGGGAATGA
>NC_137017.1:7067809-7072809 GCF_032717465.1 Coenobita brevimanus | reverse complement strand
AGAGAGAGAGAGAGAGAGAGAGAGAGATGTTGCTGGTGTTAATATTTTTTGTCTTCTTTTGCAGCTGTTATTGTCACCGTCGCAGCTGCACCTTTTAATGTTTTTTATTATTGTTGCAAATGTTGTTATTGTTATTGCGTTGTTGCTTGTATTTGATGTTGTAATTGTTGTTGTTAGTCATCTTTGTCTTTGTTGCAGTTGTTGTATTTGTCATCGTTGCAGTTACACTTTAATGTCTTTGTTATTGTTGTTGTAAATGTTGTTATTCCTGTGTTGTTATTGCGTTATTGCTCTCATGTGGTAGTTATTGTTGTTGTTGTTAATATTACCTCTGTCTTTGTTGCAGCTGTTGTCGCGGTCACCGTCCCAGCCCAGGAGGTCACACCCGCATTAAGGTATTTCTACTGAGTTCGTCTTTGTTCTGGCGAGATTTATGATGCACTTTCTTTTCTTCTTGCTGACCGCCGTGAATAATGCATCGCTTCTTCCGTGCATTCGTGTATTTTATGAGCGTATTTTATCGTCCTTGTTTTCCTCTTCGAAATCATCAAATCGCCATCATCATCGTCATCTTTAACGTCATCATCATTGTTGTCATTGTTACCATCATCATCATCATCATCATCATCATCATCGTTATCATCATCATCATCATCGTTTTCGTTATTGCCATGGTCGTGGACGTGGTCATAATTATCAGCATCGTTGTCCGTTGCATTCATCATCACCATCATCATCATCATCATCATTGTCTTCTCTGATACAGCACGCCCCCCCCCCTTCCCCTCCGCTAATCAGACCCTCGGCCCCCCAACAAGCCCCCTTTTCAAATTTGGGTTTATTTACAGTATGCATACTGGGAGGTGATTCCCGGCCCCCCACCCCCAGGAAAGGTCTTGCCCTCCCCCCAACCCATTTGTGAGGACCTGGATGCGATTTTAACCGGACTTGGTGGAGGGGTTGAGGGATAGCCCATGACGAAACTTTTTTTTTTTTTTTTTCTGGAACAACAGATTAAAGATCAATTTCACAGGCTTAATTTAAACGCTGACAAACAAACAAGGATACTTGAATTATTTCACTATCGACTAAATTTGGGGAAAATTGGTGGGTAAGACAACAATGGAATGATTCAGTCTTGAGACCCGTCAGCCAAAGGTCAAAGTCAGAGGTCAAGGTCACAAAGTTAGACCTGTATGGTGGGTGTTAACAGAATAAAAAGGTAAAAGATTTCAAAAGACTCATGTCAAACGTGGTAGAAGAAATGAGGGTTAACCAAGAAATAAACTCCTTTTTTTTTTTTTTATAACAATTGGTCAAAGGTCAAGGTCACAGGAGAAGGCGAGCAAAATCCTGAAAGAAGACAAAGAAATAAGAAAATAAGAGTAAAAAATAAAACGTTGTCTGCCATTAACCCCTTCATGGCGAGGTAAAGTGCAAAATATCGGTCGAACTATAATTATATTATTTCTTTCGATTCCTTTACTTTTCCGTCGTGTCTTTGGGTATATTTAGGATTTATTTGCCTTTCTTAGTGGCTGCTTTATTTCTTCTTTAATTTATTCGTGTTCTTTGCTTTATTGACTCTTCCTGACATGTTAACCCTTTCAGTACGATGACGTCTTTTGTAGTTTACTTTTGCTACAACCAGACGATTTTATTAAGCTTTGAAGGACCTGTTAATAGGGAACCGGTTGAGGAAGGCTCTGTGTAACCCTTCCACTGCACATAACTCCAGATTATAACTTCAGAGCCTAAAAAAGGCGTCGGTGGATTACAAAACTAACTAAAACATCCCCCCAACCACCCTAACTAACACCCTTACTCCGTGCCTCCCAACTAACATCTCTACTAACACCTTCTCCAACCTCACCCTCCTCCCCACTAACACCCTCCCAATTAACACCCACCCCAATCCCTTCTTCCAACTTCTCCCCCCCTTCAATCTTTCCCCCCTCCAGTTCCTCACGCTTCCGGCCCCCCCCACTTCAATTTTTGCCCCCTCCAAACTCTCCCCCTCCACTCCCTCCCCTCCAACTTCTCCCCCTCCAACCTCCCCCCTGCCATAATTACAGGGTGGTGCAAAACCTGGCCGATCCGGATGAAAACCTTAATTGGCACACGCGATGGACCCCTGACCAAGAACCAAGATTTTCAGACAGGTGGAGAGAGAGAGAGAGAGAGAGAGAGAGAGAGAGAGAGAGAGAGAGAGAGAGAGAGAGAGGCAGGCAAGGTTAAAATAAGTTAAATGGAGAGAGAATATTGGGCCAGAAAAGGTCATGCTACATAGTGAGAGAGAGAGAGAGAGAGAGAGAGAGAGAGAAAGAAAGAAAGAAAGAAAGAAGGGGGGGAGGAAGTGGGGTGATTAAAGGAAAGAGGAAGGGGAAGAGATAGAAAAGAAAGATGGGAAAGGAGAAGAACTAGGGAAATTGCAGGTGAAAAAAGGAGAGGAAGAAGGGAAGTGAGGCGATGAAGGGAGCTAGGGAAAGGAAAAATGAGGGGGAGAGATGGAGAGGGGAGAGGAGAAGTGAGAAGAGACGGGGAGGGAGGGGAGAGAGGGGAGAGGAGAAGTGAGAAGAGACGGGGAGGGAGGGGAGAGAGGGGAGAGAAAAGGAGGGTGAAAATGAGTAGGGGAGGGGAAGGGGAGAGGAAGAGAAAGAGGAGAAATAAGAAGAGGAAAAGAGGGTATAGGAGGGGGAAAAAGGGAGAGAATGGGAGGAAAAAAAAGAGTAGAGAAGGGGAAAGAGAGAGGAGGAGAAAGGAGAAAAAGGAAGGAGAAAGAAGGGTGTAAGGGAGAGAAAGAGGAGAAATAAGAAGAGGAAAAGAGGGTATAGGAGGGGGGAAAAAGGGAAAGAAAGGGAGGGTAAAAAAGAGTAGAGATGGGAAGAGAGAGAGGAGGAGAAAGGAGAGAAAAAGGAAGAACAAAGAAGGGTATAAGGGAGAAAGGGAGAAAAGCGAATGTAATGATCATATTTCAGGCGCCCAATAATCGCGAATTTCGTACGGGTGAAAGGGGGAGAGGAAGGAGGGAGGGAGGGAGGTGAGGGAGATGAAGGGTGGGGGAGGGAGGTGGTGGCTAGGGGGAGTGGGGAGGAGAGGAAGGGAGGTAGGGGGAGGAGGGGGATAGAGGAGGGGAGTAAGGAGGAGGAGGAGGATCGTTTTCCCCTCACCGTGCTTTATTTTTCTTTAAGTTTTCTTGGGAATTGAGGGAGAAAAGTAGCTCGAAGGAGTGAAAGGTAAGGCAAATAGGAATAGCTGTTTTGTGTGTGTGTGTGTGTGTGTGTGTGTGTGTGTGTGTGTGTGTGTGTGTGTGTGCAAGCTTGGTATATATTTCATGAATCAGCAATAAGGATAGCAAAGCAGGAAGGCTACCCCACCCACGAAAATAGTAAAATAGTGGAGAATAAAGAGGGGATCCATTCTTCTTTTTTTTTTTTCCCCAAGGATCAAAGGAGGAGGAGGTGGAGGAGGAGGAGGTGTGGTGTGGTGTGGTGTGGTGTGTAGTTAAGGAAGGTTCGGTTTTGGGGGGTAGAGCGGGCGTGGGACAGGGTAGAAGAAGGCAAAAGGGAGAAGGCGATGATGATTTTCCCCATTTACTTTCGTGTTACTAAATGTTCTTTGTATTTGCATGTGGAAATAAAGAGTGGAAGTGAAGGAAATGAATGTGGAGGAAGTGAAAGTGAAGAGAGGAGAGGAGAGGAAAGGAGACAGGAGAGGACAGCGATGCATAGGAGAGGAGTGGAGAGTTGATCGATTTTTGCTTAGATATCTTCTTTTTTATTTACTTTTTTCAGTAGACGTGAACGATAGGCCTATTAAGTATTGTTCATTTCCACTGAACACACGTACAGATATCGTGCTCTTGTGTGTGTGTGTGTGTGTTGTGTGTGGGTGTGTGTAATTCACCGGGTCGGTCAGGATCACTTGATGGTCGTGATCGTCAGCATTTTACCCTCCCGGAAGGGAGCTGAGAGCTCATATAGTCCGATCTAAGGGCAAGGCTGTGACCTTCACACACACACACCCGCCCCCTTGCTCGAGGGGGACAGTAACCACCCACTTCGTCAGTGAAACTTTTCGCAACCTGAGCGAGGCGCGAACTCCCGTCTACCAGATGGCAAGCGTTACCACTGTACCAGCGAGCGGTGTTGCACCAGCGAGCGGTGTGTATGTGTGTGTGTGTGTGTGTGTGTGTGTGTGTGTGTGTGTGTGTGTGTGTGTGTGTGTGTGTGCTTTCCTTCATGTTTAATGATCCTGTTACTTCATTTATAATCGTGGGAAAATATTGATGGTGATGATGATGATATTCAACATTTCCACCTTGTTTTCTATTTCTTGCTGGGGGCAGTGAGAGGAGGAGACTCATGTTTTTAGCCGCGAGCGGGCACTGAAATAGAAACAGTCTGATACACACACACACACACACACACATTATTACCAACTAAGTAAATAGCCTGAGGAAGTGTGTAACCTGCATATGCTTATAATTTGATACAGGCTAATTATAACACATTATAATCTCCCTTAGGTTGCTAATGACCTTTAATCTCCCTTTAATTAGTAGGAAGCGATAGTAGGCTGAGTAAGATAGTTTGATAGTTAGGATAATAGTGTGAGTAGTAGTCATGTTTGTGAAGGGGTTATTATTTTTTTATTACTACTACGACTACGACTATTACTGCTACGACGACGACGACAACGCACTTTAATGTAGATTTCCTGATATAATTATTGGAAAGGTTGTGTGTAGGTTTATTAGTTATATTTCAGTAAGTTTGGTGTATTGTCTCTCTCTTAGTATGGACCCAGCTGCCTGATGAGGTATATAGTCGATGATAGATAGATAGACAGATAGATAGGTAGATAGTTAGATAGGTAGGTAGGTGAGTAGGGAGGTGATAGGTAGATAGACCTATAAATAGGTAGACAGGAGGGTGAGCAGATAGGTAGGTATGTGGTAGGTGAGTAGGTAGGTAGGTAGGTAGGAAGGTGTGTAAGTA
>NC_137017.1:7025309-7065309 GCF_032717465.1 Coenobita brevimanus | reverse complement strand
AACTCTGGGTCCGTCTCTCTCCTCTTTTTCTAACACGGACCTGGTGGGAGATAAGGCGGTGTTATCAGTGTTATCAGCGTGGGAGAAAGGCGACTTAATGTGTTACTGAGGGACAGTTAAAAGACGGATGTTCGGTGGAGGTGACACGTGAGAAACTGGCAGTGATGATGATGGTGTTGATGATGATGGTGATGATAATGATGGTGATGATGATGATGATGGATCCGTGAGAAGCTTGAATTGCAGATAGTGATGATGATGATGATTGATGATGATGATTATGCCACATGAGGGTTACTTTGATGATAATGATGATGATGATTATAATGATGATGATGGTGGTGATTGTCATGGTGAGAGTGCCACATGAAAGTTACTGTGGTAAATGATGATGGCTGCGGTGATGATGATGATGATGATGATGATACAAATGGAAATGTAATAACAACCATAGAGATACAAACCATCTCAATAACAATAACGCCAAAAATAACTGAACGCCAGGACTAACTTACCCAAATGGTGGATGACGTATATAATATTCTCCCCTGCCTGTTGAGCCTTAAGTTCAGCATGACACAGATCGCAGAGAGAGCTGAAGGTGAGCTTAGTGGTGAGCTCACAGACGGGCGAGTAGACAGCGGGGGAGCAGTCGGCATTGAGGAAGTCATCAGGGCATACCGCGGGTTGGTCTTGAGTGGGAGGCTGGCATTCTCCTTTGTAGTCCTGTGGGGAAGGACGGTGGGTATTACGGTTGTGATAGGTGATGAAGGGAGGCTAGTGAGCAGAATGTCTTGGAAGGAAAACACAGATGGTGATTATGATGATGATGATGATGATGATGATGATGATGGTGACGGTGATGATGATGATGACGATGTAACCCCAGGCTCATTTGAAAGTAAACTCGGTGGACTGCAGGCTGAAGTTCCTATCCTCCTGCATCCCATCATCTATCATTCGGGGGATAGGGAGGGGGATGAGTAACGCATGTATAACTAGGCAGTGGAGCCGCCCATTGAAATCGGTGCCACCACATGAAAGCGTCTCTCATCACCAAAACACTTTTTTTTTTTTTTCATGCAAGGAATAAGGATTAGATGACGTATGTATGTATGTGTGATAAGGAATCAAAGGCCAGAAACCCATAAGAATGTTCCCTCCCAAAAAAGCAAAAACAAGATAACGGAGAGCCAAAGTCAAGATCCTTTCCTTGACATTCACCACCAATGAAAGCCACCGAAACACCAGGTAAAAGAGAAGTGACATTTGAACTTCTCACCGCCTCAGTTTAGTCAGTGTCTTTGGCTAGCTATGAATACTGCAGTGGAGGAAGTTGCATTTGCTCCTTAACTCAGTAACTTGGGTGCAGGGTAATGGATTCTCGTCTCGTTGCGTCCCGTGTGGAGGAAATGTGCACTCTTGATCTTGTGAACGAAGTCTCTCTCTTTACTGCAGTGCGGCCCTTGTTGAATTTTAAGACCTTGAAGTTGCTAATAAACTGGTGGGTTTGTTTTCATGTGACGTAACTGATTCACTCCCACAACTTGAAGACAAAATCGTGCTTGTATGAAATTTGCCTAGCTTTGGTTAATAAGTGGGTTTGAGTCTCCTTGGTTACTAGAGTAAAGACCCTCCAGTCGGACTATACTTAGACATCAAAAGATCCAGTTAAGAGGTGGGAATGAATCTCCTTGGTTACTAGACGAATATACATTCCAGTCGGACTATACTTGGACATCAAAAGAGCTAGCTAAGAGGTGGGAATGAGTCTCCTTGGTTACTAGACAGACATACCCTCCAGTCGGACTACACTTGGGCATCAAATGAGCTGAAAGAGTTTAGGAATTTTTTTGAGATTAGAACGAATTGCCTGGTTGATCTCCCCTCTCCTTAGGTCTTCTTCCGGTACCTGCAAGACACTAATGAGTAAGAATATCCGTGTTTACTCCTAAGATTGTTTATTACTTCACCTTAGGAATTGAGCAAGAAATATACGAACACTTAATTACTTTCTCATATGCAGACTTAGGGAATCAGAGCTACATATTTTCGTCTTGTAAGGATGTTCCCCAACACCTCATCCTTAGCGATTTGTTTTTGGATATGGCTGGTTAATGTCCTTTCTGTATGTTATTTATGCAGAGTATGGCGATATCTGAAGGATTTATATAACACAGAATAGGAAAGTAAGGTGTAATAGGCAAAATAAATCGCTTAGGAAAATGCTTTAGGGAGCTTCCTTAACCGACGAGAATACGGACTAGAAAATGAAAACCCACAAATAAGTCCTTTTTAAAGAGAGTGAAGTTATAGAAAATATTTTCCTCTTCAGTCCGATTACGCACTTTTTATGTTATTTTTGCTGCTCCAAGTTTTTATTGATATGTAAAATAGTATCCAAGTAGTGACAGGCGAAAAGAAGGCTCTTTGTAACATCTTCTCTTTGAAATCTCTCTCCTTAGCAATATTTATAATAATACTACTACTACTACTAATAATAATAATAGTAATAATAATAATATAAGAATACTGAAATTAAAAAGTCTGTATATTAAAGTTTTGTAGATCGCTATTCTTTCTAATAATGTGCCTCACCTCATCTATTTCCTCGTTAATAAGACAGCTAGCCCTCAGTCTAGCACACGAGTTGCTGTATGTAAGTCCGTCTGTCCCGCACGAAGGATCCCACCCGTCCATGCAGTCCAGGTCACAGCCAGTCTCGCAGGGGCCAGCGTGGTCCTATGGAGGGAAGGGGAAGGAGTTAGTATCATCATCATCATCATCATCATTATTATTTTCATCGTCACCGTCATCATCATCATCATCACCTTTCTCATCTTGTCGCTTTTCAGGTGTGCCAGTATTCTTAGGGGCGGCTCTGTCCGTCTATTTCTCACTAACAGTTTTCTGACACAAGGTGCTTCACTACCGTAGACTTTAGCGAAGTTACACTGAACATAATGCCATCTTCATACCACACAATGTAACCCCCCAGCACCACCACACCACACACCACAGCACAATATACCACCCTTACACACCACATCACAAAATAACACTTCCACATCACCACACCACATCACAAAATAACCCTCCCACACCACCAAACCACACCACACCACACCACACAACTCCACACCATACCACCCTTACACACCACATCACAAAATAATCCTCCCACACCACCACACCACACCACACCAAGGACATTAACAGAAGTGCCCTGGTGCCCACTTATCATACAACTTCCGTAATTATTCCCACCTGATAAGTAAGTTGGATACATATATTGCCAATTGTGAAACACGTCTCACCAATAATATTCAGTCTGCACCTCACTCAAACACTCCACATACTCCAGATGACAGGGGTTGGTGTAGGAAGGGTGGGGCAGAAGGTACATAGACAGAGAAAGACAGACAGACAGACAGGTAGATAGATAGATAGATAGATAGATAGACTGACTTATAACACGTCTTACCAAGTCAATCTCCTCGTCATTCAAGCAGTCTGCCAGTTCCAGTTCACAGGGGTTGGTGTAGGTAACGCCATCAGTGCCACATACAGGGCTCCACAGGTCTATACAGTTCCAGTTGCACCACGCCTGGCCCTGGGCTGGTGAGGCAGGGTGAGGCAGGGGGAGATGAGGGAGTAGGGTGAGGCAGGGGAAGAGGAGGAGGTAGGGTAAGGCAGGGGGAGAAAAAGAGGCAAGGGGAAGGCAGAAGAAAAAAATGGTAGGGTGAGGCAGGGGAAGAGGAGGAGGTAGGGTAAGGCAGGGGGAGAAAAAGAGGCAGGGAAGAGGAAATGAAGTGAGGAAATTAGATAGGGTGAGACAGGGGGTGAAAGGGAGGCAGGGTGAGGAGAGGAAGAAAAGGAGGTAGGGTGAGGCAGGAGATGAAAGAGAGGTGGGGTGGAGGAGGGAGAAGGTAGGGTTAGGTGGAGAGAGGCAGGGTATTATAAAAGCAGGGGTAAGGCAGAAGATAAGGATAGCGTTTTTTTTTTTTTTTTTTTTTTTTTCGTGGGGTGAGGCAAAAAAAGAAACAAAGGGAGGAAGGGGTAAAGAAGGTTAGGTTTGTTGAGGAAATGGTTGCTGAAGGATAGAGTGATGGAAAGAAATAGATAGGTAGGCAGATAAAAAGATAGATGGATGGGTGGATGGATAGATTGCATTTGCTGTGACACATGACAAAATAAGTAAACACGCAGACAAATAAAGAAAATGAAAAACATAAAAAATATTCGGCCAGATCAGAAAACCAGCTGAACAACTAAAACACTTTTGTGACTTGCTGTAATGCTAAAATAGAGGAGTTACAGTCTTTCACATAAGCATTAAAAAAAAAAAAAATGGTTCGATACGTAAACACAGGAAATGTACCGGTACTAAAATGCAAGATCACATGCATTAGCAAAATTAAGCCTGAAACCACTAAATTACTTATTACCAGAGGCTGCCAGGGAGAGGAGGATAATCACGCTGCCTGTAGGGTTCATGATAACACGACTGACGCGATATATGGACATTGATGGGCGTGCTCTTGGTGGGGGTGATAAGATAAGGAGGCAAATATTTGGGGATTTGTTGTCATGAAAGATAGCGCGATGATTTGCTTCTGTTTGGTGTATGTTCTGCATCCGCGTTCGTTTTGAAGATCAGTTTGTAGGCAGTTGAATACACAGTTCCTAACTCCATACGATGAAAAAAAATGTTTGAATCTTTAGAGGAAGACAACGTGAAAAGTAAAGTAGTGCCCCCTTAACCTGTAAATAAGCCATTTTTTATGAGTAAGTTTGTTGCTATAGAAAACTGGTAAGGCCCAAGTAATATGGGAAACTGTTCTATTACTGGACTAACTGAGTTCAAGGGATTTTCTGAATAAAGTTAAGGTCACCTCCACTTGATTCATCACTAAGGGCATGCAAATAATAAGAAGTGCTATATCCGATGACTGATTGCTCGTAACAACCCAAATAAGCTTGTTTTTAGCTTTCTGAAATGAAATAATCGAGAGTGTTATTAGTTGGAAACCTATCGTATAAACCGTGGTCATATAGCTTGAAGGAAACAAATCAAAAAGACTTTATTCATGGGAAATGTAGAAACTGGAATATTTACAAACAAATTGATTCAAGGAGGCCGTAAAACAAGGGGGGGGGAGAGGTACTAGGATTTTCATCTGCTATATTTTTTGCAGTAATTACCTACCTATCTGTGTAACCTATTGTAGACTACAGTTAACATCATCCTTTTAATTTGTCTGCCCTGTTGTGTTTGGTATGGTACATAATTTTTTAACGTAATATATCTGTTACTCTCTATACCAACGTACTGTATAGCCTATTTTCATCCACCATTGCCCTATTTATCTACTCTATTTACCTATCTTATGGTCGTAAGGATTTTAATAATAAGAGGAGCCAAGAGTAAACCGAGTTAGAAAACATCTGAAATATTCGTGGATGCTGGATATCTTGCATGGCATAGCGCACAACTTAAAGAATTTCGATCTCAGTAATATTAAATACAGTAGTTTTCCCTCCTTTTCTCTCCAGTTCTTAATTAAATAGTTTGCCTTTATTCCGTGCGCTATTAAATGGCGCGGTTGTGCAGCGTTATTTGTTTTGCAGTGCGCATGGTTACACTTGCGCATACTGGGCGATAGTTGTTGCTTGGCTAAAATTCAGTTCGTGAGCGCTATAGTCTTTATCAGTGTTAAAGCTGTTATATCTTAACTACTACGAATTTTGGAGTGAAAAATGTTACGTGTAAAGTTTGTGCAATATTTATAAGAATTATTTCATGTGGCTATATGTGTGTTTAATGGAGTGGCGTGGTTTTATCGGTTGTGTTAATTACTTCCGGGTCAGCATTGGAATTTGAATTTTGGAATTCAAACGAGCCGTTGACGTAGTGTTGTTGACGGTGGTTTGCGTTCCCTCGATATTTGACTTTTTACCGGAAAATTTAGTGAACTCTGCCTCCAGATGGTTATAACTGTATACATTGAGTACTATAGAACGAACTGATGTGCACAGGGATAGACAATGTCCGTGGATAAAAGCGGGAAGTTCGAACTGAAGTGGTGTGTGTGCGCGTTGCAAGTGTGATGCTGCGTTGGCGTCTCTGCGCATCGCAGCGTCGCCTTAGTGTTGCAATTTGTCAACTCGGCTATGTAAGGTAAGTACATAGCTTAATTTACTTTTATTTCATCGTATCATACTTTTTCTAGTGTGATTTGATGTTTATGCGGACCTGTGATGTATTTTAGTCCGCGGTTGAAGACTTGCGTTGGTTAATTGATTTGTAAACAACACTTAAGTCATATCGTATTGCAAGCTGCGCGCATGTGTAAGGTATATAGGAGTATTTAATATAACTTTATATCTTTTAATGCGTTCTTAGTCTGATTAAGTATACATATTTGTTATCGCGGTAGGTTATTTACGTTGAGAGATTTAATGATAACAGTCCATTGCAAGGTTTTGTAGCCTAATAAGTGTGACTATTTAATGCAGCACGTCATTTACTTTCCTTTTGAATCTGTTGTGTTGTTAGTCATATTAAATTCCTTCATATAGCTTTTTTTTTTTTTTTTTTAATTGGTTGTATTACTCTCGTTCAGTAGCAGTCGGTAGGGTACATATGTTTATAATGGAAATGGTTATTGGCTATATATTTGTTTATGCTGCAAGTTTTCTTTTTATCAGTGCCTACGACATTTTATTTTCATATATTTTTCCATAATTCCTCTAGATATTTAAACACGATATTGCCGTAGCTTCCCCAGTGGTTTGTTTTTGTTGGTTATTATGCGACTAGTAAATAGACAAATATTTTCGCCAGACTAAATTTTTTGCTCGCTGGTGTAAGGAAAATATGATGCTTATCTAACGTAATCTTTTAAATTCATTACCTTTATTTAATGTAATTATTTAAAGTAGCCTGCATGAAGGTACTTTTTGTAAGGTAATGGTGGGTGGGTCTTTGAGTGATCCATTTCAAGTTAGGTCAGGAGTGATTCAAGGAGGAGTTCTTTCGCTATTGTTGTTTGTTTTGGTTATGCATTATGTTATGAAAAAGGTTGTAAGGAGAACAGGTGCAGGAATTAACTGGAAAGAAAATAAGAAGCTGATGGATTTGGACTATGCTGATGATATTGTACTGATTTGCGGAAGTATTTACAAGATGCAGAGGGTGCTCGATTGTCTGGTGGAGGAAGGAGAAAAGAGAAAAAGTGGGATTGGTAATAAATTGTGGAAAGACTGAAATTATTAATATGAACGTGGAGAACCAAATCGATTGTGTAATTGGGAATAATGTGGTGAAGAATGTAGAAAACTTTAAATATCTGGGAACGATTGTATCATCTAATGGATCATTAAACAATGAAATTGAGGAGAGGATTAGACAGGCTTGGCGAGCTGTTGGAATGTTGAAATCTGTTTGGAATAATAATATGCTTTCGGTACATACTAAAGTGAAAATTTACAAGTCCATGGTTAGACCAATTTTAATTTACGGGCATGAGTCACGGTACAGTACCATTGCAACAGATCAGAAAGTATTAGGATTTGAGAATAAAATACTGAGAAGGATTCTTGGGGTAAAGTGGCAAGACAGAGTTACAAATGAAAGAGTAAGAGATATTACGAGAGTGGAACCAGTTAATGAATATGTGAGACTGTCTCGCTGGAAGTGGCTGGGGCACATATACAGAAAAGAAGGTTGTTTAATACAGGATGTGCCAGAGTGGATTGCTAGAGGAAGAAGAGATAGAGGTAGGCCAAGGGAAACCTGGTTGAGGACAATGAAAAAAGAAGCAGGAGAGGAGTGTTGGTGGGACCTGAAGGAGATGGCAAGAGACAAATATTGGTGGAGAGAGTTCATTGAGGCCCTATGCATCCCGTGGGGTGCCACAGGAAATGACTGATTTAAACTAGTTTTATAATAAAGGGAGTTTGTATGTTATATAGATGATCGGCACGATGCACTTTTTCAGTCTTTTTTTTTTCGTTTTTTTTGTCTACTAATTCATTGTGTGTGTGTGTGTGTGTGTGTGTGTGTGTGTGTGAGAGAGAGAGAGAGAGAGAGAGAGAGAGAGACTAAGTATGTAAGGTGGAAGTGGGAGAGGGAGACCGAAGATGATGATAGGAGAGGTATATGACAGAGTGTGTGAGTTGGAGAGAGGACAGTCAGATGCCAAGACAGGGTGACATGGAGAAGATTCGTTTGTGGCAACCCTTTACGGGATTAAGGTGTCTGGGGATAGATAGATAGATAGATGGATGGATGGATTGATAGATTTTTTTTTATTTTTATTAATGTATATGAATTAAAGCCAAACTTCCAGTCACGAGTTTACTGATACGAGTGTAGTGTAGTTTCCTAGAAGTGATTAGTGAGTAAACATGTGTAAATGGCAGGAAAAACGGAAAAGCACAGGAAAAATGCACAAAACTGATTATCCTCCTAAAACCAAGTGAAGAAATTCTGGTATAATATTAATTGGAGAAAATCAAGAAAAATTATTTGAAACTGATGAACCTTCTGAAATCAAATAGGAGATTCTTGAAAATATTAGTTAAAAATAAATCGAACAATGAATGGTAACAGGAAACTCAGAATACTTACTGCAGAACGTTATAGTGCTGTTTTTTTCCTCTTCATTTTGTTGCTGTAGTTCAATTGTATATTTTATTTTTGCAACGTTTAGACGGTTTTAGGCATCTTTGGACAGGCCTCTAGTAATGAAGGGGTGAGTGAAGGCTCTATCTAACCCCACCAGTTCCAAGAGGCCTCCTAGAGCTGAGGGAAATCGTCTTGTGGTAGTACTGAGACTATACAACACGTCGTAGGGGTGAAAAGCTTTAATCCCCAATCATTATTATAAAGCCCGTCCACCACTCCATGAATCTTGAGAGTTGTGAGGACAGCTTAGTGTGCTTTATTAGTATCTATCCTTGACTTTATCCATTTGCAACTCCCACTGCCACAAACATGCCCAAACCAGCAGCCTGAGCCGTCCAAATCACCCAAAATCCCTCCATGTGAGTGTCTAATGCATCGCTTTTTACGGACCACAAATTTAAGTTTATAACACATGATATTATCCAGATTAGCAAGACCCATTAAGGTAATCCTCTTAAATCCCCAACGTCAAGCCCTATATTAGGATTAAGAGCGAGATTTTTTTTTCTTTTACTTTTTTTCTGCTCGGACGAACTTTGCAAATTCCAGAAAATCCAGAGCGTGTGAAGTGGGTCAGGCCGGGGGTAACTCGTGTAACTTTTATTGTCGGCTGTTATTTTCTCTCTCTCTCTCTCTCTCTCTCTCTCTCTCTCTCTCTCTCTCTCTCTCTCTTATTTTTCTTCATGACTTTCTTTGTCTATCTCGCCAATTTGCCCGTCGACTTGTCTTTATTCTTTCCCATGTGTAAGATGATGATGATGATGAAGATTATTATTATTATTATTATTATTATTATTATTATTGTTATCATCTCCGACAAGGAATGTTTTCACACCCGTTTGTTTGTTTGTCTGTCTGTTAGCAGGATTACTCAAAAACTAAGAGAGATCTGGACTAAATGTGGTGGGTAGATAGCCAGTGTTTCAGGGGACAATCGATTAACTTTTAGGACCGATCCACATCGTTTGCAAATTCTGGATCCGAAAAACCCTTTTTGCGAAACCCAAATCAATGATGAGAAACCCTAATCAGTTATGAAGAGTGGTTTGGAAATTACGTTGCCCTTGTTGGAGATATGCGCTCCGGTGAGTGCCCCTCTAGTTACTGTTGTTATTATTATCATTATTTGTGGTAGCAGTAACAGTTAAACCAGTAGTACTAAATATTATGTATGTTGAATATATATAGAATGATGAAACGTGAAGAAAATGGACCAAAAAATACAGCACGACCTACATAGAAGTGGGCCTTGATCGAGCCTTCATTTCCTGCCTTTTCATATTCATTCCATTTTCCACTACACACTGACTTCATTTCCTTTTTCTCGCGATAATGACATCATTTCTCTTTTCAATCCATATTGGCTTCGTTTCCCTTTTCTCTCCATATTGACTTCATTTCCCTTTTCTCACCATATTGACATCATTTCTCTTTTCTCTCCAGATTGACTTCATTTCCCTTTTCTCTCCATATTGACATCATTTCTCTTTTCTCTGCAGATTGACTTCATTTTCCTTTTCTCTCCATGTTGACTTCATTTTCCTTTTTTCATCATATTGACATCATTCCTTTTTTCTCTCCATGGTGACTTCATTTCCTTTTTCTCTCTCGACTGACTTCATTTCCCCTTTCTTCCCGTTTTGAATACGTAGTGACGATGGGAGAAAAAGCCGCATCCATGTTTCCCTGTTACCTAGGGTTGACGGGACGGCTAGGTAATTATGGTGGGGGAAGGATGGGTTTTAGCGGAAGTGTGGCTGTACAGGGGAGGATGGAGGCTATTTAGTGATATATAAGATTAGGTTTCTCTCTCTCTCTCTCTCTGTATGTGTCTCTACTCATATCAGTATGTTTGTCTCTATTCCTCTCTCTCTCTCTCTCTCTCTCTCTCTCTCTCTCTCTCTCTACTCATATCAGTATGTTTGTCTCTCTCTCTCTCTCTCTCTCTCTCTCTCTCTCTGTCCCTACTCATATCAGTATGTTTTTCTCTATTCCTGTTCCTGTCTCTCTTCTCATTCCTCTTTCTATTTCCCTGTTTCTGCCCTTGCCCTTGTCAGATCTGTCTTCACTCCCTCTCCCTGTCTCTGGTTCTGTCCGTCTTTGTCCCTAGCTCTATCAACATTTGTTTGTCTCTGTCCGTGTTTCTGTCTGTTATTGTCTGGCACCAGTCTTTGGCCCCAGTATCAGTTAGTCTCCTTGTTTCTGTCTCTCTCTGTCTCCTCTTCTGTCTGTTATTATGTCTCGTACCAGTCTTTGGCCCCAGCATCAGTTAGTCTCCCTGTTCCTGTCTGTCTCTGTCTCCTCTCACCTTGTCATGACCTCCTTTGTCTCTCTCCCTGTTTCTGTCTTCTCATCTCACCTTGACATGACCCCTTTGTTTCTCTCCCTGTTTCTGTCTCATCTCCCTGCTCCTGTTCCTCTCTTTGTTTCTATCTGTCTGTCTCGTCTCACCTAGCCAGGAACCCCCCTTTTCCCTCTTTCTGTTCCTGTCTATCCGTTTCTCTTCACCTGGCCATGACCCCAACTGTCTCTCTCCCTCTTCGTGTCTCTCTCCATGTTCCTGTCTCTCCGTGTCTCTTCACCTGACCATGACCCCTGATGAAGGCCTTCCCAGAAACCTTGATCTTCCTGTCATGGCAACCCTGGATGCGATTGTCAACCACCAAGCAATAATATCACGAAGGATTTATTTGTGGTCTGCCTGTATCTGGCGTCTGAATTGGTTTCTGACGATGGAGATTGAAATTTCTGAGTCACTGTGCTCTCTCTGCTTTAAAGTTGACCAAAAGTTACCATAATTCTCCTGTGAATACCGAAATGTAAGATGACGTGACCTAACCTAACCTAACCTAACCGCACCTCACCTCACCTCACCTCACCACCTCACCTCACCTCACCCCACCACCTCACCTCACCTCACCCCACCTCACCTCACCTAACCAAACACTCAGCCACGATGTTCTCTCTACGATAATTTGGCCAACGTTACCATATTTGTCGTGAGTGCCGAGCTGTAGAAAAAGATTAACTGTAGGAAATAGTGTCATAATTGGTCTGTTTTCATCCGACGAAGCTGGGTCACTTTATGAAATTCTGCAGCCCCATTTATGAGGTCGGAATGAGTCTCCATGGATACTAGACAAGCCAGCCCTTCAGTTTAATTACTCTTGGCTCATTAATTATCCTATTCAGGGTTAGGAATCGTTGAGAAGTTGAAATAAACATTATATAGTTGGGTTAAATGATTTGGACACATCTCATGGATCAGTTGTCAGTGGTCCGTGTTCTCGTCAATTAAGGAAGCTCCTTAACACCTTTTCCTAAGCGATTTATTTTGTTTATTACACTTCACTGTCCTCTTCTGTGTTATGTAAATACTTCCAGTGTCGCCAGATCCTGTATAAATTACGAACGAAAGTATGTCAGCCACCCATATCTAAAGAATAAATCGCTATGGAGGAGGTGTTAGGGAGCTTCCTGAACTCACGAGAATACGAGCCTGTTTTTGTGTTTACGTCTGGCTGCATCTACAAGAAATATTTTATCTCGTTATTTTTCCCCAGTCATTTTGCGCTGCCTGCAGAATTTCAGAATGGTTCGCTTTGTTTTCGTTGTCCTGTGTTCCCTGTTATTATTATTTCTTTTGCCCTTTCCTCTAGGGTTGGGTTACCTGAATTGTGTTTACGGTATGTCGTTTTCAGTTTTAGCTTAGTCTCGTGGCCGTGTTGTTAGTTTATGTTCTCGCTTTGCAGAAAATTTTAATTGGGCTATGTTATTCACCTTGTAATTTGTGTTGCTGTATATAATTTTGTGTTCAGTATATATTTGTGTCTGTGTACCTATTTTTTTTCTGTGTGTGTGTGTGTGTGTGTGTGTGTGTGTGTGTGTGTGTGTGTGTGTGTAGTTCTCTCATGCTTCTCTCTTGTTTTCTCACATTGCTCCCATACTCCAATGCTTCTGCGTCTCTTTGTCCTGCTGTCCTTGTCCTTGACCCTGTCTGTCCCTCTCCCTTCTCTTTTCCCTTCCACTCCCTTTTCCTCTTCCTCTCCCTCACTCGATCCCCCTTTCCTCTCTTTCTCTCTCCATACTCTCCTTGTCCCACTTCCTCCACGAACCTCTCCCACCTTCTACCTCTTCCTCACCCACGTCCCTCC
Organism: Coenobita brevimanus; assembly: GCF_032717465.1. Taxonomy (NCBI): domain Eukaryota; kingdom Metazoa; phylum Arthropoda; class Malacostraca; order Decapoda; family Coenobitidae; genus Coenobita; species Coenobita brevimanus. The sequence goes on along the minus strand of NC_137017.1, from coordinate 7,052,463 downwards.
CCTTTCCCTCTCTGTCTGCCCCACCATCTCTTACTGTCCTATTCTCCCTGTCCTCCCTGTTTCTCCTTCTGTCCCATCCCTCATCCACTAACCACCCACCACCATTCACAGACCAGGATTCCACTCTGACCACCACCACTACCACTACCTGCCCCACAGCCTTACCTCAGATATTACAAAGGAGAAATCAATGACTCTCTCTCTCTCTCTCTCTCTCTCTCTCTCTCTCTCTCTCTCTTTCCATTACACTTTCTACACGAATTTTCAGACTCGAATCGCCCTTTTAAAAAACTCACAAGCGACACCTTTTATTTCTCACCCCAATTCATGCTGGCAATTACCCCCCCGAGATGAGACTGCCCTGGATGGTAAAAGTATTCAGGGGAGGGTAACTGGGCCCATTGATCTTTCCCTTGTAATAACTGAGAGGTTAGGCATTGGTGGTGGGGCGACTGAGAGAGAGAGGGAGAGAGAGAGAGAGAGAAAGAGAGAGAGAGAGGAAGGGAATTAGTACTGGGAAAAGTGACACACACACACACACACACACACACACACACACACACACACACACACACACACACACACACACACACACACACACACACACACACACACAATTACATTCCACCCTTTACTTCACCTAACATTATGCATGTGCCCTCATCAAAGCAGCATTTATAACCCTTCATAATTAAGCATATTTTCACACATTGAGCTCTTTCCATATGATAATTGACTTTTTATTATGCTGTTGCCAAGTCTATTTATTATTATTGAGCTTGGGGAATTCCGTACATATCAATTTACTAAAATATACTAATTTATAATATTATATCAACGTTAGCTCTTTATCTCCTGTGTTTCGGTCTGTATGTTTCTGTTCGTCTGTTTGTCTCTGTGTGTGTTGGTGTCTTTCTCTGTTTATTTATCTATCTATCTGTTACATATACATCCATATATTTGGCTCTCTTTTGTATTGTTTTTTTTTTTCTTAGAAGGAACGGCTTGCGGGCTCCTGGCTTTTGGTTACTTCTTTCTTACATTAAAAAAAAATATAGAAAATGAAGGAAACAAATTCTCGGTCAACTCCTCCTCCTCCTTCCCCCAGGCACCCCACTTTCTAACTCATCCTGTATTCCAGACTCAGAAATGTCAGCTACACATCCGCTTTTCTTTTTTACGTGGACGAAGGCTAAAACTTTGGAGCACTGGAATCCAAAGCGAGGCCTGCAACGTTGCTTCCTGGATTTGTCGTTTCCTGGAATGCAAGATGTCGCCCCCTGGCTCTGTGAAATGCATAGTGGGGTTCAGTGGGCGCATTTTGGGGGGGGTCTGTGAAATGGAAGGTGAGAGATGGGTTGTCGTTTCAGTCGTTTCCTGGATACCTGGATGTAAAAGATGTCGCTCCCTTCGTCTGTGAAATGCATGATGAGGCTGAGTGGTCGCTTTTGGGGTTTGTGGTGACTGGTGAGGCCTGACTTGTCGTTTTTGTCGCTTCCTTGATCCCTGAAATGCTTTAATGTCGCTACGTGAAGATGTGAAACGCATGGTGGGATCAGTGGTCGCTTTCTGGGTATCTGTAATGGAAGCTGAGGGCTGGGCTGTCGCTTCCCAGATTCCGTAGAAAGCAAGATGAGGAATGAATTGTCGCTGCCTGCATTTGTCGCTTTTTAGATCACTGGGATGCAAGGGGAAAGCTGTGTGGTCGCGTGTAGAATCTGTGGTATTGCAAAACGAGGTTGCAATGTCGCTTCCTTAATTTGTCGCTTTCAGGAGTAATTGAAATGCAAGGTTATGAATGGGATGTCGCTTCAGGATCTCTTGAATGGGAGAGCCTGGGTGTCGTTTTATGGATCTGGAGAAAGTATAATGTCGTTTCCTGGGTGAAGAATGCAAGGTGAAGGCTGGGACATTTCTCCATAGATGCTTGGAATGTTAAACCGTCGCTTCTTCTAAGGAATGTGAGAGCTGTAGTGTTTTTTTTTTTTTTTTTAATCTGTGGGGTTTGAGAACGAAGTGTCGCTTAATGGGGGTCACTGGATTGCAAAATGTCGCTTCCTAGATCTCAGAAATGTCACGTGAGAGGCTGCACTGTCGCATCTTGGATCCCTGTCATGCCAGGTGATGCTTGTGTGTCGTTGCCTGGTTACCTGGGTCTTTAAAGTGAAAGGTGTGAGAGCAGGATCGTCTTTTTTTTTATATTCTCGACATAGGGAAATAATCTTTAACTTCACCAGGCAACGAGAGAGAGAGAGAGAGAGAGAGAGAGAGAGAAAGAGAGAGAGAGAGAGAGAGAGAGAGAGAGAGAGAGAGAGAGAATTAAATACAATTAAGCTAAACGTAACTCCATTACAATGTGTGTGAAATCCAGTATGGAAGGATATCATGTTAAGTGAAAGCAAAATAATAATAATAATAATAATAATAATAATAATGTAACAGTCCTCCTCCTCCTGTTCTTCTTCCTCCTCCTCCTCCCCCTTATCATCATCATCATCATCATCATCATCAACATCATCACCACCATAGCAACACTACCCAGCGTCATCATCATCATTAATATCAGAACCTCGCGACCGTGAAGCAGCCTTGCTAACAAAAGTTCAATCCGCCTGTCAGACATTCCTTGATATGATAAATCCACTTATGGTATTGCAAGCTTCTGTCTCCATATTGCTTTTTCATCACATCCCGGAATCTCTCTCTCTCTCTCTCTCTCTCTCTCAAAAAGATAAGTCCAAGTCCTGCAAACTTTCACGTGCCTCCATCACTTCCCCGAAGACCGATAACCTATAAGCATCAAAACATTCCTCTCGTCTTCTTGGATTCCCGTTGTGTGTGTGTGTGTGTGTGTGTTTGTGTGTGTGTGTGTGTGTGTGTGTGTGTGTGTGTGTGTGTGTGTGTGTGTGTGTGTGTGTGTGTGTGTGTGTGTGTGTGTGTGTGTGTGTGTGTGTGTGTGTGTGTGTGTGTGTGTGTGTGTGTGTGTGTGAATAGATCTTTGTGGTGGAGGAATATCAGGTCAGGGTGGGTTTGATTAGGCTTGACCTTAGATAGGATGGGTTAGATTGGGGTGTAGTGGAATTGGCCAGGTGAGGTGGGTTGGAGTTAGGGTTAGATTGGGCTGTAGTGGGTTGATTAGAGTGGGCTGTAGTGGGATTGGTTAGAGTGAGGTGGGTTGTGTTAGGGTTAGTAAGATAGGTGTGGTTTGGTTATACTGGATTGGTTAAGGTGGGTTAATTTTATATATAGTTAAGTTAGGCTGTGTTAGGAGCACACTTTGGTTGGTTAAGTTTGGATAGGTTGAGACGTAGTTAGGTTTGGATAAAGTACACTTTTTAAGTTAGGGTTGTTTAGGTTAAGTTTGCTCACACTAGTTTAAGTTATGTTGACTAATAGAGGCTAGGACTTCATTATATAAGGGTGGTTTAGGTGAAATTTGGGTGACTATTGCATATTACATTACTCTAGATTTTAATGTATGCAAAGTGGATTAATCATGTTTTTAAATAAAAGATCTGCCATTTTAGACCAGACCTGTGACCTTTTTGCTCTTATTTTACTTTCCCAGGGCACTGAACTCTGACCTGGTATTCATGCATTTTTGAAAGCTGTGGTGTGGCCTGCAAGAAAAAATATACACTGCGAGTTTTCATCATGTTTTTTTTGGCGGCATTTAATGCTCGTGGGTTTTTCTTTTATGCAGATCAGGGCGAACTTCTTAAATATTCCCTTAGTTAATTAGGCTCTGAGTCAGACATACGGGCTGACTAGGAATATATATCTGGTTAGTTGCTGGTCCGTCTGTGTCTGTCTGCCTGTATTTTGCGTCTACCTGTGTGTTTCTGTCTGTTTTGCTTTTATATTTATTCATTTCATGTATATCCCCATCTGTACCTATCTGTCTGTACTTGTGTACCTATTGTCTATCTATCAGTCAGTCCCCTCGGCCCGGAATCAAATCCTTCTAAGATATATATACTGTACTAATGGAGCAGACAAGTTCATTCCCGATTGCGGTACGTTGCATCCTTGTGCCTCGTTCTCGGTCTTTCTCTCCTCGGTCTCTCAACGGCTTTGCAGCTATAATGTGGACCTGTTGAGTGGGAAAATTTGAGAACAACAGCATCCTTCACCCATGTACACCTCCACTTAATCATTCCACTTAGTCTTCAGACTTCTCTTCCTCATCCATCTCTCTCTCTCTCTCTCTCTCTCTCTCTCTCCTTCCGTCAGGTTAACTTCGCTGAGATAAAAGTGAAATGCGGAGAATTATCTTGAGAATTAAAAACTTTGCTCTCAACATATACACCTCCACTTAATCCTTCCACTTCCTTCTCCTTCTTCCCCTCCTTCCATTTCCATTTTCTTCCCCTCCTTCCACTTCCTTCTTCATCTTCCCCTCCTTCCACTTCCTTCTTCTTCCCCTCCTTCCACTTCCTTCTTCTTCTTCCTCTTCCTTCTCTTTCTTCCCTTCCGTCCACTTCCTCCTTCCTCTCCACAATAAATTCGCCCACATGAGAGGGAAAATGCAGTCCAAAATTTTCCAGAACAAGGATTAATTCTCCACCTCATCCTTCCACCTCATCCCTCCACCTCATCCCTGCACCTCATCCTTCCACCTCATCCTTCCACCTCATCCTTCCACCTCATCCCTTCACCTCATCCCTCCACCTCATCCTTCCACCTCATCCTTCCACCTCATCCCTCCACTTCATCGCTCCACCTTATCCTTCCACCTCATTCTCGTCCTCCTTCTCATCCTACTATGAACTTTCGCCAAGATAAAAAGGAAAAACTGCGGAAGGGAAAAGTTTGGAGGACGTGGGTTTCCGGGCGTGAGCTATGGAATTGGCGCAAAATACCATGACGGAAACACAGGATAGGAGACCGCGAAGTTGACGAAAATAGGTGCGGATGATGAGAGAGAGAGAGAGAGAGAGAGAAAGAGAGAGAGAGAGAGAGAGAGAGAGACTGTGTACAAAGAGGCAGATAATAAATACTGAGAAACTAGATGACTTGGAATAATATGAATGGATAGAAATTGAACAGTAGACAAGATATAGGCTGAATTGAGAGAGAGAGAGAGAGAGAGAGAGAGAGAGAGAGAGAGAGAGAGAGAGAGAGACTGTGTACAAAGAGGCAGATAATAAATACTGAGAAACTAGATGACTTGGAATAATATGAATGGATAGAAATTGAACAGTAGACAAGATATAGGCTGAATTGAGAGAGAGAGAGAGAGAGAGAGAGAGAGAGAGAGTTGGCAGAATGGGGAGTCAAGACTAATGACAGAAATGGCCTGGAAAAAAACGATAGATTAGACAGACGGAGTGATAGGTAAAAAAGAAAATTGGAAGAGGAGAAAGAAAATGGAAGAAGAAAGTCTGGAATGAATGGAGAGAAAAAGGAGAATAGAGACTGAAGGACGAAGCAGCGAGGTGGAGAGGTTGGAGAAAAAATAGAGGATGGCTAAAGAAGATTTGTGCGTTGAGAGCATCTGGAGAAAGGGAGTTTTCAGTATACTGTAATAATAGTAATAATAATGATAATAATGGTCGTCGTCATCTTTGTCGTTGTAGTCGTTAGTTTCATGCCCATCATTATCATCATCATCATCATCATCATCATCATCATCATCATCATCATCACCACACTCTTGCCTACCACAATCATCATCATCATCATCACCACCACACTGTTGCCTATCATCATCATCATTATATCATCAACATCACAGGTTCCTGCTAATAACACCATCACCACCATCACTACCATCCCATTTTCTCAAGCACCTAAGACAATATTTACTCCCTGAAATGAGAGAATATCACTAGGAGCGTCCTAAAAGGCAGGCCGATATTGCCCTTATTCACAGTCTTCCTAGAACGTCTTTGTCAGTCTTGGGAGAAGCATCTCAAATCACCTGCGTCTCACCTTGGTAGTTAATCATGGAGCGACCTTGACACTTCCTTGACCTTGAATTACCTTGATGTGTTTATATAGGGTATATATTTTTACCATGGCGTGTTTTTTTACATATTTTTCTTTACACTGATGCCGGTATATTTTTTTTTTTTACCTTGATGCGTTATTGTATATTTTTTTTACTTTGATGTGTTTGATATTGTTTTACATTGAGGTGTTTTTATATTTCTTTACCTTGAGTTTTTTATTTTTTACCTGGATGCGTTTTTATATTTTTTTTTACCAAAATATGTTTATGTATTTTTTTACGTTGGTGTGTTTATTCATTTATATATATATATATATATATATATATATATATATATATATATATATATATATATATATATATATATATATAATGATAATAAAGAACGCTAATGAAAAAATGGTAGAAAACCTCGAGTATTTAGATTAAAAAAAAAATGAATACCACAGTGTCACAAGGAGAATAAATCGGCAAGAAAATAGTGTCAAGTAATCAAAGCCAATAAGAAAACCACCTAGAAACGTAGAGAACATCAGGGGAAAAAAAAATCAGAATTAGCCAGAGAGACATGAGGAAGGAGTGGGGTCGGAGGGATGGGAGAAGGGGTGGAGGAAGATTGGAGGGGATGGATGAGATGGGGGATAGGAGGTAGGGAGGGATAGGGGAGGGGAGAATGAGGAGGGATAGAGGAGGGGGGAATGGGGTAGAGAGGGGCGGGGAGAGAGTGGAGAGGGGAGAATGGAGGGTTGGGGTGTGGGAGGATGACAAACTCAACAAGTAAGCAAGTGACCCTGACTCGGAATAACAAGAGAGAGAGAGAGAGAGAGAGAGGAAAAACACAGTGATAGAGTAGGTTGTAGAACAGAGGGTGGGAAAAGGTCTCGAGGTTGCGGCGAGAACTGTTCACTGGCGTGATAATTAATGGTGACAGGGACAACCACAGAGAGAGAGAGAGAGAGAAAGAGGGGTTAAATACACTCTGCTGGATATTTCATTTTTGCTAATTCCCGACGAAATTTTTTTATTTTATTTGAGGCGTCTGGTACATAAGTTGAAAAATTCCTTCACACTAAAAGGTCGTTTAGTCTTAAGTGCTTTAGAATCGTGGAATTTTGTGTGGTTTTCGTTCTACTAAACTTTCTTTTTAATGCACCTTAGGGAAACCCCTCGATGTGAAAGTTAACACACACACACACACACACACACACACACGTCTTGGGCATACAACGTTACCAGAATTCAGTCAATAACATGTACACTTTGTTATTTAAAGCACATCCCTCAACTGTTTACCATACGGTGCTACCAGATCACAGGCTCATGTCATACAGGATAGGTGGAAGTCAATTTCTGCACGTGATTGTACACGAGGTAGTGAAGGGGTGAGAGACTATCAGCTTTACCCACCCTAGCACCCTAACCTCTTTTTGTATTTTATTCTCACTAACTCCAGACGATTTTATTCTGATTAGGAACAGTCTCTCGTTGTGAAGAAGTTAAAAATGATCTTCAAATTAGAGGAATGTTTTTGTTGTATTTGTTCTCATTATTATTTTGGCCTTTATAATATGATTGCACTTGCTCTTTATTCTTGCCATTAGCGCGTTATGTCATTCAGATTAGGGTCAACCTGTTTTGTGTGTGTGTGTGTGTGTGTGTGTGTGTGTGTGTGTGTGTGTGTGTGTGTGTGTGTGTGTGATAAACTACCTTGACACTCCAGGGGGTCAAGGTAAGGTCTCCCATGCCATTTCGAAGGAGCATATCTGAGAAGGGCAAGGCGGGGGGCAAGGCAGGACAGGCGACGCTCGTGTCCTTTTCACCCTTTCACTACCTTGGGTCTCTTCGGCGCTGAATTAGGTCGTCTTGAAGAAATTGGAATAAAATTGATAAAATGCGAGGGAGACGTCATGGCGGTGGAATTAATAGTGATTTTATTTTTATTTTTTTATTTTTTCATTACCTTGGCCGAATAAAATCCTCTCTCTCTCTCTCTCTCTCTCTCTCTCTCTCTCTCTGGAATTAAGTATAAGACATCGTGACATTTATAGGGTTGATGGATATGCTTTCTGGCCCTTTAAAAGAACCAGAAATTTCATAATATCTCAAAAATCGTGTAGTGACAATAGGAATGAAATACAGGAGACGTCACAGAGCTGAAGCGGCATTTACAGTAGGTTCGTCTTTATCTTTTATCACCTTAAAGATCTCTGAAAAAACTACAGGTAAGCCAAGATACTGAAGATGTGATGCCGAAAAATGTTACTGGATTGATATCGATAGTGTTTTTGATGAGAGGGAACTTAAAAATGAGAAACTTCTTTAAGGAGGGAGAGAGAGAGAGAGAGAGAGAGAGAATTGACGTTGAGGCTTTTCTGTTTCCTCACTCCTAGGAATGAAGCCTATCCCACGACACATCACCCTCCCTCATGTTCCACCACCCTCCTTCAGAGAGAGAGAGAGAGAGAGAGAAAGAGAGAGAGAGAGTACTAAGGAAAACATAAAGCCAAGGCAAGGAGGGCAAAAGTCACAGAGTTAGGTAATTACTGTGTAAGTGGGAAGGAGCAAACTGGTCAGAAAGAGAGGAATGAAATATAATGCAAGGAACAGGTAAGAAGATAAAGAGGAAAGGAGAAGATGAAAAAGAAGCGGAGAAGTAACAGAAAAAGAAGTGAAGGAAAAGAAAGAAGAATGAAAAAAAGAAGTGAAGAAGAAAAAGAAGATAGAGAAGAAAGAGGAAAGGAAGTAAAGAAGAAAGAGAAAAGGAAGTGAAGAAGAAGATGAAAGAAGAAAAAGAAGATAGAGAAGAAAGAGGAAAGGAAGTAAAGAAGAAAGAGAAAAGGAAGTGAAGAAGAAGATGAAAGAAGAAAAAGAAGTGAAGAAGAAAATGAAAGAAGAAAAAGAAGTAAAGAAGATGAAAGAAGAAAAAGAAGTGAAGAAGAAGATGAAAGAAGAAAAAGAAGTGAAGAAGAAAATGAAAGAAGAAAAAGAAGTAAAGAAGATGAAAGAAGAAAAAGAAGTGAAGAAGGTGAAAGAAGAAAAAGAAGTGAAGAAGAAGATGAAAGAAGAAAAAGAAGTGAAGAAGAAGATGAAAGAAGAAAAAGAAGTGAAGAAGATGAAAGAAGAAAAAGAAGTGAAGAAGAAGATGAAAGAAGAAAAAGAAGTAAAGAAGGTGAAAGAAGAAAAAGAAGTAAAGAAGAAGATGAAAGAAGAAAAAGAAGTGAAGAAGAAGGTGAAAGAAGAAAAAGAAGAAAGGCGTAGAATTAATTGCCTATCAGCACTGCGAGGGTCAAAAGGGCAGACAGTTCATTTTTCTAAGTCACAGTTTTCTCGTAGAACACTACCTAAAACAATTCCTGTTACATTCGTCTCCAATTGTACAGCCGAATGAACAGGGATAAGTGGGGGAAACAAACTTTGTCCAGGAGTCTGACCGGTGCAGAGAAGAGAAGGAGAGATGGACAAAAGAACGGGAGAAATCAGAGGGGAAACAGCCGTGAGAGAGACAAATGTTAGAGAAAGGGGAAAAACAGAAAGAGAAAACTGCGAAGAGAAAGGGTGAGAGAAAGTGGGAGGAAGGGGAGAGAGGGAGGGAAGGACATTAGCAACAGAAGGGAAAGAGAAATCGCAAAGAGAAAGAGGGAAGGAGGGAACTAGTGAAAGGAGAAAGTAGAAGGAAGGGGAAAGAGGGAAGGAGGAAGATTACCAAGAGGAGGGAAAGAGGAAACTGCGGAGAGGAAGTGGGTTAAGTAGTAGGGAAGATGGAAGGTTAAGAGAAAAAGGATGGTACTGAGAAGAGGGGAGACTGAGGGAGAACGAGGGGAAAGGGTTAACTGCCGGAAGAAGGAGGGAAACAACGGAGAAGATAATGGCTTTGCGGAAAAAAACAGCCTTAGGGAAATAGGACAGAAGAAAGCTGTAGGAAGGGAAGGAGAGAGCGAAAGGAGACAACTACTAGGGAAGAGGAAGAAGGAGAAAGCTGAAGGAAGAGAGGGAGAGGGGAAATAAAAAGAGACGACCATAGAGAGAATATTTTGTATGTGCTTCAGTACACATTACGGTACTACAGGTGTTTCACTTTAACCTGGCCCAGATTTTCGTCGTTCATTTGTATATTTCACGTAGTTTGGTGGAAGAAAAAGGACAGTACCTCAGTTTATGCATCCTCTCCATGGCACTTCTTTGTGACTAGCATCATATTCCAGTGTTAATCTATTGCTGTGTGAAGAAACGAAGGAAAGAAAGAGATAGAGAGGGGGTTGAGGATGAGGAGTGCTGAGGTAAAAGAAGGAGGGGATGGGGGGATTGAAGAAAAAGGTAGATACAGAGGAGAGGGGGGTAGGAGAAGGCAGGAGGGGGATGTGAAGACCTAAGGGGAGTATATGGGGGGGAAGAGACACCAGAGAAGGGAGAGGGGGTGGGAGAAGAGGTAGGATCTGGAGGAAAAGGGAGAGGGGTGGGGTTTAGAAATAAGGGAGGGGGGGATGAGGATAGGAGGGAGATGGGGGATATCTGGATGGAGGAGAGATAAAAAAAGAGGGGGTTAGGGAGGAAGGGTAGGAGCTGGATGAACTCGGGGGAGAGGCATGAGGAGAGGAAAGAGGAGGAAGAGGAGGAGGAGGAGGAGGAGGAGGAGGAGGAGGAGGAGGGGGTGTTAAGACATAAAGGGGAACAGAGCAAGAGGGAGGGGGAGGCAGGGGGAAGGAGCCGGTATTAGCATAAGAAGAGTGAGGGGGTAGGGAGGGGGACCATCAGGGAGGTAACGACAGGATCATGGCAGGGACGGGAAGCTGGCCTGGTGAGAGTGAGAAGGAGAGTGTGAGAGTGATAGTGAGTGGAAGTGATAGTGGCAGAGAGGCGTAAGCGAGCGAGAGGGAGAATATGAGCCTGAGTGGGAGCGAGTGTGAGGGTGAGAGTTACTGGGGGAGCGAGAGAATAAGGATGAGGGATAGGGAGTATGAGTGGGAGTGATTGTGACAGGAGAGGGAGAGTGAGGGTAATAGGGAAAGGGAGAGTGTGGGTATGAGAGTGGGTGAGTGGAAATGAGAGTAAGAGGGAGAAGGATAGAGGGAGGTGGTGTGAGTGTGAACAACCATTAACGAGAGTATGAGAGTGACGGTGCGAGTGAGTGGGGGTTAGGGTGAGGATGAGAGTGAGAGGAGGAGAGCTGGCGGCAGAGATACCATAAATAAAGTTGTGAATAAAGGAGGGGGAAAATAAAGACGAGGGAATAAATAAACTGTCTGATGATGCATTTATAATTTTATCTACAGGGCGCAGGAAAAGTCGGGACAGTATGAGACAGTTTTACACCTCACACTACACACTGCCATACCATACACTACGACACTACACACTACCATACCCCACACTACCACCCTGCACACTGCCATATCGCACACTACCACACTGCACACTGCCACACCTCACACTACCACATTGTACACTGTCACATCACACTGCCACACTACACACTGCCACTCCACACACTGCCAAACCTCACACTACACTACACAAACAGCCACACTGTTTTTTACACTGCCATATCACACACTGTCACACAGACAAGAACAGAGAAAGACGAAAAGAAAAGAAAAGCGAAAAGAAGGAACATGGAAGACAGAAGGTACATGGGAACGAAAAAAATAACTGACAAAGAAAGGCAAGAAGAAAATACACAAAAAGAAAGAAAGAAAGAAATGAAGAACGAGCGCCATAGGAAGGAGAAAAGGAAAGGAAAAAGAAAAAAGAATCATAGGGAGACAAAAACAAGAGAGATAGAAGGGCGAAAAAGTCAGGATCAGAAGAAGGTGAAAGAAGTCAACATAGGAAGAAAGCAAAGAAAGTCAACACACGAAGACTAGAAAAATCAAGAAAAAAACAATAAAATCACCATATGTAGCCTAAAAAATCAGAAGATAAAGAAAGTCGTCATAGGAAAGAGAAAATTCAAGATAAAGACAAAGAAACTACATAGAAAGGCTTAAAAAAAAAAGACAAAGGCTAAGAAACTCAAAGGCTAAAAATCCCTGGTCCCCGCCTTGGCCTTTGTTCTTCCCGAGCTGTGATCTTCCTCTGAACTCTTTAGCTGAGAAATCCCCACTAATACCCTCTGCCCCGGGGATTACTTTGCCAGGAGAATATAACTTTGGAAATAACTACGAGCAGGGGAAGAGAGAGAGAGAGAGAGAGAGAGAGAGAGAGCACCATCGATAATTAGTTACATAAAGGTTGTGGGTGTAGGGTGTTACAGAGAGAGAGAGAGAGAGAGAGAGAGAGAGAGAGAGAGAGAGATCTATAATTAGTTTCCTAAGGCTTGTGTTGGAGAGAGAGAGAGAGAGAGAGAGAGAGAGAGAGAGAATCTATAATTAGTTTCCTAAGGTTTGTGTTGGAGAGAGAGAGAGAGAGAGAGAGAGAGAGAGAGAGAGCGCTTGAGGAGAATCAGACTTTGTTTAGTGTTCACAAAACTTCCAACAAGGTAACGTAATCAGCTTCTTTCCTTCCAAGGTACTCTAAATCCAATTATTCCTCCCATCCCCCTACGTAAAGAAGTTGTCGGGAGGGGTAACTTCCATAGATTAAATTTGTCAACTGATACGAGGCCTGCTGAAGCCCCCAGGTAGATACAAGGGGGCGAAATCGTCCTTATGAACACGCAATTTAAGGGTGAAAATGTATATCTTAATTATATTTGGTGGGGCCTTTGTATGGGAGGGGAGGGGGGGTCTCCTCTTGGCAAATTAGTTTAGGGAATGTTGCAAATTGTTCTGAACATTTATTAGCTACCCCTTTCCCTACCCCGGCTGTGTAGCGGAGGGCCCTAGAGTGATGTTGTATGAGAGAGAGAGAGAGAGAGAGAGAGAGAGAGAGAGAGAGAGAGAGAGAGAGAGAGAGAGATGTGAGGCGTTACCTGTATTAACCTCTTCAGCCCTAGGACGTTCTTTGATACATAATTTCTACTTAAAGTCAATATCTTCAGTGGAGACGATTTAGGAAGATAAAGAGAATCTGTACCTAACCCCTCCAGGTCGAAAAGTGCCTCCAAAGATGAGTAAAATCGTCCAGAGGGAGCTACAGTGAAAATAAATAAATCGTCTGAGTGAAGAGGGTGATGCTGTTTCGGGCAGAAGCACAAGTACACAGGAGTTTGGGTATTGCCTAAAGTCTTTGAGGTATATTTAAGTTTGTGGTAAAAGTAGTTTCAGGAGTTAATGAAGGTTCCCGTTTTCTGTACATTCTCTCTCTCTCTCTCTCTCTCTCTCTCTCTCTCTCTCTCTCTCTCTCTCTCTCAGCACGATGTCACTTGTGGTGATGATGACACACTGATGTTATTGTTGTTGATGTCACGTTGCTCTTAATTTTTTTTGTCTCGATGTTGATGTCACTTTCTCTTGATGTCAGGCTATTGATTTCATTGTTCTGTTGATGTCGATGTTGGTGTTTGTTAGTATGTTATTAATTTCACTCCTGTTGATGTCTGTTGATGTCATTGAAACCGTTGACACCTCCTGTTTAAAGTGCATTACTCATGTCACTTATTTGATGTCACTAATGCCGTTGATGTAGCTCTTGGCGTGAATGTTGCTCTCTCCTTTTGCTTTTGACTCTATTCTTTGTTGACATCATCTCTGTTGTTGATGTCTCTCTTGGTGATGATGTCTATTGCCGTTGACTTCACTGTTGGTCGATTGCTGTTGGTGGTTTCCTGTTACTCTTGATGCTAGATTTTAATGTTGCTAATTCTGTTGTTTATATTGGAATTTCCTGTTGGTTATTCCCCTCCTGTTTCTATTGTTACTATGTCCGTTAGTAATAATAACCTTGCACTAGTCCTAATTCTCCAGTTCCTATTGTTGATACTGTTATTATTATTATTAACACTACACTGTTACCTATTTTTTCTAATATTACTTTTGTTAAACAGTGACTTGGTACCGTTACTTATTCTTCTGTTACTGTTATCATTCTTGTTAATACTGGCATTGCATACTAGCTTTATCCCTTCCCGTTAATACTGTTGCTCTCCCTGTTGTTTATACCGACCCTCCACTAATTTTTATCTGTTTAACTCTATAACTGCATTGATTATGATGGTGTTTAGGGCATCCACACTAATTATTATACGCATCAGTAACTTCTCTCCCAATAATCCCACTTTAATCTGATAGGGAGACCAAATTATGACAGCCATTTAAATATAATCCTCATTTCATGGCTCACCGGCCTTTATTAGACTGGGTAATCATCTTCATATCCCCTTTATTACCTGGCCGGTTTTAATAACCCACGATATTTTTTTCATGAGCTGTTGTTACTCCGGGTTTTAAATGAGAGGTTGTACCTTGCCTAAGAATGATTCGTGTTCTTGAAGTTGCTTTCGTCACACCAGTACTGTAGAGCTATCCCAGTGATTACCAAAAAATAAAATCAATCAATTAATCAATCAATCAACCAGAAGAGAGGTCAACCCCTTTCCTTTGTATGTCCACTGAAATGTCATCCATTCACTTAAATCTCTCTCAGTTTAATTTCCTCCCTCAAATCAGTACTTTTCTTCCTCACACATTCCCCAACCAGACAAATCTACTCAGAAACACCCATGGGATTCTGAAGCAGCCTACAAAGATCCAGTTTATTATTAGTCAGGAGCGGTGAGAAGTATTAAAGGTAGAAGATGAGGAAGATGGATACTCTCTGGCGTTCGAGGGGGAATGAATAATATAGAAGGCATCAGAGTTTCAGTACTCAACTTCTCTGCAATTTTCTTTTTTTTTTAGTGCTCTGGTTTTGATTTCATGTGACCCTATCCATAAATACATACGAGTTTACTGATTAACAATAGTAATTATATGACTGGGAAGTGTGTGTGTGTGTGTGTGTGTGTGTGTGTGTGTGTGTGTGTGTGTGTGTGTGTGTGGAAGCAAGTATTGACACTACAGTACAGAATGATAAAATTGTCGCCTGAACGCTATTTCTCGCTAGGTTTCGGTGTGTTTCGTATTTCAGTCATTAACTATTCATATCGGTGCCTCGTTACATTGCCTAAATGAGTGGGGCGATGGAATACAATATACCTTTATTGAAGTGGGACAGCCGTTTAGTAATTCAGTGTTCTTTATCCTACGTTTCGATATTTAATTTACAGCGGGAGACTTATTGCTTTTCATTCCTTTAACATTTTTATTATGATCTACTCTGTTCACTTAAACCTGGCGTAAAATTGTTATCGCTCCCGCTTAAATGTTCACCTGAATGAAGAGAGTAACTGTAGAATTTTGTGCTAGTCGCGAAGAAGTGCTGTGGAAATGATGCAGATGTGTAGTTAAGTGCCATGACGATCAAAAATTCACAGACATTTCCCCTTCGGCCGTGATGAAGAAGGTGTTACGTGAAGTTACATTAAGTGATAGGAAAAAGGAAACACTGAAGGAAAGAGTATGAGAAAGGATACGCTCAGTCGTTGCAGGAGGAATGAGAAATATTAAAGGTAAAAGATGAGAAGGAAGAATGCTCTCTGATATTCAAGATAACGATGAAAAATGTGTAATGCTGAACGGAGTGATTTTGGGGATTGCAGGCGAAGATTTGGTGTCTTGATAGCGCCTACACGCATACTTACTAATTTCTCTTATGGTTTTGTCAATAGTTTCCTTTACGTTTTTGATCTGCCGCAGCCAACCAAGTATCTAACCTATGTCCATTACCTGCAGATTTCCCGATAACCGGTCTCTGCTGTTGTTTTACTACAGATCTTTGCTATTGTTTTCCCATCGGATGTTTTTGACTCCTGATTCTTAACGTTTGTTACTCTTTCCTAATTTCAGGTTCATTGAGTTTCTTGTCTTCCTCTACTTTTTCATCTTGTTTCTATTCATCTTTCTTTTCTTCCTCTTTATTCTCTTCTTTCTCTTTCTTTTCTTAAGCTTCCTCTTTCATCGTTTCCCCCTGTTCTTCCTTCACTTTTCGAACTCTGTATTTTCGTAGTTTCTTCCTCCCTTCTTCTTTATCTTCCTCTTAATTGTAAGCTATCCTGCTTTTAACCTTTCTCCTCCTCCTCCTCCTCCTCCTCCTCCTCCTCCTCCTCCTCCTCCTCCTCCTCCTCCTCCTCTTCCCCCTCCTCCTCCTCCTCCTCCTCCATTTCTCCTTGTTCCTCCTTCCTCCTCTTACCCCCAACCCCACCCCGCTTTGGCAGGAAGTCAGTTGCGCGGAAAATGGATTGAGGAGGAGCTGTCTGTGTGTTGTGGCGGGGGGGGGAGGGGGGAAGGAGGAGTGGGAGATGGGGGAGGTGAGAGGGAGTTGAAGTGAGGATGAGAGGGAGTTGGAGTGAGCATGAGAGGGAGTTGGAATGAGGATGCTAGCGTGGATAAGTGGGACTGACGATGAGTTATATTTGTGTAGTGGTGGAGGGAGGGGAGCAGGAGTGGAGGGGTGAGAAGAGAGGAGTAGGAGTGGGATAAAAATGATGGGAAGTAGGAGTGGACATGAGAGGGAGTTGGAGTGGGGATGTGACGAAAGGTAAGTGGTTTTTAGGAGTTTTTGTGTGCCATGGTGGAGAGAGAGAAGAGCATGAGTGGGGGAGTGAAAAAGTAAGGGAGTGGGAATAAGAGAGAACGTGAGTGGAGATGAGAGTGGGAGTCGGGATTAGTGGGAGTTTCAGAGGGGAAAAGGGGAGAAGAGTGAGAAGTATGAGGGAAATGGAATGAAACTGGGATTGAGAGCTGGGATGAAAGGGAATTGATGTGAGATACGGATCGATAAAGAGAGAGAGAGAGAGAGAGAGAGAGAGAGAGAGAGAGAGAGAGAGAGAGAGAGAGAATAGGGTATAATAGAGTGGGACGTTAGCTGAGTCAAAGGATTAGGTTGTGGATTAGGGTGAATGTGAGGGTGAGTGTCAGGGTAAGGATGAGGGTGAAGATTAATGTAAAGGTGAGGATAAGGGTGACAGTTGGCGATGAAATTGAGGACAAGGGGGAAGAGGATGAGGGTGAGGGAATGTGTGAAAGGAAGATGGAGATAAGGAAGGGAGTGAGAGAGGGGTTAAGGGAGAATATAGAGTGGGATAGATTTATTGAAGATAGAGGTGTGTGGAGTGGGAGGTGAAAAGAAAGTGGGGCTGGGAAGGGATGGGTGATGCCGAGAGGAATTGGAGAGGGACTGGAGAGAGGGATGGAGGTGGGCGAAGAGGGATTTGAGGCGAGGGAGAGTGAGTGAAGGCTGAGAGATTGAGGGCAAACGCAGAACTGAATTGCGTAAACTTGGCGTATGTACGTAAGGTCGCTGATAGACACATTGTATATTTTTATGCTTTGATAGACTCTGGTACATAGGCAGATAGCGTTATAGATTCTTAATATATAGTCAGAGAGCTTGATAGTCTCTTTATATTTTGTTAGACACCATGATAAACTCTTCACCCCTTCAGTCCTATATTCATTCCTTTATTCCTTGCTTCTCCAGGCGACTTTATTCACCTTACTATAGAAATGGCCTTAAATTCTTCACTACTAGGGGTGTTCTAAAAGTGGATAACATAGCCTGGTTGCAACAAGAACAAAATAAAAAAAAAATCATCATTGTAATAAAACCATATCGTTGAGAGCGTAATAGACTTTTCCTGTATATATAATCAAACCTCGCAGTTCCCCAGCATTTGCATATTCTAATAACTTGCAGAATTATTATATGTACCTCCCTCCCTTGTTTTTTTGCATAGGTGGTGTACGAACGTGAATTTATATCTATTTATATGCAAATCCATGCGGACCCATGACTGACTGGGCGGCAACAGGCATCCATGTATTCTGCTTTGGATGCGATGTCGCCTCTCTCTCTCTCTCTCTCTCTCTGCTGTTGCTCACCTGTCGCCGTGGAACTCTGTGTGTGTGTGTGTGTGTGTGTGTGTGTGTGTGTGTGTGTGTGTGTGTGTGTGAGTGTGTGTGTGTGTGTGTGTGTGAGTGTGTGTGTGTGTGTGTGTGTGTGTGTGTGTGTGTGTGTGTGTGTGTGTGTGTGTATGTGGAATTTGTACACGTGTTCTTGAAACGTGACTAAATTCTTAATCTTTGTTGGTTAAATTGCTTTTCGGTGAAGTTCTTTAAATGTTGAGATGATCATGATTTACTTCGACTGTTCATCTATCTGCCTATCTGTCTATCTGTCTGTCAGTCTATCTGTCTATCTATCTGTCTATCTATCTATCGATCCATCCAGCCACTCTTTCGAGCAGTCATCCCGGCATAACACTCTGCAGCTGTAACACACTTAATAATTTTCATATTTTTAATCCAAGAAGAAAAAGATAGTCCCAGAGCTTCCAGAACGCCTCCTTCCGCGTACCAGCAGCTTTACTCAGTTGTCTTGCTCTTATTTTTGGCCTCACAGCTTAATACCCTGCCAACCTTTTATCTCCCCGGGGTCACTGACAATCCCCGGTTTTTCCCCGAACAGTCACTATTTCCAACACATATATCGGGTTCTGAGAAAGTCATTATTTTTGGACACACGCCGTGACTTTTTTGGTGGCCACACTCATTTCTCTGTCTCTGTCTGTCTGTCTGTCTGTCTGTCTGTCTGTCTCTGTCTCTGTCTCTGTCTCTGTTTCTGTTTCTGTCTGTCTGTCTGTCTGTCTGTCTCTCTCTCTCTCTCTCTCTCTGTTATGGAGTAGATTCCTAGAACGCGTGAAATACAAGGGTTATCTCGGTATTTTTTCTCCCGTTTCATTGATCAGTTCTTTTTGCGAGTATTTGACCTCCTACCCTCTTTTACTTCCTCTTAATTTGACTCTCTTTTGCCCTCTTATTCTCATTTTTACTTTCTTTATTTTTTTTTTACTCCCTTTTGCTGCTGTCTTCCTGCGCTTTGTCGTTCTTGCTTCTCCTGTCATCGCTTTCAGCCTGATAGAGTGTTTGTTTAATTTTTCTTGTTATCCCTTGGCGTTTATTGTAAAGTTTATTAAGACTTAGTGACCTACCAGGGGGTCTGTCTTGTAGTGAATATAATTACCTGATAGCAACAACAACAACAATACTACTTCTACTACTGCTGCTACTACTACTACTACTACTACTACTACTACTACTACTACTACTACTACTACTACTACTACTACTAATAATAATAATAATAATGAATAGGAGGCCACTCTCTAAGCCGAATCTAATCCTTATCCATAGAAAGAAGAAAATGCGTAAGATATATGTCATTATCAAGGGATTACCGGAGACTCTTATTACCCCTTAAAGGACGAGAGGTGAATAAAATCGTCAATTGGTAGAGAGAAAAATACAGTTAAGATTTATGTGGCCATTAGAGAGTTAAGAGTGTCTAGGCGTTCACAGATAAATCAGCTTAATTTCCTTTACTGCCAGCCAACATAAAGCACTAAGGCTCCTTTACGCGGAACCCATACGATCCTGTGTAATGAATGTTGGGAGAGAGAGAGAGAGAGAGAGAGAGAGAGAGAGAGAGAGGAGGACGTACAGTGTCAAAAACTTTTGTTATTTCACTGCGACCATTTCACACTTAGAGCATGTTCGTCACTTCTCTCCTCATTTCCTCCCACTTTCCCCCTCATGTCCGGGAGAAGTATCTGTGGGGAGAGACGCACACCAGGCCTCTCTCAGCTTGGGAATATTAGTCAGTAGAGGAAATGGGTCGCAGAGAGGAGAAAACTTGGCGGTAACTTTTGTGCCTGACGGTCCGTAATCACACAACGGGGCCCTGCTTTCCACCCGACAGGTAAATATAGGAATGAGACGGAATGGACTGACGGAAAGGAAAGGGGTTAGTACGGAGAGGGAAGTGGGGAAGGGGAATAGAAGAGAGAAGGAGGAAGGGAGAGGTGGTAATAGGTATGGAAGGAGGAGATGAAAAGAGAAAGAAGAGGAGGAGAGAAGAGGGATGGGGATGGTAGGAGAGGAAAAGAAGGAGGAAAGGGAAGGGAAGGAGGAAGAGAGAGGGGGAGGAGGGGGTGAGATGGGAGTGGGGAAGGAAGGGGGATGAGAGAGAGAGAGAGGGGGGAGGGAGGGAATGGCTAGACTGTGGACTTGACAGCAATACTACGCTTCATGCATATTGCCCCCCGAGTCTCCCTTTCTCATTAAACCCGCATCAAACCGGATTATACGTCACCTGTCATTCCGGTCTCCCACTCTCATTACGGCAGCGGTATCATTTAGCTTTCGACTTTCCTGTAATAATGGGAGAAAATTACACCGCTATACCGCAACACTTCAACCTACCATCTAGCGCTTGTTCTGCCATCTAGTGCCCAGCCTGCCAACTAGTGCCCGTGCCCACCTTGTCATCTCGTGCCCACTCTGCTATCTAGAACACGTAGTTTACTGCTGGCCACTTGGCAAAATGGAAGCATAGTTTTGTTCAATAAGTATTTGATATTATGTCAAATCCTTTTTCACACGATATTTTTCGATTATAACCGGGATTTGTGCGAATGCAACGAAGATTATCCGTGTCGATATTTTCAACTTCCTCGTAGGTCAAAAAGCACAAGTGGACAATTAAAGTGTCTGTAATCTGCTAAGTGGCTGTGTTGAGGGTCCTGGGTGGGCTGTTAGCAAGGACGATCACCCCTGTAATCACCCAATTGGGCTTGAATGCGCCTCAGAATTAACGTGAAATAAAACAAAATTGATATGACCGGAATAGTTAATTAGTGATCGCTTGAGAGCTTCCATAGGGGCACTGAGTATCTTTTTTCTTTTTTACCTGTTCCGTCAGATTCTTTTTTTTAGTCCATTGCTTGATGATTTTTATTTTCCATTTTTTAGACTTTTTATTCCGTTTATTTATTCTTTTTGTCGCCTGATGATTTTATTGAATTATTGATTGTTTTTTTCGGGCTGGGGAGGCAGATATAGTTTTCTGTAACGCTCTTGTAGTGGCAAAAAAGAAAAAAAAACGAAAGATAGAAAGAAAAAAATGCTTCATCGAATTGAACTGACTGGTAAGGCTAATAAAAATACAGTACAATAAAAAGCAGTTAAATATACTAAATACATAAATTAGATAAATAAAAAATACATGAAACAGATGAAATTACGTCGCAGGATTCAGAGCATTAAATTAGGTAAATAAAAAATACATGAAACAGATGAAATTATGTCGCAGGATTCAGAGCATTAGTAAGGCCATTAACCTTTATAATCGCCAAATTACACATTAATGTTGGCGAAAATTAACGCGATACAAAATGAAAGGCCGCTGAGTTAATATGACCTTGATGTGACCTGGCTATCGCGTTTAGGGTCACTGGGTTAGCGGGAGACAGGCCGATAACCCCGTGTATAATAATCGTTTATTATAGGTTACATTTATTATCATTTATTATACGTCATACATCCGAAAACTGGGTGGGCACTAGGAGCTTCTTAACACCTCTGCTAAGCTATTAATTTATTCTTTATGTAATTATCGTTCATTATACGTTTATTATACGCCATAGGTCCTTATTGTGAGAGGGCATTGGGGCTTCTTAACACAGCCATTAACCAGTTTAGTCTCCATTTTAGGCTATACATTAGCATTTTCCTGCATCTTGTGAATACCGTATTTATATCGACATAACTTTGGATCATTAACGTACAAGAGGATGTTGACGTATAATATGCAAAATAAATCGCTAGGGAGGAAGTGCCGCCGGATGTCCGTAGCCAATTATAATACATCCCATAGTCTTAGCTTTTTTTTTTTTTTTCTTTTCAATACGGTGTAGCTTTGAATTATTCTTTCTACAGTATTTTTGCCATAACTTGGTCCAGATTTTCGTGTTTTTTGCTGCATATTCCACGTGGCTAAGTGAAAAGACAGTGCTGTGACTATGAATTCTTTCCATGAAACTACATCCTGATCAACAAATATTCTAGTGCTAAGCTGTTTTTACCACTAAGCATTCAGGATGGGAGGCTGGCAGTTTTAGGCCAAGTTAAAGTGAAGAGAGTATAGATATCCACTTAATCAACACCTTTTTTTCTGCACCCTTTTTACTCTAACATGGCCTAAAATTGCCATCTTTCCATCATGAATGCTGAGCTGTAGCAATAGATTAACACCAGAACTTAATGCTAGTCAGGAAGAAGTGCTGTGGAAAGGATGTAGACTAGCCTCTGCATTGTCCCTTTCTACCACTGAGCTACGAAAAATAAGCTGGAGAGGGACAAAAATCTAGGCCGAGTTAGTGTGAAAAAACTATAGGGTCTCTGCTAGACTGATTTTTTTTTTTTTTTTTTTTTTGTATTAGAAGCAATTATGACTACAAAATGACCTCTTGTATCTGAAGTATTTAAGGACGGAAACCTGCGAGATTAAACCAGATTGTGAATAAACGTGACTAAAATGAATGTAATTTGACGTGATCGTGAATGAAAATTTGTGTGTCTGAAAAATGTATCTGGCGTTTTTACCCTGGCGATAAGCTCGATTATGGTGAAGTGAAAAATGCATGTCAGCTGCAAATGAATGAGATTTCAGATTAATCTGGTGAGAGATGAATGCGTTTTAAAATATGACTGTGAAATGAGAGTGAATGTAACAGTATAATGAATTTGATATTAATGTGATTTGGTTAAAAAATGATTGTTGCTGGAAATGGATGTATATTTAAATGACTCTGACAATGTCGTTTTAGATAACACGAGTAGAAGTGAAAATGCCCGGAAATTAAATGTGTTCTGGGAGCGGTATGATATGAACTTAATACGATTCTTTATTAATATGGCAAATTATATGCAGTTTATATTTAAAATAAACCGAAAATGATGTCATTTTTTGTACGTGGATGAAAATCAGAGTAAGTTAAGATCTGTATAATTTTTGGATAATGTCCTTTGGAGTGCAGCTGATTTGATTGCAGCGAAAGATCTTGGAAGCGTATAAAAAGAAATTAATGATATTTAGACGAATATGACGTCAAAATAAACGTGATTTACAATAAAATGTGGATTTAAATGAAAGCTGTTTGAAATGAATGTGGTTTGAATGTATGACCTTCTCAGTGCAGTGTTTCGGAGCTGGGTAAGAATATAATAAATCTAACACAGACCATAAATTACAGAAATGATGATGAATGTGACTTTGATGAATGAGACTGCCTGTATGCTTTCAGGGAGTTGAATAAATAATCGTAATAATGTCGTTAATAACTAATGAGAAAATGGTTGTAATTAGCTTTTAATGTGGCACTTTCCTTTGGTTATCCGTCTGTCTGTCAGTTTGTCTTTGTCTGGCGCTTCATGCGGTGGGGGGTAGCTGTGGTAAATAGATCTGTGAGGCAGATAAGTTCTTGTGATTGTTATGCTTCATCACCACAGCACACCACCCTCCCCAATATACTCCATCACCACCATTACTACAGTATATCACTAATTCAGAAACTCCTGCACCACATCACACCACACTCTCATACGCACTCCATCCCCACCACAACACACTACCACACTCTCATAAACACTCCATCCCCACCACATCACACCACTCCCCCCATGTTCACCACCACCATCACAATATGTCTCTAATATACTCCTCCACCACAGCACACACCCCTCCCTCATATATCCTATCACGACACACCCTCCCTCATATACCTCCATGTCCCTCCACCTCTTTCTTCGTCTGCCTTCCGTTTCTCATTCCTCCACCAACTACCTTCTCCTCCTTCCTCCAACCGCGAAATAGGATAAAACTCCATAATTACGTAAAATGAAGACGAACGTGACAGTTAGTTGCGATGTGACGCTTAAATAGGAATAAGGCGTTGCGGGATAAGTACACCTGTAGCACAATTAAGTACCAAAGCCAATTACCTGCATGCGCACCTGGCCTAGTGACGTCAACAAGATATACCGTAATGTAGACACTCGCTGTGCCGTAAATTATGAAACGATGACGAAGTGCTTTGAGGTACTATTCTGTCCTATTTCTGTTTCACTTCGATGACGTCTGTTTCATTTTAATTAGTTCATCAGACGATTTTGTGCAGCTTAGGGGAGGTTTCTTGTAGTGAAGGGGTTACTAGAAGGTTATATATACTGTTTTTTTTTTTTTTTAAATCATCTCTCCTCCCGTCTCGTTTTAAAAATCTCTCATAAATCGGATACAGACCCTCGATGGTTATAAATGATGATGATAAAAGAATATGTTCTCGGTCTGAAGAGGTTGAACTCCCAACGGATTCTCAACCGAACAAAAAGTCATAATAATAATAATAATAATAATAATAATAATAATTGTAATAATAATAAGACTATCCTCCTTCTCCTCCTCCTCCTCCTCCTCCTCCTCATCATCATCATCATCATCATCATCATCATCATCATCATCATCATCATCATCACCACCACCACCCTAATTACGCCCTCTCTTTTAAGAATATAATCATGTGGAATAGGCCAGAATCACAAACTACCTTTTTTCCGCACTAGAAATTTAAAGTAAAATAATTTGACACCACCCTTACATTCTTTTAGTTTTTCCGAATGGCAGATACACCGACATTCATGGCAAAAATGTCGCTAAAATTCAGTGATAAAAAACGTAGGGGTCTTGATGTTTCCTCCTAGACCCTACCCGGAAACTCACAACCTTCCAAGACATTTCCAAGACATTTCAGGCCAAGTTAGGAGAATGGAAAAACTTGCTGACTTATGCCCTTTTTTTACGGTGAGGAATTTCGTCTTTTGTTTCTGTCAGGCTGTTTCAGGTTAGCTCGCCTGCATATGATACTGCCAGTTGCGCAGCTTGTCGTTTTTCAGTCAGTCAGTTAGTCAGTTTGTCGGTCAGTCAGTAAGTCAGTCAACCAGTCAGTCATTCAGTCAGTCAATCAGTCAGTTTTATTTAGGAATTTCTTGTATGGAAAGGTTTAAAAACAATCGATATTTACCCTTCACGATAATTAGCAGTTTTCCTATTCTCTCTCTCTCTCTCTCTCTCTCTCTCTCTCTCTCTCTCTCTCCTTGCATATTTCCTCCAGTTTCATGCCTCCATCATCCCCAGTTTTAATCCTTATTTTTATTGTGCTTTTTCCTTCATTGTTTCCTTCTCCTTTTTGGTTAGGAAAACAGGAATTTCCCCTCCATCTTAATGGTACTTCTGGAAAATCTTGAGGGAAGAAATTGGAGAACTTTTTTTTTTCCTCTTTTTTTTTTTTTTTTTTCGCATCACAGTTATTAAAATTTCCGGTTCCGTCCTCTACGAAAAGACAGTAGGCACAACAGGTGAAAAACAGGTGTGCTTCCTGTTGTTTTGTTTTTGGTATTGATCTTCTGTAATGGGGATGGGTTGGGTTAATTTGTCTTCAGTTATCTTCGGCATATATTCGAAGTCTGTGCTGGACATTATTTATATATTTTTTTTTTATTTTTAGTCTGCCCTTGATTGAAATATTTGTTGTCATTGTGTCGGTATCGCCAGTGGTATAAGTTAGTCAAATTTCCCTTTTTTATTCATTCTTTCTTTTTTTCTTTTGGTGTCGTACTGGTTGTTGTTCCTTTTCACTTCTCCCCCGCCAGGTTCGGCTAAAGGGCCCGATGAGGGGGGCATCTCACTAGGTCTTGGAGGGGGGTAGTGCCATCCTCCTTGTTAGAGCTGTCCTTTTCTTGTACGAGGTAAAACGAAACTTTAGCCAGGAACAACGCAGTGTGGGACAACTGACCCCCTATACAGTAGTTATCCTCTTTTTCTACTGTATGTGTGTTCAGATCCCGCGATATAAATATTGTTGCTAATATTATTCATATTTTCCAAAATAATAACATTGTTGTGCTAGTGTAAACATGGACACAGGAAACGGTGAGAAAGAGGGAGAAACAGGGAAATAAGAGACATGGGGCATAAAGGAGGGAAAGGGAGAGAAAGGGCGAAGGAGGTAAGCTGGGTGGTCAACAGAGGGCGAGCGTCGAAGGTCCACCTGTCTGGGAACAATGGCGGGTGTAGAAGTGTTTACCGTGGGGAGCGGGGGGAGGGGGAAGGATAAGAGACCGAGGGAGAAGGGAAAGGGAGAGAAAATAGGAGAGGAGGAGAAGGAAGCACAAAAAGGGAAGGGGCAGGTGGCAGAAAGAACGAGGAACGGAGTGTAATGGGAGAGAGTGGTGGAGGATGGGGAGTGGGGTGAGGGAGAAGATGGGGAAGAGGGGTGTTGATAAAATGGAATGAAGAGAGAAAGAAGACAGGGTGAGGAGAGTGAAGGGAGGGAGATAGGGCAAGGGAAGAAGAGAAGGAATAGGAGATGGAACGAAAGATCAGAAAAGAGAAGAAAATGAAGAAGGAAGGATAAATAGGAAAAAAAGAAGGAGGGTGAAAAGGTTGGGGAAAATGGAACACGAAAAGGCGAAGAACCAGAAGAAAGAAAAGAGAGACAATCTTAGAAGGTGGGAATGAGAACAGGAGATGAGGGAGGAAAAAAATGAAAATGAGAAGTAGAAAGAAATGGTTGGAAGACAAGCAAAAGAAATGAAGTACGCAAAATGACTAGAAATGAACAAAAATGGAATAAGCAGAAAAACAATGAAGGAGAGTTGAGGTTTTAAAAAAGTAGTTGGGAGTAAAGAGGAAATTGGAAAGGAAGGAAGTACTTGAGAGAGAGAGAGAGAGAGAGAGAGAGAGAGAGAGAATGGAAGAGGAGGGCGAAGAGTAAAAGAGGAGAAGGAGGAGGGGGAGAGGGAGAGGAGAGAGGTGAGGGGAGGAGAAAGGAGAAGGGAAGAGGGAAGAGGCGAGGGAGGAGAGGGGAGAGGGGAGAGAGAGAGGATTTCAGGAGCCCAGCCCACTACACAGACAAAGGGGGACATTATAAACCTTTCTGTGGTTTTCCTCACACACACTTTTTTCTCGCTTATGTTTTTTTATTTTCCTCCCTCCTTCTCCTCCTCCTCCTCCGCATATCGAAAAGACTTATTAAACAAAGCAAAAGAGCACTGGAGATCCACATTGCTAATACGTGCAAATCAAATCCTAAAGAATTTTACAGTTACATTAGAAAGAAAAAGGTTATGACTACATCAATAGGTCTTCTAGAAACAAACAATGGCAAACACACTGAAAATGAGGTCGAAATGGCAAACATTCTTAGCGATTACTTTGCGTCTGTTTTTACAGTAGAAAACACCACCAGAAACCTACTGTTGCCCACAAACCAAGCAAATAGTCCTTAGTAACTATGCTATCCATAATAACGATATCCTTTCAGCCATAAATAGT
>NC_137017.1:7017809-7020309 GCF_032717465.1 Coenobita brevimanus | reverse complement strand
TGCCCTTGGCCCCCTCCTCTCTCCCCACACGCCCCTTCTCCCCGCCTTCAACCCCACCACCACCACACTTCCTCTTGCCCTTTTTATATATGACCGACAAACGCTTGCTATATAACACCTCCCTCTCACAGCAGTTCCCTTTCCTTCAGTTACCTTTAACAATATTCAACCTTGTTCTACCCCTCACAGTCACCCTTTCCCCGCCTTCTTTGCCTCCTCTCTCTTTCTTTGGGACCTCTCTATTTTTCTTTGTCCCCTCCCTCTTTTTGTGCCCTCTCCCTGTATTCTTTACCCCCGGACTGAGTTTTCCCCCTCCTCCCTCTTCTTTGCCCCCTCTCTCTTCTTCCTCCTTGCCCCCTCCTTCTTCTTCATCCCCTCCCTCTTTTTCTGTGCCCCTTCTACCTCTTCTTCTTTGCCTCCTCCCTCCTTTTCTTTACCTCCCTAGTACCCCCTCCCCTTCCCTTTCTTTCTTCTTGCCAGTTTCTCTCTCTCTCTCTCTCTCTCTCTCTCTCTCTCTCTCTGTCCTTTTCATCTGACCGGTCCTCACCGCAAAAGAGCTCTGAACACCCTTTTACCTCTGTGTGTGTGTGTGTGTGTGTGTGTGTGTGTGTGTGTGTGTGTGTGTGTGTGTGTGTGTGTGAATGTGTGGTTTTTGAAGGAGGAGAAAGAGAGAGAAGTCGTGGTATTATTCAGAGGAGCAAAAAGTTTGGCTTGCCTCTTTTCCGTATGTGTTTTTTTTTCTGATTTATTTTTTATTTTTCATGTTTTCGTCTTAGCTGCCTCTGTGTGGTTTTCATTTTTGAGGTTATATATGTCTGATTTTTTTCCTTCTCTCTCTCTCTCTCTCTCTCTCTCTCTCTCTCTCTCTCTCTCTCTCTCTCTCTCTCTCACTTTAGTCCGTCTGCCTCATCTGCACTTTACATTGTGGCTAGTTTTACAGTAAACAGACTTGGAAATGATGTTCTTCTCCCTCTTTCTTTCTTTCTTTTTTCGTGTTTTGATTCTTTCTTTATTTACCGTAGTTTGTGTATTTGTTTTCGTCAAAATATTTTCCACATTTTCCACTTCCATTCCAGTTATTTTTGTGTTATACTTTCCCTTTATGCCCTAGTAATTTTTTTTTTTTTCGCAATGATACAAGTTTCTCATGTTATGTTTTTCTTTCAAGTCTTCTGTTGTCTTTGTTGTTTTTATATTTTCTTTCAATTTTTTTTTGTTTTATGTCTTTCTCTGTTTTTTTTGTCTATTTTTTTAATTTCTTTTCCATTTTTTTCACTTATTTCTCCCTTTATCCTTTTTCTTTCATGTCTTTCTTTTTTCTTATTTCATTCGTCTTTATTTCCTATTTTGTCTTTTTTTCTTTTGTCTTTCTCTTTATTTTTCTCTCAATCTTTTTCTTTTTTCATCTGTTAGCTTAATTGGGCATTGCTTCTGTGTGACTTCTGTATCACGTCTTTGTCTTTCTTCCTCTTCCTGTCTGAAAGTTAGTTTCTATGTCTGTTTGTTGCACCTTGTCTCTTGGTTTGTCTGTCATGTTGATTTCTCTTGTTTTTTTTTTCTGTCTTACTCTGTGTTCACCTTTCTCAGCCATTAAGTTTAGATGTGTGTGCATCTTCTGTGTATCTCTCGGCTTTATTTTTGTCTCGTTTTGTATGCATATCGGTTTTATCTCGCCCTATGTGTGTTTTTTATCTTTACCATAACTTCTATATACTAAATCTCTTGTGCATGAATGTAGAGAGCGATTCTGAATTATCCACGAGAAATATTTGCACTGTTGCTAACTCTCCCAAAACAGTATTGTTGGTAAATAATGTATAATACTAGAAAGGGAAATGTATAATAGTTGATGCCAATTTTGTTGTTCATAAAAATTTTCAAAACTAATTGCGAAATGATCCATTCCGCTGCAACGACGACCATTTATTTTATTTATTCTATTTATTTATTTATTTTATTTATGCAACTCCAGTCGATTATGTTATACTAGGGAAAGCTATGTCAGCCTGTTTTATTCACACGATTAATGGAAGTTATATTTAAGCTCTCTAATCCGAAAATTCCCTCCTGAGTTAAAAGAAATCGTTTGTAGATAGCAGAGAAAGATAAAAAGCCGTCATTGCAGTCGCGAAGTAGTAGTAGTAGTGGTAGTAGTAGTAGTAGTGGTCGTGGTTGTAGTAGTAGAAATAGTAGTAGTAATAATATTGATGATGATGATGGTGATTTATGATATAAGAATAATAATTAAAAATAAAGTAAAATGTAAAAATCATATAAAAAGTAAGATAACATGAAATAATACTAGTAAAAAGTAAGGTAATATATAAGAATAAGTAAAAAGTAAGGTTATGAGTAAGAATAACCTAATAAAAGTAGGATATATATGAGAATAATAACAAAACGTAAGATAATAAGTAAGACTAATAATACAAAGCAATGTAATATATAAGAATAATAAAGGAAAGTAAGATAATGTCAGAATAATAAACAGTACCGTAAT
>NC_137017.1:7007809-7012809 GCF_032717465.1 Coenobita brevimanus | reverse complement strand
TAGCAAAGGATTGGATGATAAATAGATGGATAGACAGAAAAATATATAGCTTTTTATAGGTTAGTTGGTGGCTGGGTGGATAAATATCTGTATCTATCTATCTGTCCATCTATCTATCTATAGTCATGGATATAGATAGATAAATATAGATAAATAGAGACAGATACTGATTGATAGATATATATAGATAGATTGATAAATACAGACGGACAGTCAGACCAGGCAGACATATAAATAGGTAGATAAATACAGTAGATTGATAGATAAAAACAGACAAAACAAACAGATAGACTGATATAATATTTACGTACCCTCATAACCACCATCCTATCTCATCCCCAGCACTACCACTATCAGTATTAGCCTCGTTCGTGCTAACATACACTCCCATTACGCACCATATCAATGACATTCCCGCACCAGAACCCATCAGTTGGCCATTCATTGCCTCACTTAATAACCCCACTACAGTAAATCACTCAGTACCGGGGTGGGAGTCGGAAGCTGTCTAATTATACTGCAGGTGTAATGGATATAAAACCACGTGACTAGTACCGCAACTGCCTGTCATCGCAGTTAGGGGCGCAGTTGTCGGGTATTTGTATTAGTAGTTACGATTCAGGGTTAGGGATTGATATGTTAGGTTACCGTCATCATCATTATTTGAAGTATTAAGATCGGTATCATCATCGGCATCGTCATCTCTATCTCTTCTTCCACTAGCACATACGTGACATGAGAGCGACTAACATATTTTTATTATCATTAATTGAATCATCAACATCATCATCATCACATCACCAACACTGTCGCCATCAACATCATCATCAAAATCATCATCAGCGTAACCCTATTTCCCTTTTAAACGAGGAAATTGAACCAGGAACAAGGAAGTGCTAAAGTAAGAGAACTAAGAGAAGAGTCTCCAGTAAAAATTGGCCACACACTCATGCACTTATTGTTCAAGCATTAGACATTTTCATATCTAACATCAAAACCTCAGCCCCCGATCAACACCATATACGAGTACATAAAACCCTCACCACAGCTACCAAAAACACCAGCATCACATCCGCATTCCCCCAGCCACAACAACCACAATCTCCCCAACCACAGCTACCAGCATAAAACCACGATCCCCAACCACAACAACCACACCATCTCTCCAACCACAGCCACCAACGTAAAACCGGAATCCCCCACCACAAGAATCCCCAGCCACAACAACTACTATCTCCCCAACCACAACAACGACACCTTCTCCCCAACCACAGCTACCATCATAAAACTAGTCCCCCACCACAGCAACCACATCATCTCCCCAACCACAAAACCAGCGTAAAACCTCACTCCCCCACCAGAACTACCACAATCCCTACCGCCACCACAACTACCAACATTAGTGCCGGCTCACTGTATTCCCCACCGGCGATAGATAGACCCCCAGGGGCCTCACCAGAGGGACCCTGTCACCTCCATCAGCACCATCACCTAAACTTTCACCATCAATACGCCACTCCGCCTCCACCTGGTCACTCCACACAAAATAAATGCCCGCCTCTTGATCCATTTACCCAACCCTCACACAGTGAGTATTTGGAAATCTAACCTTTCCTCTTGTATATCTTATCCTTCCTCTTGTAAATCGCCTTTGCTGTCGTAAATCAAGCCCTTCGTCTTGTAAATCTAGCCTTCCCTCTTACAAATCTATCCCTTCCTTTTGTAAGTCTAGCCCATATTCTTCTAAATCCAGCCCTTCCTCTCGTAAATTTAGCCCTTCCTCTTGTAAATCTATCCCTTCCTTGTAAATCTATCCCTTCCTTGTAAATCTAGTCCTGTCTCTTGTAAATCTAGCCCTTCCTCTTTCTCATATACTGCAATCAACACTTACATCTGCTTTGGTACTGTGTGTGTGTGTGTGTGTGTGTGTGTGTGTGTGTGTGTGTGTGTGTGTGTGTGTGTGTGTGTGTGTGTGTGTGTGTGTGTTTTAACTACCTTAATCACCTCACAACTACCGTTTTCAATCATCTGCTGTCTATACATTCAGGTTTTATTCAATCTAATCACCACATGTCACCAGATCATTACCTTTTGTCACTGCTAATGCTGCTTTATGACGGACATTATTTTTCTCCTAATATTTCACCGAATTAGATCACCTCATGAGTCCACTATTGATTGTTCAGTCACTGTTGTCGTGGCCCAGATTTTCATAATTTTGCTGCTTATTTCACGTACGGTACCACAGTGGCAGCAAAAGACAAAGCTACAGCTCTACATCATTCCCATAGCACTATCTATCGCCTATAGGGGGCAGAGATAGTTGTGTGAGTAGTGGTGGTGATAGCTATAGCATTGTGGTGGAAGTTGTTGTTCTAGTGCTTCTGACTGTGGTGTATGGTAACGGGAGTTTCAGTTCATTGGCAGTGGTGGCAGTGTTAGTGGTGGCAGTAATTTAGTACTTTTGGCAGTGGTGGCAATGCAAGTGGTGGGAGTAATGGTGATGGTAGGACATTTATAACACTGGTGATGGGGGTTGTTTTTCCAGTGCTTCTGACAGTGGTGGTAATGGGAGTTTTAGTAGTTTTGACAGTGGTGGCTGTGTTGGTAGCGGTGGTGGCAAAACTCGTACCGTGATGGTGGTAGTGGTGGAAGTTGTTTTGATGCTTCTATTGGGGATTCACTGCTTTCGACGCTAATGGAAGAGTTGTCGTGTTGGTGTTAGCGGTAAATGTGTTAGTACCCGCAGTTGTACAATAGGTGATGGTAATGTTGGTGGTAGTTCTTGTTGTGTTACTGAAAAGTTTAGGGGATAAGAGGATATGCAGTTGAGGTTAGAAATGCAAAGTAAATCGCAAAGGACTTGTCACGAAATCTTGTAAGCTAATAACAAGCGTAAAGAAAACATTGAACATCGAGAGATTCACTACAGCCAAATTTGACCACAGCGCGCCAGACTAAGTGTAGGAAAAATAAAAAAGAAAGAAGGAGAGTATCATGTGGCGTGATTAGGCTTGAAGTGGAAATAGGGTGTGATTGAACCCGATAGAGCATACAAACAGTACTCAGTCTTATTATACCTTCAGTACTAGAACGTCTGTTTCAGTACTATTTCAGTCTATTGTTTTTCCCGTCTTAAACGGCAAGGTTATTAATCCCCTGCCGTTGAAATCGATCGGGGACTATAAGTTTGCGCGGTTCCGTCAGTACGTCAGTGACTCTGCAATTTCGTGTCCGCTCTGTAACTTCCACATGCATGGACAGATTTTGATATAACTTCACACAACTGTTCCCTATACCATGATGGTATGTCGCGCGGAACAATCAGCCATCTACTTCATGGTCAATTACATACCGACGTGTGTGGTTATCATCCGGTAGGGGACTTTGTATTTCATGGCGATACTGAATGCACTTATTTTTGCTCTCTCTCTCTCTCTCTCTCTCTGTATCAGTCTATCTATAATTATAGTTTGTCTTTCCTCATACTATTTTATTCAGCTTAGGAGAGACCTCAGAGACCTCATGGGATGAAGTAGGTTAATGCCAAAATTAGACAGTCGTAATATACATCCATTTGTCCCTTTAATTTACCCAAGTCTTTATGCTTCCCCAAATCCTCCTCCTAAGACTCAGATTAGACGGTCCTGGGCTATAACTGTCTTGGGCTTGTCTCTTTTAGCCTCAGTGTCCTTGAGCCTCTGTGTCCTCAGTGTCAGTGTTATATTTAAGTTTGACGTTTATATCGAGGAGCTTTTATCTGGGAGTAATGGAAAGAGGCATAGCTAAAAATAACACGTAAAAAGTTACCATATTCACAGGGGACGCTAGATAAAGGATAGATATCTTTTCTAGTCCTATTTGCGTGGGAAGTTAGCGGTCATTCCTCCTCTCGTGTGTGTGTGTGTTTGTGTGTGTGTTTGATCGTTAGATGAACCTGGGGATACAACAACAACTACTTGTACTACTGCTACAAGAACTACGACTACTATTACTACTAATAAGTCTGCATCATCCGAGTGCAATCATAGTCTTTTAAGCAGAGTCATTTCTCCTCCATCTGCTTCATTTTTACGCCACATACGCATATACAGCCATCTCTTCCCTCCCCAGCGTATGTTTCCCCTCCATATCGATGCTGTGGAGGGACATACGCCGAGGTTATTGAATCTGGACGATAATGGAGGGGGTTAGAGGGTTATAAAGGGACAGTGAAAATGGTGATAGGTGCGGTAATAAAGATAGGTGCAGTGAAATAAGGATGGGTGTGGTAATAAGGATAGGTGCAGTGAAATAAGGCTGGGTGCGGTAATAAGGATAGGTGCAGTGAAATAAGGATGGGTGCAATGACAGGTGCAGTGAAATAAAGATGTGTGTAGTAATAAAGACAGGATCGGTGAAAATAAGGATGGGTGCCGTGAATAACAGGAGCAGTGAAACTTAATAAGGGCTATGAATATATCGGTGAGTGTCGTGGAACTTTACTGTAAGTAGATTGATGTTATGAAATTAATTTGTGGAATGAAAATAACGATAGGTGAAACGAATGATGATAGGGGCGATGAGAATAATAATGGGTGCATTGAAATTATGGATAGATGCATTGAAATTATTAATATATGTGGTGAAGATAACGATGGCTACAGTGAATAAAGATAGCTGAAGTATTAATAATGATGGTACAGTGAATAATGTAGACGCAGTGAAAATAGCTACAAATTATTGATTAGATAAGTGTCGTGATAGCAATGGGCACGAAGAGAGAAGATATATGCAGTGAAAATAACGATTGCTTTAGTGATGTTATAGGTGGTTGTAGTGAAGTTATAGATATGTGCAGTGAAGGAAACGATGGGTGTGGCAGTGAAATAATTATAGATAAATACAATGAAGATAACGATAATGCAGCAGTGAAATTGGGGGTAGAGATGGCGAGAGGAAGTGCAAATAATAATAGTTGCAGTGAAAGTATCCACAAGTACAGTGACGTTTCCGATAGA
>NC_137017.1:6960309-7002809 GCF_032717465.1 Coenobita brevimanus | reverse complement strand
CATTTCTAAATTTGCAGACGACACAAAAATCGGCAACACTATATTAACTGAAGAAGACAGAATAAGCCTTCAAAATGACCTTAATAAAATTATCAACTGGTCAGAAAAATGGCAAATGCCCTTCAATGTAAGCAAATGTCAGGTACTGCAATGTGGGAAGAAAAACAAAAGGTATCATTACGAAATGAAGGGCCAAATCATTAGCAAGTCCTCACTAGTTAAAGATCTAGGCGTACTAATTTCAGACGATCTGAAATGTTCAAATCAATGTATCTCTGCCGCCAATAAAGCCAACAGGGCCCTAGGCTTCATCAAAAGAGATATTACATATAAAAGCAAAGATATTGTAATATCCCTATAGAAAAGCATAGTCAGGCCACACTTAGAGTTTGCAGTGCAATTTTGGGCGCCTCACCTAATTAAAGATATAGAAATACTGGAAGCGGTCCAGCGTAGGGCTACCAAGTTAATCCCGTCCCTGAGGAATAAACCATACCTCGAGAGGCTCAGGGAATTCAACCTATTCTCTCTTAGAAAACGGAGACTCAGGGGACAACTGATTGAATGTTTTAAGATTCTAAAAGGCTTTAGTAATAATGATTCAAGCAAGCTATTCACAGTAATTGCCGAGACTGTAACTCGAGGAAATGGTATGAAGTTGCAAGCAAGGAGGGCTAATCTTGATACAACCAAAAACTTCTTCACTTACTCTGTTGTAAGCGAATGGAATAAACTCCCTGGGAATGTGATTGAGAGTGGTACCATAAATATATTTAAAAAGAGACTGGATATGTATCTCGACGCAATTGGTATCGTTTAGTTAGGATGGAGCAATTATTGCATATTCGCGTCTGCATTCATGTGTCTATTAGACACAGACAGTATTTTAGAATATATATAATAGATAAACATTCTATTAATCTTTTGATAAAAAAAAAAAAAAAAAAAAAGAATTGCATGCATAGAGTAAGTATGTGGCTATATGCCCAAATTTCCTTTTCCATATTATTCTACTTTCTGCCGATCCTATAAAATTCCTTCGGGTTTTTCATTCTTGCAAGGTATTACTTCCTCTCTTGTTTCCCGCACGGCAAATGCCGGAGGGTCTGGAGGGTGGGGGAGAGAGCCTTCTGCTATGCTATCCTTTTCTCCTGCTCCTATGCACTATATTAGGATTAAGGCCGGACCACCTCGTAGGGACCGTAAGGTCTGTGTGGTCTGTGTATCTATGTAACTCTCTCTCTCTCTCTCTCTCTCTCTCTCTCTCTCTCTCTCTCTCTCTCTCTCTCTCTCTCTCTCTCTCTCTCTCCAGAATGCTTTATTTACCTTACAGTATGTAAGATCTGTCCGTTTGAATGGATAATAAAAATCAGTCACAATAAAGATAATATTACGTACAAAACAAGATGAAAATAGAATGAAAAACAAAAAATATAAAAAAGTAGGAATATAGGTAACGTATAAAAGAACGAAATAAAAGGAGATGATGTCAAAGAAGAGTGGCGGCGAGAAATAAGAGAGAGAGAGAGAGAGAGAGAGAGAGAGAGAGAGAGAGAGAGAGAGAGAGAGAGAGAGAGAGAGGAAAATAAACAAGTGAATGGAATATGGAAGCGGCGGCCAAATATCAATCTGACAGTGTGGGTTAGGTGAGGGGGCCTGGGACTTTCGAGAAATTGGAACAAGGAAGAGTATATTCACTTGTCAATATTTCCCGTGTGATGAAAGTGCCTGAAATATTCATCTTCACCTGAGCCATATTTTGTGCTCATATGTGTGGGTAAATAAACACACGTAACCACACTCCTATGCGTGCACATAAAAACACACCAGAAAACACATACACAAACTGAGAGAGAGAGAGAGAGAGAGAGAGAGAGAGAGAGAGAGAGAGAGAGAGAGAGAGAGAGAGAGAGAGAGAGAGAGAATAAAACCTTGTACAGATAGTTCACACCCGAGATGGGGGAAGCAAAGTAAATGAAACGTGGCAAGGGGAGACCGTAGACTTTATCCACGGCTGTTTCCACGGAGAGCCAAGTAAATGAAAAATATCAGAGTGCTTGGTTGTATATCAGTAATATTATTTCTCCTGGTAACCTGGTACAGCTGGAGGGTTATATTAGGATGGATTGAGTGCAGTGTATGTCATTTATTTATTTAATTATTTATTTATTTATTTGTTGAGTAGGGAAGTGAGGGTATGAGGAAGCACGGTAAATGGAATAGAGTTCAGAAATTGTCATGGGACGCAGTTGCCTTAATTTTTCATTGTGCGAGAAATCCTACATTGCTTACTTGTACTCTCTCTCTCTCTCTCTCTCTCTCTCTCTCTCTCTCTCTCTCTCTCTCTCTCGAGCAAGGTATAAGACGGATAGGTTATTATACGTAAAAAAGAGTTGATATATAGAATGCCAAAGACGATGACATGTAACTAGCCAGATGATAAAGTAGAA
This sequence comes from Coenobita brevimanus, assembly GCF_032717465.1. Lineage (NCBI taxonomy): Eukaryota > Metazoa > Arthropoda > Malacostraca > Decapoda > Coenobitidae > Coenobita > Coenobita brevimanus. The sequence continues at coordinate 7,000,359 of NC_137017.1, read as the reverse complement.
AGAGCAGTTGTTTTATATCTAATCCTTTCCTATTAAACTGTGTTGAGTGGAAAATGTTTGTTGCAATAATGCTTACTTACACGCCCGTATATCACACCTGTTTCATAGTATTATCGATGCAACGTACTAAGTGTCAGCGAAGTACCCTGCCGATATCAGCATTACGTCTCTCGGTGATATATGATACACGTTTTCGTAAATCTTGGGACTGCTTGTAGGAGTCTACTAAGCAAATAAATCATACTGGATGTTGTATGTAGTGCCAGCAATGTTTGTTAGTGTACGGAATGATGGATGTGCGTGTGTGTGTGTTTTTATTTTGGTTAAGCTTTATCGGTCTTGTTACACACACACACACACACACACACATACACACACACACACACACACAACGCTGTATAATTACCTGCCTGCCAACGAGAGAGAGAGAGAGAGAGAGAGAGAGAGAGAGAGAGAGAGAGAGAGAGAGAGAGAGAGAGAGAATAAAACCTTGTACAGATAATTCGTATCCGAGATGGGGGAAGCAAAGTAAATGAAACGTGGCAAGGGGAGACCGTAGACTTTATCCACGGCTGTTACCATGGGGAGCCAAGTACTGTAAATGAAAATATCAGAGTGCGTTGTTGTATATCAGTAATATTATTTCGCCCGGGTTACCTGGCACAGCTGGAGGGTTATATTAGAATGGATTTAGTGCAGAGTATGTCAGATATTGATTGATTGATTGATTTATTGGGTAGGGAAGTAAGGATATGAGGAAGCACGGGAAATGGCATAGAGTTCGGAAACTGTCATGAGACGCAGTTGCCTTAATTTTTCATTGTGCGAGAAATCCTACATTGCTTACTTGTACTCTCTCTCTCTCTCTCTCTCTCTCTCTCTCTCTCTCTCTCTCTCTCTCTCTCTCTCTTTCACAAGCAAGGTATAAGGTAGATAGGTTATTATACGTAAAGAAGAGGTGATACATAGAATGCCAAAGAACATGACAAGTGACTAGCCAGGTGATAAAGTAGAAAGTGCAGTTGTTTTATATCTAGTCCTTTCCTATTAAACTTTGTAGAGTGGAAAATATTTGTTGCAATAATGCTTACTTACACGCCCATATATCACACCTGTTTCGTAGTATATCGATGCAGCGTACTAAGTGTCAACGAAGTACCCTGCCGATATCAGCATTACGTCTCGGGGTGATATATGCTTGTATGAGTCTAGTAAGCAAATAAATCATACTGGATGTTGTATGTTAGGCGAGCAATGTTTGTTTGTGTACGGAATGATGGATGTGTGTGTGTGTTTTTTTTTTTCTTTCGTCCAGCAATATCGGCCTTGTTACACACACACACACACACACACACACACACACACACACACACACACACACACACACACACACACACACACACACACACACACACACACTGCTGTATAATTTCCTGCATATCAGCGAGAGAGAGAGAGAGAGAGAGAGAGAGAGAGAGAGTATAGACTTTGTACACATCTTTTTTAAAATGCACCAAGTTCTCAATGACCCCCATATAACAAAACCTGTTTCTTTCCATAGGTGAGTGAAACAGGGCAGGAGCACAGGTAAGAAGGGCATAAACAAACGTAAACAACCCCCCCCTTCTCTCTCTCTCTCTCTCTCTCTCACGAAATTTTTAATCAACCCTATATTGCAACACCTGGAGAGAGAAAAGGGGCAGTGCACAGGTAAGCACGGCATAAACAAGCGTAAACAAAGGCTGTGGGGTGGGCAGCAGAGGAACGAACCAATATTTGGGAAGGCCGGTTGGACATGGGGCCAATATAGAGACAGAAGACCCTATTACTTGAGAATACCCTGCCAGAGAATGGGAGGGGGAGATTATGGAAAACGGATGGATGTAATTGGAAAGAATTGGAGAGATGGTTGATGATATTGTGGCGAGAGATAGTAGGTTAATGGGGTATTTCGTGGATGTTTCATAGATAAAAAATATATATATGTTTCTTGAGACAGTAATGCCAAAAATAATGAGGATGAAGGATAAAGAATATGGATGAATGTAAGTAGAAAGAATGGAGGAGTTGATAAGAGAAAGGATAGAGCAAAAAGGAACGTAGATTGATGATGATCTTATTTCACACACACACACACACACACACACACACACACACACACACACACACACACACACACACACACACACACACACACACACCAGTGGTAACGTTCCCGCTTGCCGACTGGTGGACGGGAGTTCGCGCCTCGCTCATGTTACGAAAAGTTTCACTGACGAAGTGGGTGGTTACTGTCCCCCTTGAGCAAGGGGACGGGTGTGTGCGTGTGTGAAGGTCACAGCCTTGCCCTTAGATCGGACTATATGAGCTCTCAGCTCCCTTCCGGGAGGGTAAAAAGCTGACTATCACGACCATCAAGTGATCCTGACCGACCCGGTGAACACACACACACACATGGTCCAGAAGCAGGAAAAACAGAACACAAAATAATTCGGAAAATTACGGTTTAATATTAGATCGATTACTGGCCAGATCCACTTACTAAGCTGCCATGAATTCTTCCCTGTCAATTTCTGCTCTAGTGATTGACAGTTACCCGGCCAGCCTGTATGTCGAGTCCGTCCTCTCTCTCTCTCTCTCTCTCTCTCTCTCTCTCTCTCTCTCTCTCTCTCTCTCTCTCTCTCTTTCTCTCTTTACTAATTATTTTTTGTATTGACGTAAAAGGAATAAAGAAAATGACCTACTCTTAGTATGCTTGTTTACACCATCGATTTTCTCACTTCCTCTGCCTTTATCATTTCCTTTTCATTCCCTTCATTTTCGTCCTGTGTTCAACTACTTCCATCCATCGTTTTTTCCTCTCTCCTGCTCATCCACACTAAATTATATTTATCCACATCCTCAGTTCCTCTTCCACTTAGTATCCTCCCAAAGTTCAGAATTAGATCCATCATACGTCTTCCTCATCCACTTAATCCTGTTTCTGTAACTCCATCGATTCCACTCCCTTTAAAAACTTCTGTCACTCTCCACTTTTACACTCCACCCACTTAGTATGTTGTTACGACTCCATCCACTTTTCTCCCATCTACTTAGTACGCCCCTATTACCGTATCCACTATATTCCTCCTCCACTTAGTACAATGCTACGACTCATCCACTTTTCCTCACCACTTAACCCGCTGCTACAACTCCATCCACTCTCGCCTTCCCTCAACCACTTAGTACACTCCTATGACCCCATCCACTTTTCCTCATCCACTTACTGCGCTTCCACCCCCACCACTTTCCCCGCGGCTCCGTCATCCTTTGGCGTCCGTCTGTCAAATATCCGGTCAGCTAATCCATCACCTTCCTCCTGGCCCAATACATCAAGTTAAGACGTCAAATCCACTCACTCTCTCGCTCACTTTCGCTCACTCTCTTTTATCTTTCGTTGTCTCTTGATCTTCGGGTTTTATGTCTCTCAGCATCGTCTAATGGGCCAATATCTTCCTCACTGACGCCCTTGCTCACTTTCAATCTCTTTTATCTCTCGCCACACTCCCATGCTCACTTTCCCTCTCTTTCTTTTATCTCTCTCCGTCTCTTGAATGTCGGCTTTTTTTCTTATCTCGCCTCATCGTCCTGATCGTCCAGTCTCTCCCTCGCTCACTCCCTCGCTCACTTTCTCTCTCAGTCTCTTATCTCTCGCTCTCTCATGATCGTCAGGTTTTTATCAGCATCGTCTCTCTCTCTCTCTCTCTCTCTCTCTCTCTCTCACTCACTTCTTAATATAAATGATTTCACTGTTTTTTTCTTAGCCGCTCTCACTCTCGCTTACCCGATAACATTTTCAATTCCATACATTTCCTGCTATAGCCAATTTCATTTCATTTGTATTTCCCCATCTTTCATTTATAATTACAGTATATTTTACATTTATTTTTGGTCTTACTTATAAATTTTCTCATACTCTCACAGCCAGTTTCACAATCAGGGACTTATTTCCTGTCGCTAAATTTTCGTTACCCCTCTTCCTTGCGAATTATTCTATAATGTATACCGTATTACCCTTTGTATTTTACTGATGCCAGCTTTATCCACCTTATGATATAAAGTCCATGTGAAGATGTGCTGCGCTATGGATGATATGTTAAGGTGTAATATTCAGAATAAATCGCAAAGGAAGAGGTGTTACGGAGCCTCCTGTGCCAGCTACTACACGGCCCTAACTCCTGCAACTACTCCCAGTCAGTCCCACATCTCCCACTATCCCCACATACCCTCCCACAGTATGCATATTCCATTCAACAACCACTTCCAACGCGGCCTCCCCTCAGCCAAACCACTTATCCCACCATCACTCCCACACACCTGCCATACCCACTCCATTACTCTTATAACTCCCACAGTCCGTCTCAGTAATCTCCCTTTTATAATTCCTACAGCCTTTTTCGTCCAGTTACACCCAGTTCCCTATTCCCCCCACAGCTTTCTCGTCAACTCTCGTAAAGCATCATCCTACTTACTCCCACAGTCTTCCCACACTCACATGCATAAATCACTTTCTAATTTTTGTATGCTTAACATTAAACTATGAAGTGGAATGAAAGGTTCCAATTTTTTGTATAAATTCTGAAGCAAGTGAGTCAGATGGAATGTGTTTAGCCCTTCTTTATTGTTGCTGACTGCACTCAGTAATGTGGGATGCAGGCTAACCATGCCTAATAACCATAGGCGTTACAAGAATGACAATAAAGAATGAGGGGTTTGCATTGCACTTTCCTATTTAACGTTTAAGTATTGGGCATTAAGTTTCACAGTTTCTCCTCGTCGAATAGGGCACTACATCTCCAGTAATTCCCAGAACTCCATTTATTCGCTCCTGCTGTCATTCCGATAAGCATGTTAATTATTTTCACAACTACTCCCACATCCATTTTCGTGACAGCTTCCAGTCTCACCCACACACCTACAGAGTCCATTCACACTAAAACATTTATTTAATTTCAAGGATTTTACTCATTCCCTCCTAAAATCCATCCCACAGGTTGCCCTGTCACTCCCACAATTCTCCCTGACCACTCCCAAAAAAATAGCCTCCCAGCTACTCTCTAAAACGTCCCTCATCCAGTCTAACTCACTATTCTTCCTCATTTAGTATCATATTCCCTTCAGTAACCTCCAGAACTCCGCTCATTTACTCCTAAATCAATGACACAAACCTCCCTCAGTCACTCCCACATATTTCCCACAACCACTCGCTCAAACCCACATCCCCTCCAGACAGTCACTTCCAAAGGTCTTCCACATCCACTCACACTTTCACTCCTTTTCTTCATCCAGTAAACTTTCACTTACAGAGCTCCACTAATTTACTCCAAAAGTTATTTCCAGAAGTCTGACAATCCCTCCCACATCCATTCCCACAAATCCCCCCACAACCACTCCCACAAGAGCCTCCCAGCCATCCCACTTGCCTCACCAAATCACTCCGCCATAAACGAGATTAAAAATCCATCGCCCGCCTCCCTGCTCCTCCCCTCTTCCCTTGGTTATAGATTTCCGTTCCCTGATATTCGATGTCACCTTTGCCCTCTCTCTCTCTCTCTCTCTCTCTCTCTCTCTCCACTGCCTCTCTCTCTTTCTGTCCCTCTCCACACCAACTCTCTCACTCTCCGCCTCCCCCTTCTCTCTCTTCCTCCGCCTCCCTCACCTTCCCCGTCTGTCCATACCTGCCTCTCTCACCCTTTCCATCCGGCTACCTCCCTCACCCCCTCCGTTCCCCTTACCACCTTTGCTTTCTCCATTTACCCACCTCCATCACCCTCTCCATCTTCCCCCACTTCCATCACCCTCTTTGATCCCATTCTCATTCCTTTTATTCTCACCCTTTCCTCCGTTCTCTCTCATTTCCCTCCGTTTTTTCCCCTCCCTTTCCTCTTGGCCCCTCTCCTTCCCATCTGCTTTTCCCCCATACCCTCTTCCCTCCGTTGTTTCGTTTTTACCTCCTCCTTTCCCATTTTCTTCCTTTCATTGTTTCTCCCTATTTCCTATTTTTCTCTCTCATGTTTCGCCTTTCTGACCCATTCTTTCTCCCCCTTCGCCTCCCTTCTCTTCCCCTTGGACGAATTTCTTCCCCTCAACGTCTGCCTCATCAAGCTTTCCCTCTCCTCTTTCCCCCCTTTACTTTTCCCCTTTCCTCCCCTTTTTACCCTTCTCCATTCTTCCCCTCGTCCCTGCCTCCCCCTTTACGTCTCCTTTCCTCCTTTTTCCCTCCCCTCTACTCCCCCTCTCCCTTAATCTCCCCGTCCCTCTCCCCATTCTATAATACCTGACCCTTCTCCCCTCGTAATGTTCTTCGATTATCCCTCCACGCCCACTTCTTCATTACTTTTTACGCCCTTTCCACCCCTCAGACATCTTCATTCCTTACACCTCGATACCCCCTCCTCTCACCTCCCCTTCCTGTCACACCTTCCTCCCACCCATCCCGCCCTCCCATCCATCCAACTTCTTTCTTCCTCTCCCCTCAACGACGTTCCTTCCTCCACAGTCCTCTCTCGTCTCTCCAGTTCCTCACATCCTTCTTTTGCCTCTCACACGTACTCCTCCCATCCTTCTTTTGCCTCTCACACGTACTCCTCCCATCATTCTAAACACTTCCCCCATACTTCACTATTCCATTTCTCCCATCCCTCTATCCCATCCCTCTTCTGCATTTCAATTCCTCCCATCCCTCTTTCCCATCCCTCCAAAATCCTTCTTCCTGACCCCTTCACTCCCCATCCCCTCCCCCCTTCGTTCATCTCCCTCCAGAAGCTTCCTTTCTTACTTCCTCTCTACTTTCATTCCATCCCTCTTTTTCCACCCCTCGAAACACTGCTTCCACTCTTCGATACCGTATTCTCTTTCCCTCCCTCTAAACTCTTCAGCTTCCTCTCTGTACGTATCACATACCTCTCCCTTCCCACCCTCTCCTCCTCCTTTCCTCCCCCCCTTACCTACCCACCTCTTTCCCGCTACCATCATTCTCTCCCCCCTTTTCCCCCTCTGTCCCTACTCTTCTGCTCCCCCCTCCTCTCCTCCCTACTCTCCCTATCCTCCTCTTCTCTTGCTCCCCCTCCTCTCTTCCATACTCTCCCTCTCCTCCTCTTCTCCCGTACTTTCCCCCTCCTCCTCTTCTCCCCTGTAACCCACCCCTCCCTGTCCTCCTTTCTCCCCGCCCCCCTACGCCACTACCTCATTTTATCCCTCCCTCTTGAAGTCCTCTTGTTACCTTTTGTCACTCTCTCTCTCTCTCTCTCTCTCTCTCTCTCTCTCTCTCTCTCTCTCTCTCTCTCTCTCTCTCTCTCTCTCTCTCTCTCTCTCTCTCTCTCTCGTCTCAGTAAAATAAAATAATAGATTATAGGAAGCAATGAGAGAAAGAGAGAGAGAGAGAGACTTCTGCCTTTGTCTGACCTCTCTTTCACTATCCCTTTATGAACCTTTTATTTTCACTTTCTTTTTCTTTTTTTTCGTCATTCACTTCCCTCACACACACATTCTCCATGTCCATTATACTCTCTCTCTCTCTCTCTCTCTCTCTCTCTCTCTCTCTCTCTCTCTCTCTCACAGTACTTTTCTCTGCTTACTTTGTCAGCATTTATTTATGTATATATATTTATTTTTGCAGTGTACTTAGCTCCCTGTTTTCGTCAACGTTGCTGTAGGTTTGTAGTTTGTCTGTCTGTTGCAGTGATTCTCTTGGTTTATCTGGCACTGTAAGTATTTGTGATTCCTAACACCTTTTTCCTAAATGATTTTTATTGTTTTTGACACTGTGTTACATAAAACCTTCCAATAATGCCATTCTCTGCATAAATAACGTACAGTAGGATATTAACCAGCCAAATCCAGAAATAAATCGGTAAGGAAGAGGTGTTAAGAGCGTCCCCACCTGACGAGAATACGGGTCCTCGTCTCGTGGTGTCGGTGGAGAGTCAGAGTTTTTTCCTAATGGTAAGGTTGCTCTCTGACTATACCCCTTTCACCTTAAATTGACCCAAATTTTTGTCCTTTTGCAGCTGATTTCACTCAGTGGCCTAATACGACAATATTTTGGTTCTACATACTCTCCATAGCACTTCTTCATGACTAGTACCATATTCTCTTGCAAATCTCTTGTTACAATCCTGTGTTCGAGATGGAGTGAGAGTAATTTTAGGCCAGGTTAGAGAGAGAGAAAAAAAAACGGTACATTTAAATTTATTCTTTTCTAGACAAAGTGAATTCACCCCAACCCGACCATAGATTATTAGTGATGAGAGACAGATAGTAATTCTTTTTAGTTGTTTGATTATTGTGATGAACTTTTTACCTTTTGGGCACACACAAAACACACTCTGTGTAGAATATGATGCTGTTCTTTGCTGTTCTTGTTTTTATTTATTTATTTTTTATCGTCAGTATTTGACATTTGCTTCATATTTTATTTTTAATTTTCGCCAGTTCTTTCCTTGTATATAAACCCATCCTCCTCACCTCCATTACGGCAATTTATCTTTTTTTTTTATCTTAATGACACTTTTTAAATATGCATCGTGCTACTGTCAGACGCTTTAAATCAGGTTAATTATCTCCCATTATCCCCCCATTCTTTCCTTGCTTAATAACCCTCAACCCCATTAGATCATAAACCTTTTTTCCTCAACCTTTATGGCTGTTAACCCTCGCCTGTACTGTACTATAAGGTCGTTTTTAGGTAAGTTCTTGCCACTCCATTTCTCTGTTATTCAGGGTGATTATCTAGGATTATTGGTGCTAGGGAGGAACGTCTTCATGTGGTGGCACCGATAAAACTGGGTGGGTCCACTGTTCGGTTATACAAATGCCCCTCAATTCCCTCCCTGTCCCCCAAAAGGAGGACTGTGGACAGCGGAGGACGTGAACTTCAGTCAGCAGTCCACTGGGTTTATATTCTACTACTACTACTACTACTACTACTACTACTACTACTACTACTACTACTACTACTACTACTACTACTACCACCACCACCACCACCACCACCACCACCACCACCACCACCTTCTACCTTTGTCGCCCATTGTTTCCCTTAAAAACCCTTAGCACCATTACCCCTTAGACCCCTCTCTCTCGTCCTTTTATAGCGTCTTAACCTCCTTCTCCGTCCCCATCTTCCACTCTAATTCCCTCCCGTCCTTCGCTGCTCCTTGTTGGCATTACCACGGGATATACAGAACCTCATTCGTCTCCCCTTTACGCCTCTCTCTCCTCCCAGTTCCTTCCCGTTTTCTGTGTTTTACTTCTTTTTTTTAACCTTATTATTCCTCCTTTTATTCCTTTATTCCCCACGTCTCCTCTCCCTTTTACTTTATTTTCCTTTAACTTTCTGCCCTCTTCCTTTCGCCTCCCACCGCTACTTTCTTTTCTCCTTTATTCCATCTTTTTTCCTCAGCTTTCTGCTCTCTTTTCTCCTTCTTTATGGCATCTTAACCTCCCTCCCATTGCCATCTTCCCCTTGCAGGCTTTACCAAGGGCTATACCTTACAGGGATGATAGTAAAGGGTCCCATGCCGTGTCTTTAGCCCATTTCTTCCCTTTCAGCACCATTTTTCATAGTCATCTCTTCTCTTTTCTTCGTTTAATTGCCTTATTCTTTGTCTTTGTGCCCCCTTCCCGTCCATTCTTGTCTTCCCATTTTGTTTTTGCTCTACTTCCCTTTTCTGTCCCCATATTATCCCCATTTTCCCACTGTTTGTCCTCGTTTTCTTCCTCCCCTTCCTTGCCTTTCTGTTCCCTGTTCTCATCTTTATCTATACCTCTTCCTGCCCACTGTAGGAAATAGGAGATAAAAAAGCTAGCAGGGAGTGTCGTTCACCTCCTGCACGCCTCGTTTCTCCCTTCCCTTTCTGGTTTTCTTCTCCCCTTATGCCTTACTGTCCTTGCCTTTAATTTATATAATAGAGACAGTTGTTTAAGCGTACCCAGTAATAAACATCCACGAAGGGATCAAAAGGCGCCCTGTTCTCTCTCTCTCTCTCTCTCTCTCTCTCTCTCTCTCTCTCTCTCTCTGTTTACGTTCATTTTGTGCTCTATTTTTTTCTTACCTAGGTTTCTTCTACTCTTTTCTTCTCCTTTCTGCCTTATTTCTTTTCCCCTTCTGTATGTTTTTTCTCGTTTCTAACCTGTTGTCCATCTCATTTCACCCTTCCTCCTTGTCCTCTTTTTCTTCCTTCCTCATTCTTCCTCACCTATTACTCCCCTTTTTCTTCCTCACCAAATTCCTCCCATTCTTCCCTCCTTCTTCCTCATTAGCTCCCCTTTCTTCTCCCCTTTCTCCCTTCCTCTTTTTTTCCCTTTTCCTCTGTCTTCATCACCTATTACTCCTTGTTCTCCCCCTTTTCCCCTCTCCCTCTTTTTCTCCTTTTCTTGTTTCATATTTCTTCCCTTTCTGCCTTACCTGTTACCCCCCTTTCTACCCTCTTTCATCCTCACTTATTACCCCCCATTCATTTCCCTTTCCTCCTCCCTCATTTTCCTCTTTTCTTCATCCATCTTTCCCATTTATTTCTCCCCTTTCTCCCCTCTTTATTCCTCACCTCTCCCTCCCCTTTTTCCCATCTTTCTCCCTCACCTGTTCCTCCCTTTCTTCCCCTCATTCTTCCTCACCATTTCTCCTCTTTTCTTCCCTCTTTATTTCTCACCCATTACCCCCTTTTCTCTCCCCTTTCTTCCTCACCTATTAACGCCCCTTTCTTTCCCCTTTCCCCTTTCCCCCTCTCCCCCCTCGCTTGTAGGCATTACCGGGGGATATACAGTGACGTTGGTAAGGAGGCTCATTCATCTCTCGCCCGCCTCCTTTTCCTACCCTTTTCTGCCCTAGTTTCCCCCCATTTCCGCTCCGTTTTCCTCTCCTTTCTTCTCTAGTTTCCTTCCGTGCCCCCTCCGTTTTTTCTCGCTTTTTTTTTTTGCCTGTTTCCTTCTCTTTCTCTTCTAATTCCCTCCTGTTTGCACTCCATTTTCCTCTCACTTGTCTTCTTGTCTCCTTTCTTTATTACCTGTCTGCTCCTGTTTCCTCCCACACCCGCTTCTTTTCCTCACACCTTTCTTTCTTACATTTTCCTTCGCTTCCTCCTCTACTACCTTCCCGCGTCTGCCCAATTTTCCTCTCCATTAAGCTCTTTGTTTCTTTTTTCCTTCTCATTCTGCTCAAGTTTCCTCTCATGCCCCTTCCGTTTCCCTCTCGCTTTTCCTCTTTGTCTCATTTTTTTTTTCACCTTTCTGCTCCTCTTCCCATAGTTTCTTCACCGTTTTCCTCTCACTTTTCCTCTTTGTTTTCCTTTTTCTCCTCTTTCTGATGTAGTTTCCTCCTATTTCTGCTCCCTTCTTCTGTGGCTTTTCTTCTGTGTCTCACTTTTTTTCCCCTTCATGTCCTCCTTTCCTCCCCTATCTGCCCTTTCCGCCTCTCATTTCTGCTCCATTTCCTGTCGCTTTTCTTTTTTGTCTCCCTTTTCTTTTCCTTCCTGTCCTTTTTTTTTATTTTCCTCTGTCTCACTTTTTCTCCTCTGTATTCCCTCATTTCCTCCCTCGTCTTCTCCTTCCTTTTTTCACATGTGTTCCACTTCCTGTCGCTTTGATTCTTTCTGTCTCTCACTTCCTTTCCTTTCTATCCCTCTTTCCTCCTCGCTATGCTTATTTCCACTCCTTTTCTGGATTTTTTTTTCTTTATTTTTAGGGGGCAACAACGTTCTCTTACGCCTCTCTTTTCCTTTTCTTTGTCTCTTTTTCTTTCCTTCTTTGTCTTCTTAGTTGTCTGCTGTCTTGATACTATCGTATTTGTCTCTTTTTCTGATTAATTTTGGTTTCTCAGGTTTACTTTTCTTTATCTTTCCCCCCGCTCTCTCTCTCTCTCTCTCTCTCTCTCTCTCTCTCTCTCTCTCTCTCTCTCTCTCTCTCTCTCTCTCTCTCTCGTCCATCATATCCAATTTCTCCTCCTTTTTTGATCATCATCATCTTCTTTCGTTTCATCCTTCAAGTATTTTTTTTTTGTTACCATTTTTTCCCCTTTCTTGCATCTTCGTCTTTCTCCGTATCTCCACCGTCTTCTTTCCTTCTTCTTTCCATCACTTTCCTCTTTCCTGTTGTTCTTCCCTCCTCTCCCCCTCCTTCCCTTCCTTCTCCCACCTTCTTGCGTTCCTTCATCTCTTTCTTACCCTTCTTCCTACCTTCTTCCATCTGCCTCCTTACCTCTCGCCTCCCACCCTCCTCCACTTCCTTCCATCCCGTCCTTCCTCCCTTACCTTGCTTTTTTTTTTATCTTCCTCCCACGCGATCTTTCTCCTTCACCCTATTTCTTTCGCTCCCTCCTCCCCTCCATCGCTCCCTCCCTTCCTCCTGACCTCCTACACTTTTTCATCCCTCATCTACTTATTTCTTTCCATCCTTCATCGTCTTTCCTTTTTACTCTTTCGTCTTACACCTTACCCCCCATTCCTACCTCTAGTATTCCTTTCCTACTGTACCCCCTTCACCTTCTCTTCATACCTCTGTCTCCTTCCCTTACTTTACCTCCCAACTTCCCACCCATCATCCTCGCCTCCATCTTCCGTCTCTCAGAATCTCCCTTAACCTTTCTTCCCTCACTACTGCTTTCCCTCTCTCCCTCTTTATCTATCTTTCTTCCCTCCATCACTCTTTTCTTCCTCCCCTCCCTCCCTCCTTCCTTCCCTCCCATGCTCACCTTCCATCTTCCTTCCTTCCATCACTCATCCTCTCTCCCTACCTCCCTCCTTCACCTTCCATCTTCCTTTCTTCCCTCCCTTCCTCCCTCCTTCACCTTGCTTCGGGAATACGTCCAGATTTATTGGCAAGAAATAGATGGGTGCTTTTGGGAGATATACGAGCAAGGTGGACGGCATCTTGTAAATATTTTTGACACCATTAGGCCAGAGGTTGCAATGCCATTTATATATATCTCTGCAGGTTGTTTGGGATCTCCAGGAATGTTGGATGTGAGCTATTTTTATTTTCTCTATGCTGCAACGCTGGAATGTTTCTTTTTGTCGGATATTGTTACGCAGAATAAAAGTTGCGATGTCAGGTGTCTGCCTTTTTTGTTTGGATCTTCAGGTATTGGCAGAATCGAAGGTATTTTTAAGTTCGTCCATGTTTTCGTCTGGGAATATATAGAATTGTAGAAAAAATGTGCATATTTTTGGCATCATTAGGAAAAAGGTTGGGATTCTGTATATTCTTGCATCTCGTTTCGCCATGTTAAGATGTACAGGATCGAAACTATTTACATTTTGTTTCTACCAATGTAAAACAATTTATAGAATCCTTAAAAAAGGTATATTGTTAAGTATTTTGGTACCATTAAGGCAAAAATTAGGGTGGAAAATATATATATGCATTTCAGCAAGGGATATTAAGGGACGGCATGGAAAATCGAAGCCTTTTTTATTTTGTCCAAGTAGAATTTTCGCCAGAATGTTGCAAATTTTTATTTATTGTTACCCAAGGGAGAAATTAGGCAGCTGTGTATGTTTCTAGGTCATTAGCAAATATCAGCGAGGCAAAATTAATGCTGCTGCTCCTTCCAGCATTACTACCATCACCATTAACTTTACCAGTGCCATTACTACCATTACTGATACTACCATTGCTTCCACTGCTACTACCACCATTGCTTCCACTACTGCTACCACCATTACTGCGACTACTCAGTCATTGCTAGCATTAGTACTTCCACCTTTACAACTATTACCCATTATTACCACATATACTACAACCCTTACCACCATTACTACTATTACTACCACCATTACCACCATAACTACCACTGCTACTACCACTACTACCACCATTACCACCAATATTTATTTTCTCTATGTTGAGTGCCCTAAATCATGCATTTCATTAGGGATTTTCTGATGAACAATATCAAATAAATTTTTGGCTACTATTTTAACGTCCCAGATTGCATAGAATTGTTGAATATTTAGAGAAAAGGTTGAACGTCTCTATGACTCTGCTTTTGTTAGGTGATATTTGATTTGCTCAGAATTTAGGCTTTTTTCGTCTTTCGTTTTTTTGAAATATCAGAAAGTATGAGGTTACATGTAATTGCCTAGTGAAAAGCTTTAATTACAAGTTCTCTCCATTCTTTTAACACGTCCAGTCCTATTTTTTCCTCCTTTTCACTTTCATTTAACTTTCTTCCCTTTGTTTTCTGTTTCCTGTCTATTTCTCTATTGTAGCTTTTTCCTGCCCCCTCTTTATTCCATCCATTTTTCTTTCTCCACGTTCTCCCTTTCTCCATCTCTCTTTTCCTCTCCCTTACGTCTTTCTCTCCATCACTTTCTCATTTCCTCCTCCCTCACAGCTTCCCTTCCCTCCTTCCTAATCCCTTCCTTTCGGCTCTGTCCTCCTCTGACCCATTTGTTCACCGTCCTGTCTTACTTAAACTGCCCTGTCTTAGCCCACTCTACACTGCCTCACCCTACACTGCCTCACCCTACACTGTCTCACCCTACACTGCCTCACCCTACACTGCCTCACCCTACACTGCTTCACCCTACACTGCTTCACCCTACTCTACCTCACCCTATACTGCCCCACCCTAAACTGCCTCTCCTTACACTGCCTTTCCCTTCAGTCTCATCCTAATTTCACACACACACACACACACACACACACACACACACACACACACACACACACACACACACACACACACACACACACACACACACACACACACACACACACACACACACACACACACACACGACCAGCGAGGGACAGAATAGGGCCGGAAAAGATTTGTTAGAGTGGCTTTGCCCATTCTTCTACAGTCTACACACACACACACACACGAGAGAGAGAGAGAGAGAGAGAGAGAGAGAGAGAGAGAGAGACTGTTCTCGCCACATACACAACAAATACATGGAAAACAAACTCTTTCCAACACACAAGAAAACACACAAAAACACTCTTCCCTTCATACAAGCAAAACAAACACAGACATACAAAGCCAGAAGACTCATCCTCTATAGACAAGCAAGCGAAAAGAATGCTCATACAAATTCTTCCCCTCAACATGCCAAAAAACATAACAAACACAAACAGCAACACAAACACACAGTAGTAGCTCTCCTGACAGGTCCACCCTCCTTTTACCTCTAGTGTGTTTGTACAGGGAAGGGAAGGGCGGGGCAGGGCAAGGCAGGACAGGGAAGGGAAGGGGGAGGATGGGATGGGTAGGGTAGTGTAGAGTAGGGTAGGATAAGGTATAAGGTATGGCAGAACAGGGAAGGGTAAGGCAAGGCAGACAAGGGCAGGACGAGGCAGGGCAGGGCAGCGCAGGACAGGACAGACCAGGGCAAGGCACGGTAAGACGGGAGGGGGAGTCAATATTAGTCCAAGCCTGGTAAACAACAGTCACTGGGCGTCTCACTGTCCCCCGCAGTGTCTTCTCCCTCCCCCCCACAGACCACCCCTCCCTTTCCTCCCTCACGCCCCTCTTTCCCCCCCACATATGCCTCTTCCTCCTACCCCCTTCCCCCACCTCTGCCCCCTTTTACTTATCTCTCCTCCTCACTCCATTCTTCCCTCATTTATCTCTCCTTGCACTCCCCCACTCGTCTGTACCCTGCCTTTTTCATCACCCCACTACACTACTGTCTCTCGTCCCCCTTCTCATCCAGCCTATTGTTTCCACCTCTACACTTATATTCAACTTCACCCTCCCCTCCCACTTAATTAGTCATCTCTCATCCTCCCCGTCCTCCCCCCCACCCGTGTCACTCCCCTCCCTTTTCCACACATTCTTCGTGGCCCAACTTGTACTCGTCGCTCTCTCTCTCTCTCTCTCTCTCTCTCTCTCTCTCTCTCTCTCTCTCTCACACACACACACACACACACACACACACACACACACACACACACACACACACACACACACACACACACACACACACACACACACACACACACACACACACACACACACACACACACACTGCTGGTGCAGTGGTAACGCTCTCGCTTGCCAACTGGTGGACGGGAGTTCGCGCCTCGCTCAGGTTGCGAAAAGTTTCACTGACGAAGTGGGTGGTTACTGTCCTCCTTGAGCAAGAGGACGGGTGTGTGCGTGTGTGAAGGTCACAGCCTTGCCCTTAGATCGGACTATATGAGCTCTCAGCTCCCTTCCGGGAGGGTAAAAGCTGACGATTACGACCATCATGTGATCCTGACCGACCCGGTGAATTACACACACACACACACACACACACACACACACACACACACACACACACACACACACACACACACACACACACACACACACACACACACACACACTTCCCCAAATTGACTATTTATTTATGTCCCACTGTCCTCCCTCTTTGTCTCCGTCCCCTACTCACACAAACAAACCCTCCGTCGTCTCATCCACGTTTCCTTCTTGATTCTAGCACTTTAAATGATGATGATGATGATGATGATGATGATGAGGAGGAGGAGGAGGAGTTTGCGGTAGACGACGACGATGATGATGATGATGATGATAATGATGATGATGGAGATGATGGTGATGACAATGATGATTTCTGTTGGGCTCTGTTATATCTCGCGTCTAGACACATTCATCCATTATGTACATATTCTTCTGATACGGAACTTGTTTTTCCTTTATGGTTCTGTCTCTCTGTCTTGTCTTCATCCTTGCTTCTCCTGTCTTCATCTCTCTGTCTTCCGCTTCTCTCTCTCTCACACGCTTGTCTTTTCACATCCTCACTTGTTAGATTTTCCCTCCTCTCTCACACGCTTGTCTTTTCTCATCCTCCCTTGTTAGATTTTTCCTCCTCTCTTCTTCCTTTCCTTCTTTTTCTCCCTTGTTAGATTTACCTTCATTATTCTCCTGCTTTTCCCTTTCTTCTTTTTCACTTTCTAGATGATCCTTAAAAATCCTACACCTCTTTTCTTCCTTTTCTCGCTTCTTCTTGTCTTGTTTTTCTTCCCTGCTTGATATTCCTCGTAAGTCCTACCAATCCTTGTCTTCTTTTTCTCCCACACGTTCTCTTACCAACACTCATCCTTCTACGTAAACTTCTTGCTTCCTTGTCAGTTCCCTTACATCTTGCAGGACTCTCTTCTACGTTGCCCCTCTCTCATACACATCTGCTTACTGCTTCCACTGTACTTACCTCTGCATGGAACAAGTTAATATTCTCACCTGTAGGTTATTTATGTGTCGGTTGTAAGATACGCAGGTAAATATCCGACAGTAGAATATTAAATTGTGGAAAGGAAAATAGGTAACTAAGATGATGGATGCTTATGATACCACGGTCATTTGTCTTTTACATTGCCTCTTCATATTATTCCCCCACCCTCACAAAATCGTTTCATCATCATCATCATCACCCGCATCCTTTTATACATTCTCCCATTCCTCTTCGTCCCCTCCTCGCATACTTGCATCACCCCACGTCCATGCATATATCTTTCGCCCCGACTTTACTTCGTTCATACATATTCATCAGCCCCCCAGTACACCCTCCTCCCTTTGACTATGCTCTGCTTCTCTTGCCTTCTTCCTCTCGTGCATACGTCCTCTCGGAAAGGTAACTATCTCTCCCATTTTACTCCTGTCCCCACATACACGGTACCCTTCTTTTACGGTGGTTTAATTCCCCCCCTCTCTCTCTCTCTCTCTCTCACACACACACACACACACACACACACACACACACACACACACACACACACACACACACACACACACACACACACACACACACACACACACACACACACACACACACACACTCCTCCATACATCTCTCTCGCACCTTCGTTTTTACATTCAAAATATATGCTTTTCCTCCTACATACACCGTCCCCCCTCGCTTTGCTCTCCTTCTGGACTTGCTACTCACATAGTCATTTTCCTTCTCCATATTTACCTCTCACACAATAATTCTCCTACTTTTCTTCACGGATCTCCTCCACCCACACACAAAAACAAACACACCGTCCCTCTTTTATGCTCTCCTATGTCTCCAGCATTCTTTCATGTTCTCCTGTTTCTCCTCCTCTCTTTCCCTGCACACATACGCATTCTCCCATCACCATACGTATTTCCTTGCCTCGTACCTTTACGTCGCGTCCATACACTCTGCCTCCCACACACAAAGCCTCTTCCTCTCACTATATTTTACTATGCCTAGGCTCTCGTTTCTCCTACCCACACCCACACACGTCCCCTCACCTCCCCATAATATTTCCACACATTTTATTGGTTACAAAGAGAGAGACAGAGAAAGAGAGAGGTCCTACTATTTCGGCTGCACCAGATCACTTCCACCTTCACAGTTTTTCTCCTGCTACTCTGTTAACATTTGCCGTCTCTTACTTTTTTCTGAAATATATTCTTTTTTCGCTGTATTATAATGCAATATCTCCTTTCACATTTCGTGTTCTCCCTGTCACTCCCTACCAAAGTGACACACATCCGTCGCTTATATTAAGTTACTGGTACTTAAATTCTGAGGTTACGCGCGCGCGCGCGCACGCACGCACGCACGCACGCACGCACACACACACACACACACACACACACACACACACACACACACACACACACACACACACACACACACACACACACACACACACACACACACTTTTTTCCGATAATTTCACTATTTTTTTTTATTCCACTTCGTTTCTCACGAAGTGGAATCTTCGGTTAGGTCATGTCCCCCCGTCCTTACGACCGTAAGTCCGTAAGTCCTTTCGTCCGTTCCACGCTGTATCTCAGAAGCCATTAGTTGGAATTTTCTTACCTATTGTATGACTGCAGGGCCATGTAAGAGGTTGGTGCCCGTCTCATCGAAATTTTGAAAAATTCGAAGATGGCCGGCTTATGACCAATTTTCTATTTTTGAAACTGTAAATCCGTAAATCTTCTTTAATAGATAGGGTTACAGGCTGCAACGAAGTGGAATATAGTCTTTCTGATTTTTTTTTTTTTTTGTTTAAGGTTGCTCTTTGATTTTTTTTTTCCAGGCACTTAACCTCGACTAGATATCAATATTTTATCCTTACAGATTATATTTCCTCTTACACATACTCTTCCAGCTTAAATGTTTATCTTTTATCTCAAACATTTTACTTTCTTCCGGGTTCGTATATATCCTTTTTCCTGTGCCCACTGCTGCTTCCCCTGACTTCTCTTCCTTCTTCCCTACTCCCTCTTGGCTCCTCCTTCTCTCACACTCAGCCTCCTCCATCCCCCAATGGACTTACTTCTTCTTCCTCCCCCTCGTAGCGTATTTTCGCGTCTTCAGAGCTACTTGCCTCGACTACATTTTCTTACTCTTTCTTGGTCGCTTTTCTTTATTGTGTATTTTTGCCTCTTCTTAATAACTTGTTTTTCCTGCATTTTCCTTTTTCAGTTTTGTTCTTGTCTGTCTTTTTTTCTGACTCCTTTTGTTCATTTTTTTTTTTTTACTTCTGGTATTCTTGTCTCGTATTTTTTTCCTTTCGGTTTTCATGCTCATGTTGTTTGTTTGTATATATTCTTTACTCCAGATTTGCTAGCCTTTCGTTTTTTCCCTCCTTTTCGGTCTCTTCTTCTGCACCCTTTGTTTTCATGGTCATGCTATTTGTTTTTATTTTTAATTTGCTTGTCTTTCTTTTTACCTTTTGTTTACACGTTCGTGCTGTTGTTATTTTATTATACCATTTGTTTTTATGTTCTTGCTCCTCTTTTTTTTATTGTAGTCTGTCCTTTTTTAATATCTTTTTGTATTATATTCATTCTAGTTTTTTTTTCTTACTATGGCCTGTCCCTCTCATGAATTTATATTTATTTTCTTCGAACACATCAATTTTCTCGTCCCTCTTAGATTCTGTCCTTCTTCCTGCTTCAGAATCCCACCCTAGATTAAGTGATCCAGCCTGCATCTCTCTCGTCTCACATTAACTCACATCCTTACACTGTCTCTAGAAATTCCACGTAACGCTGAGTCTAATCGAATTGCGAGATATCCACAAATTAAACGACATCGTAGAGAGAACAAATATTCTTCTTTGACTAGACCTCTCTCTCTCTCTCTCTCTCTCTCTCTCTCTCTCTCTCTCTCACACACACACACACACACACACACACACACACACACACACACACACACACACACACACACACACACACACACACACACACACACACACACACACACACACTCCTCCATACATCTCTCTCGCACCTTCGTTTTTACATTCAAAATATATGCTTTTCCTCCTACATACACCGTCCCCCCTCGCTTTGCTCTCCTTCTGGACTTGCTACTCACATAGTCATTTTCCTTCTCCATATTTACCTCTCACACAATAATTCTCCTACTTTTCTTCACGGATCTCCTCCACCCACACACAAAAACAAACACACCGTCCCTCTTTTATGCTCTCCTATGTCTCCAGCATTCTTTCATGTTCTCCTGTTTCTCCTCCTCTCTTTCCCTGCACACATACGCATTCTCCCATCACCATACGTATTTCCTTGCCTCGTACCTTTACGTCGCGTCCATACACTCTGCCTCCCACACACAAAGCCTCTTCCTCTCACTATATTTTACTATGCCTAGGCTCTCGTTTCTCCTACCCACACCCACACACGTCCCCTCACCTCCCCATAATATTTCCACACATTTTATTGGTTACAAAGAGAGAGACAGAGAAAGAGAGAGGTCCTACTATTTCGGCTGCACCAGATCACTTCCACCTTCACAGTTTTTCTCCTGCTACTCTGTTAACATTTGCCGTCTCTTACTTTTTTCTGAAATATATTCTTTTTTCGCTGTATTATAATGCAATATCTCCTTTCACATTTCGTGTTCTCCCTCTCACTCCCTACCAAAGTGACACACATCCGTCGCTTATATTAAGTTACTGGTACTTAAATTCTGAGGTTAGGCGCGCGCGCGCGCGCGCACACACACACACACACACACACACACACACACACACACACACACACACACACACACACACACACACACACACACACACACACACACACACACACACACACACACACACACACACACACTTTTTTCCGATAATTTCACTATTTTTTTTTATTCCACTTCGTTTCTCACGAAGTGGAATCTTCGGTTAGGTCATGTCCCCCCGTCCTTACGACCGTAAGTCCGTAAGTCCTTTCGTCCGTTCCACGCTGTATCTCAGAAGCCATTAGTTGGAATTTTCTTACCTATTGTATGACTGTAGGGAAATGTAGGAGGTTGATGCCCGTCTCATCGAAATTTTGAAAAATTCGAAGATGGCCGGCTTATGACCAATTTCCTATTTTTGAAACTGTAAATCCGTATATCTTCTTTAATAGATAGGGTTACAGGCTGCAATGAAGTGGAATATAGTCTTTCTGAGTTTTTTTTTTTTTTTTAAGGTTGCTCTTAGATTTTTTTTCCAGGCACTTAACCTCGACTAGATATCAATATTTTATCCTTACAGATTATATTTCCTCTTGCACATACCCTTCCAGCTTAAATATTTATCTTTTATCTCAAACATTTTACTTTCTTCCGGGTTCGTATATATCCTTTTTCCTGTGCCCACTGCTGGCTTCCCCTGACTTCTCTTCCTTCTTCCCTACTCCCTCTTGGCTCCTCCTTCTCTCACACTCAGCCTCCTCCATCCCCCAATGGACTTACTTCTTCTTCCTCCCCCTCGTAGCGTATTTTCGCGTCTTCAGAGCTACTTGCCTCGACTGCGTTTTCTTACTTTCTTCGTCGCTTTTCTTTATTGTGTATTTTTACCGCTTCATAATTACGTGTTTTTCCTGCATTTTCCTTATTCAGTTTTGTTCTTGTCTGTCTTTTTTTCTGACTCGTTTTGCTCATTTTTTTTTCACTTCTGATATTCTTGTCTCGTATTTTTGTCCTTTCGGTTTTCACGCTCATGGTGTTTGTTTGTATATATTCTTTACTCCAGATTTACTAGCCTTTCGTTTTTTCCCTCCTTTTCGGTCTCTTCTTCTGCACCCTTTGTTTTCATGGTCATGCTATTTGTTTTTATTTATAATTTGCTTGTCTTTCTTTTTACCTTTTGTTTACACGTTCGTGCTGTTGTTATTTTATTATACCATTTGTTTTTATGTTCTTGCTCCTTTTTTTTTATTGTAGTCTGTCATTTTGTAATATCTTTTTGTATTCATTCTAGTTTTTTTTTTCTTACTATGGCCTGTCCCTCTCATGAATTTATATTTATTTTCTTCGAACACATCAATTTTCTCGTCCCTCTTAGATTCTGTCCTTCTTCCTGCTTCAGAATCCCACCCTAGATTAAGTGATCCAGCCTGCATCTCTCTCGTCTCACATTAACTCACATCCTTACACTGTCTCTAGAAATTCCACGTAACGCTGAGTCTAATCGAATTGCGAGATATCCCCAACTTAAACGACATCGTAGAGAGAACAAATATTCTTCTTTGACTAGACCTCTCTCTCTCTCTCTCTCTCTCTCTCTCTCTCTCTCTCTCACACACACACACACACACACACACACACACACACACACACACACACACACACACACACACACACACACACACACTCACACATTTGCTTCCTCCATGCCCAAGAGAACTCTCCCATTCTCTCACCTATCCTCCCTCCCATCTCTCTCCTTCACACTTTCCCCTCCCCCCCCACACATCCCTTCTCACCGCGCCAAACTCAATTACCTCCCATGATATTTCTCTGGCTCACTTTTCTTACTCGCACTCACTCCATTCCAGCTGGTTCTCGCTCTAATTCTTTTTTATATATATTTTTTTCGCTCTGTTAATCGCTTCTGCAACTTCCGCAAATTAATCCGCACGCTGTGACCTCCTCAGTGTTATTTTTACTTTTGACTTTCTCAGTATTTGTGGTTTTGCAATGGGGTGTTTTTAATGGGTGGTTTGAGAGGAGCTTGTGAACTTATATGAAGAGATAGACAGATAGGCAGATGAGGAAGTGAAGGAGCCTTGTGATGATGTGTATGTTATTGAAAGCGTTGGGAGAAACACTCTGAGATAATGTAGCCATATGGAGGCGATGGAGAATGAGAAACTGATTATGAGAGTATATGTGAGTGGGGTGGAGTGGTGCATGGAAGGAGATGGAGGGATGGGGTGGAGAGATTATGAGAGGAGAATGTGAGTTTGAGAGAGGGCAGACTGATGGCGGAGAACAGGTTGACATTGGGGACGATTGGTTTGTACTCTCCCCTACGGGATTAAAGCTTCTGATTACAGATAGATAGATATAGACAGATTGATAGGTAGATAGTCTTATATAAATGTTTCTCCCTCTTTTTGATAATTTTCACATTTCTTCATTTTAGCCGTTTTATTATTATTATTATTATTATTATTATTATTATTATTATTAATAGGTTTTGATTTGAAAATTTCTTGATCACCTCCTCCTCCTCCTCCTCCTCCTCCTCCTCCCAGCACTTCCTGTTATTCGCCTTCCTCCATCACTCTCCCACATGCCTCTCTCACCCTCTCCCCTTCTCTCCCTTTCTCACATCCATTTTCTTCCTTTAATATCCTCCTATTTTTCGGTCATTATTCCTTTCTGTTTTTGTTGGAGTTTTCATTCCAGTGTAATTTTTTTAGTGTTTTGTTTTGGTGGTTGACGTTTTTATTTTCTTTACTTTTTTTTTTTGGGGGGGAGGGATATTTTTTGTCTTAATTCATCTAGCAGTTTTCTCACCATTATATATGTTTTTAATAGCTTGTATTCTTCACTTCCTTCCAAACTTTATTTTTTCTAATTTTATCCATTTGCTCCTACGGTGTTTTTTAAGTCCAAAGTTCGTGTTCCTGTTCTTTGTTAATTTTTTTCATTAACACTTTCGGTACTTCGACGCCCTTACTTCACTCTTGCTACCGTCAATCAGCTTTGTTCAGCCAACGAGAGACTGATGGAAAGGGAGAGATAATATATCCTTGATTAATACCATTCACCAAAAAAAGACTTTCTGTAAGTAAAAAAAATCAACTTTCGGGTCCAGCAGGAATGAATAAAAAGCCATCGTTTTGCTGCAGGATTGAAAGAGAGAGAGAGAGAGAGAGAGAGAGAGAGAGAGAGAGAGAGAGAGAGAGAGAGAGAGAGAGTTTTTATATTTCCACTCCCTCAGTTACGTTCGTACTAATTCTTGGTTTTCTCATTTTTTCTCCGACTCCTCTTTTCCCTATTCATCTTGTTTCTCATCTTTTTCTGATTCATCATGTTTCTTCCCTTTTCCCTATTCATCCTGTCTCTCCTCTTTCCCCTGCTCATGTTTTCTTCTCTTTTCCCTATCCATCTTGTTTCTCCTCTTTTCCCTGTTCATCATGTTTCTCTTTTTTTCACTATTCATTGTGTTTCTCCTCTTTTTCCTATTCATCTTGTTTCTCTTTTCCTTATTCATCTTGTTTCTCCTCTTTTCCCCATTCATCTTGTATCTCCCCTTTTCCCTATTCATCTTGTTTCTCCTCTTTTCCCTATTCATCTTGTTTCTCCTCTTTCCCAGTTCATCTTGTTTCTCCTTTTTTCCCTATTCATCTTGTTTCTCCTTTTTTCTCAGTTCATTACGTTTCTCCTCTCTATTCATCTTGCTTCTCCTCTTTTCTCTATTCATTATGTTTTTCCTCTTCTCTCTGTTCATCTTGTTTCTCTTTTCCCTATTCATCTTGTTTCTCCTCTCTTCCCTATTCACATTGTTTCTCCTCTTTTCCCTATTCATATTGTTTCTCTTTTCTCAATTCATTATGTTTCTCCTCTTTTCCCTATTCATCATGTTTCTCCTCTTTTCCCTATTCATCTTGTTTCTCCTCTTTTCCCCATTCATCTTATTTCTCCTCTTTTCCCTATTCATCTTGTTTCTTCTCTTTCCCAGTTCATCTTGCTTCTCCTCTTTTCCCCTGTTCATCTTGTTTCCACCCCATTCTCAGCCAAATAACAGAGAATTGTGTCGTTTCAAAGTCTGGGCATTATATATTCATGATACTAGTTAGGTGTGGCCTCCTAGTCTCTGTTTTCCTCTTCATTCTTCTTCTTGCATTACTTGATCTCCTCCTCCTCCTCCTCCTCCTCCTCCTCCTCGTTTTTTACTACCCTGTTCCACTCTCTGTCAAACAAAGTAACAGACAAGTGTATAACTCCATAGTCAAGGCATTTTACACATTTTCATAGTTGTTTCCCTTCATTTTCCGTCCATTTCCACTTCTGTTCTTTTCCATCCTTCCATTTCCACTTCTGTTCTTTTCCATCCTTCCATTTCCACTTCTGTTCTTTTCCATCCTTCCATTTCCACTTCTGTTCTTTTCCATCCTTCCATTTCCACTCGTTTAGTTTTTCATCCTTCCATCTTCACTTCTATTTTTTCTCCCTCCTCTTCCTCCCACTCCATATCCAGCCAAGTAACAGACAACCGTGCAGCCCAGAAGTATGAGAATTTTACACTAACTCTGTGCAAATGTGAGTAAACTTTTGCATAATCTCACCTGACTGCGAGTTGGCCAGAAAGTTACTTCTTCCTCATTGCTGACGTTTCTGGCTCTGCTACTTTTGTACCTGCTGGGTACAAGATTTAAGAGAGAGAGAGAGAGAGAGAGAGAGAGAGAGAATGTTATTGTACAAGAGAAGGAAAAATAGTGTGAATGTGTCTAAGATTATGTCGTTTGTGTGTGTGTGTGTGTGTGTATATGTGTGTGTGTGTGTGTGTGTGCGTGTATTCGTATGTGTATATATGTCTATACGTTTGTATGTGTGTGTGTGTGTGTGTGTGTGTGTGTGTGTGTGTGTGTGTGTGTGTGTGTGTGTGTGTGTGATGTTTGTGCATGTGTGTCTGTATATCATTGTTTGGATTTTTGTGTATATGCATCGTATGTGTCCTTGTGAGTATATGTGTATATGTTTGTGTATGTACTGTATGTATGTGTGTATGTCTCTGTGTGCGTTTGTGTGTTTGTGTGTGGGTGGACGAGAGGAGGTGCCGGCAGGACAAACTAAAGCTGATATCGTTACCATCAACCCTCACCCTCCCTCTCATCTCCCCCTCACCCTCCCTCTCATCTCCCCCTCACCCCTCTCTCCTTCTCTTTCCTCCCCCTCCCCTCTCCCCCTTCTCTTTTCTCCCCCTCCCCTTTCCCCCTTCTCTTTTCTTCCCCTCCCCTCTCCCCCTTCTCTTTTCTCCCCCTCCCCTCAGCCTCTTCTCCCCCTTCTCCTCACCCCCTCATCCCTCTCATCTCTCTGTCCTTTCCCATTCACATCTCCTCTACCTTTCACTCATTCCCCTTTACCCCCTCCTCCCTATTCCCCTCTCTCCTTCCTTGCTTTCTCCACCCTTCTCCCTTCAATGTCCCTTCTTTCACTCCCTCTTATTCTTCCCCCCCTCACCCCATTTTTCTTTCTCCTCCACACTCCCCTCCCCTGTCTTCCTTCTGGTCTACAGTCCTCCACCTGTCCCTCAATATTCTTCTCGCTCCCGTCCTTCTCCCCTTCATTCCTCCCCTTTCTCGTCTTCCGATAGGCAGTTTTTCTCTACCCATTCCCCCAGCACCCCTCTTTTCCCCTACCCCATTCTTCTCCCCCTCCCTCTTTCCCTCCCTCATTCGCCCCTCCCTCTTAGCACCCTATATCCCATTCCCTCTACTGCTTCCTCTGCTACCCTCCTTCCCTTCCCCCTCCTCTTTTTACTCATATCTCCTCATTCCTCTCCCTTCTCTACACCCTCCCCCACCCATCCCCCTCCTCCTTTTCCTCGTCCACCCATCCCTACCCACCCACTTTCTATCATCCAGCTTTTTTATTTTAGTTATAATTTCGTTTTCCACAATTTCTGTTGACCTGTCATGAGCCTAAGTTATTAGTGAAGGCAAAAGGTCAGTGGAATTCCATGCCGTTTATTATTATTATTATTATTATTATTATTATTTTTATTATTATTATTATTATTATTATTATTATTATTATTATTATTATTATTATATTTATTATTTAGTACCGGTATTATTATCATTACCATGTTCATCATCACTATTATTATTACTGTTATTATTATTTTTATTATTATTATAATTATTTTTATTATTATTATTATTATTAGTAGTAGTAGTAGCAGTAGTAGTAATAATAGTAGTAGTAGCAGCAGTAGTTCTTGTTGTTGTTGTATTTTTCTTTCTGATATTCTCTAATCATTCTGTTTTCAATTTCATTTCTTCCTCCTCTTGCACCATCAGCTACTTACCTCTCATTACGCTTCTTAATTTCTTTGTGCACCTCTCTTCTTCAATTACCGTCTTCTTAACCTCATTATCATACTTCCTGCCTTATTAACTGTATCATCCTTCTTTATTCTTTTGTTCTCCTTTTCCTCTCTGTTTCTTCTTTTGTCTTTAAATTTCTGTGTTTCTTGTATTTCGTGTTTCTATTTCCATTGCACATTATTCCTTTCTCTTAAAGTTTTCCTTGTCTTTCTGATTTTTATATAACTTTTTTTGTTACTTCTGGTCACACTTTTGGGGTTGTGGTTACGAAAGAGAGAGAGAGAGAGAGAGAGAGAAATTCAGGTTGACAGTCACGAAGTACACATAATTTCAGAAATCACCTATGTTATTATCCCTAAAATATCGCAAATTATTGACAAAATCTAAAAAAATATATTTAAGTTTTATACCCTAGGCTTTCAAAATTGGTACCTTTTTGATGTGGATGTCTCTGAGTAACACTAAATTGGAATCCATGTTGGGGGGGGCGTCTCTCCCCTTCTCACCCGGGGGTCCTTTTCTTTTTGGCATATTAAAACTCTGCATTATGGGTGAAAATTTTTGAGAGGGGGGCGCGTAATTAAAAAGAAATCAAAAGTTCGTGTCGGGAGTGAAGGTTGGGAAATGAGAAGGGGACGCAGTTTCTCTTTAAACGTGGGGGTAGATTAAGAGAGAGAGAGAGAGAGAGAATAATGGACTATAAAACTTCTGGGTTAGGGTAAAGGCTGAGACGAAAGGCAGACCCATAAAATAAATAAATAAATAATAATAATAATAATAATAATAATAATAATAATAATAATAACTGAGGATAAAGGCTAGGAAAGTAAAAGGGAAACCGAAAATATATTAAGACTTCTGGATGAAGAATAATAGATGGAATAAAGGAAAGAGAGGGAGGGCGCCTAGAGGTTGATAAAGAGAGAGAGAAAGGGGGGCGCCGTCCCCTTTTCAGCTTGGGAGGGTCTGCTCTCTAAGGAATGTTTAAAGCTCCTCAAATACCAACAATAAGCTTTTACCATGCCGTGTTTGAGCTTGTTAATTAAGAGCTGGGGCAAATAAAAGTTGCCTTAGTAACAGCCACTTCCCCCCCTCCTCTCTCTCTCTCTCTCTCTCTCTCTCTCTCTCTCTCTCTCTCTCTCTCTCTCTCTCTCTCTCTCTCTCTCACGTCTTAATTAATCACAACAAAGACTTTCTCCTTCCCCTCCTCATGCCAGCGAACACTGTCACCTTATATTACACACACACACACACACACACACACACACACACACACACACACACACACACACACACACACACACACACACACACACACACACACACATCAGTATTCTTCTTTCCAGTTCACGCCTCCATCAGACCCTCATTTTCCTTAACCTTCCATGCGGTTCTCCCATCCCTCATTCCCCCATCGCTCCTCACCCTCACCTCCCCATCATGTCCTCCTTCCCCATTGTAGTTCATTTCCCTCATCTCCTTCCATTCTCACATACCATCCCCCTTACCTTCTCTCTCCCCTACTCTATCCCCCTACTTCAGTTTAACCCCTCCTCACCTCCCCACATCACCTTTCCACATCATGGCTCCAGCATTCCCATAATTCCTGCATCTTCTATCTTGTTCTCCTCTCCCTTCACCCTTACCTCCCTTACACACTTCCTCACCTTCATTCACCCTCACTTGCCCACCATCCTCTCCCCCCTCTCTGCATCGCCGTCCCTCATCTCCACTTCCTACCAGCTTCACCATCCCCCTATAATGCCTTCATCTTCCTTGATCATCTCATTTTTCCTCATCTCACCGTCATCTCCCACACCCCGTCCATTGGCTCTCATTCCCAGGCTCACCTTCCTGCTCTCACTCTCACTTCCCCTCCTCCTTCTCCCTCAGCCAAATCCCCTCCAATGAGTACCCCTCCCCCACCCTCACCCTCCCTCTCCTTTCACCCCCTCTCCCTCACCCTCGCACCCTCACCCTTTCATCTTCACCCCCTCACCTTCACCCTTTCATCTTCACCCCCTCACCCTCACCCTTTCATCTTCACCCCCTCACCCTCACCCTTTCATCTTCACCCCTTCACCCTCACCCATACCCCCTCACCCTCATCCTTTCACCTCCACCCCCTCACCCTCACCCTCTCACTCTCACCCTGTCACCCTCACCTCCTCACTTCCTCCTCACTCAGCACCTCATAATTCCTTCATCTTCTTGCATCCTCTCATTTGCTCCCCCATGAAAGCATTTTATCTCCTCTCTCCTCATTAAGCCCTCTATGAGCCCTCTTTTACCACTTCATTTTTCCTCTTTTTCTCGCATACTCCGGATTTTTGGCACATTGTTCGTGTTTTTTCGTCTTCTTGCTCCTGTTTTAATGGTGTTTTGACGGGAGTATTTTCTTTGTATGTTTGGCTTATCAGCTTTGTTCATTATATCATCCTTGTATCTCTCTCTCTCTCTCTCTCTCTCTCTCTCTCTGTCACTTTGATTCCTCTCATGCTTCCATTATGACATCCATCCATCTCTGTTTCTCTCTCTCTCTCTTCCGCCTCTCGTTCACCCTGTCTCATATTTGGGATGGATCGGAGGTTAGAGAGAGAGGATTAAATATCTGACTCTCTCTCTCTCTCTCTCTCTGTTAACGTTAATGCTGGTCCATTTTATTGGGAACATAAGGTGTGTTTGATCAGTGTATTCATGGTACTTTTGTTTTCCTCTACCCAGTTTCCCCTCTTATTGTCCGTTTTCCCCTCGCCTCTTTCCCCATCCCTCCTTCCTTTCTCTTCCCCTCACCCATTTCCTTCCCCTCTCCTTGTTTTTCCCCCCTGATCTTTTTATTTCATCTTTTTTTTAATATTTCGTCTCTCTCTCTCTCTCTCTCTCTCTCTCTCTCTCTCTCTCTCTCTCTCTCTCTCTCTCTCTCTCTCTCTCTCATGTACTGTCTCCGTCTTCTTCCTCTCTCCCTCATTCCGCTTCCCCCACTTCCCTTCTCGCCTCTTTCCTCTTCGTTCATCCTTGCCTTCCTCACTCTTTCTCTAACTCTTTTTGCTCATACCTTCCTTTCTCCGTCTCTCTCCCTTTCCACCTCTTCCAACTCCCTTTCTCCCTCCCTCGTCTTTATCTCCTCCCCATCCCCCTCTCCTCTGTTTTTCTCTTTCTCTCCTTCCTATTTCTCATCTCACCCTTTCCCTCCTTTCTTTCCTCCCACCCTCTACCTCCTCTCTCTCTTTCCTTCCTCTTTTTTCTTTCTCTCCTTGTCTCTCTCCCCTTCCTTCTTCGTCTCCATGCTTTCTCTCCTCTCACCCTCTCCCTCCTCTCTCCCTCTCCATCCTATCTTTTCTTTCTCTTCTTCTCCCTCTCCCTCCTTTCTCCCCTCTCCCTCTCTCCCCTTCTCCTTCTTTTCTGTCGTGAGGGAGGGAGGAAGAGGGTGTTGGTTCAGGGGCGACTAGGAGAAGTAAACATGAAAGGGAGAGTGAGTTTGATTTGGCTCTGGCTGGTTCACTTGGCAAATAATCTCTCTCTCTCTCTCTCTCTCTCTCTCTCTCTCTCTCTCTCTCTCTCTCTCTCTCTCTCTCTCTCTGTTTATATATTTCACTCATACCCTCTCCCATTATCACAAACCATCCAATTTTATTTTTTACTTCCTTTTATCCCATTGACATTAGCCATCCCATTTCAAATTTGGATTAAATTACCTCTTTTCCTTTCGTTCATAAATCCACTCCACTTTTCTTCCCTATGATTAAATCCACCTTGTTTCTGGACACCAACTCACCCCCAGACTGCGTCCCCATTCCTATAAATCCCACCCCAGTAACAATTTCCATCCCATTCCCAAATTAACCCGCTCCATTCCACACCCACGCCCCAGCACCACACTCTCGGGGACTTAATCTGTCTCCTTAACAACACCCTCGTCTCAACAGCCTTCCCTTTCCTTAGATCCACTCCTCTCCTTAACACAATCCTCCTCCATATCTTGCTACCCTTACTCCCTAAATTCCACCCATCTGAGAAATCCTTATCTGACTATGGTAGGCTTATGGTAGCAGTGTATATATATTTTTTTCATTACATGTCCAGTTGTAGTCATATAATTGATAATTACTACTCGCCACACCTTTACATGTCACCCTTTTGGCGCTAATACCCACGGTTCATGATAAAGTATGGTATGGCTAATTCATTGAAGATTATTGAAAGATAATAGGCAGGGATATATTTCTACATGTCAATGGTCTATCGAGTGATAAATACAGAATCTTTAGCGAAATTCCTATCGTCAAATCGTTCCCTAATCCAAAACGAGATCGATCTCCAGTCTTTTTAAACAGCAGTAGTCGTCTAACCACTCTACCACCACATCCCCCCAAATATAATCATCTCATCCACTTTTACTGCCCCAGCCCCATTCCATGTCTCCTTAACCTCATTCCAGCACCTAATTACACCCTTCTCAACACTCCTTCCCTCCGTCTTAGCTGTTCCTCCCTCTGTCAATGCCCCCCTCCCTTCTCTCTCTCTCTCTCTCTCTCTCTCTCTCTCTCTCTCTCTCTCTCTCTCTCTCTCTCTCTCTCTCTCTCTCTCTCTCTCTCTCTCTCTCTCTCTCTCTCTCTCTCTCTCTTTCTCATTTCCCACCACCCCTGCCCTCAATCACTCTCTTGCCGCCCTTCATAACTCGCTAATGGCACTCTGATTCCCTCTTTACGCCCTCGGCCTCTCCTCTTCCCTTCCTTATCCCCTTCTCGTCCCCTCCTCGTCCCCTCCTTGTCCTCTCCTTATCACCTCCTGGCCCTTTCCCCGTCCCCACCTCGCTCCCACCTTACCCCTTCCTCGCCACCTGCTTGTTCTCTCCTTGTCCTCTCCTCGCCCCAGCCTCGCCCCCACGTCACCCCCTCCTTTTCCCCTCCTTGACCCAGCCTCGCCCCCTCCTTGTCCCCTCCTTGACCCAGCCTCGCCCCCTCCTTGTCCCCTCCTCGCCCCAAGCCCCCACGTCGTCCCCTCCTCGTTCCCTCCTCGTCCCGCTCCTCCCACCGTTATCTCTCATCCTCTCTTTACACTCCTCCTTTAGTTCGCTTTCCTCGCCTCAGTTCTTTCCTAGGGCCCCCAGGAGCACTAGTTCTTAACACCTTCCCTCTTGCGACTTCTTTAGAGCTATATACAGTAATCTGGCAAGAGTAGGAATAAAATTGATAATGTTTTAGAAGTTATCTGATGGACACGTCACTCATCTTAAACTGTTGATGGGAATTACTGCAAACTTTTTAAATGACAGTGTCTATCAGAAGCTGGAAAAATTGTGTCTAAATGGTGATGGTAAAAATATAAATCCAGTTCACATTTCTTTTGCAGTTTAACTGAGCAATGAAAAAGCTTTGCTTCCCTTTACCTCATCTCAGAGAACAGATACCACAGTCATAATGTTCTTTATAATATGAAGCATCGAAAGGACGAATAAATTTGTTGCATATTACTTCCCTCTGTACCCATTTATCCTTTAAGCCTTGGGAAATTTCTTTATGTTATTTTAGCTTACGTCATATTGTTTTAGTATCATTTATAACTTTTTACTTAGTATCAGTTGCAACCTTTATTTTTATTTACAACTTACGAATGACTTTATTACGCAGAGGAAAGGTGTCTTAAACTAATCATTAATATAATCCACATTAAGCTCTTCAGTAGTGTAAGGTAAGGTGAGAAAGCAGGTAGGGGAGGGTGGCGTGTCGTGGGAAGACGGGGTCGTTACTGAGTAGGGATGGTAACGCCTAGAGATTCTTTAGTTCACGCGTCCTGTTACAGGATGCGATGCCAGGCAATAAAGTAATACTAATTTATCTTTTTGCTTCCAGACGGTTTTATTCTGTGTAGCAAAGACTCTCTCTCTCTCTCTCTCTCTCTCTCTCTCTCTCTCTCTCAGTACGGTAGGTTGTCAGTACTTTTTTCCAGCTCCGATAAATAACACACCAATTTTCGTTTGTACTGTTAAAATACTACATGATATTGTGTACTGAAATGCTTGTTTAAATGTTGCCTAGTTTTGATTACTTGTACTGTAAACAAGAGGTAAACAATAGACGGCTGTGTTGATTATAATAGATGAATGATAGGGAAAGCTTGGTGATTGATGAAAAAAAGGCTGTTAATCCCTACACTGCGATGACTCAATATCTAGTTAATCCCTCTTACCCTTACACTGGTTTGTCCGACTCTCTCTCTCTCTCTCTCTCTCTCTCTCTCTCTCTCTCTCTCTCTCTCAAAAATAATCCCAAACTAAAAAATCTATGTAGTGCTGACAAGAATAATAGAAATAATACCTCTATATAAACAGCCTAGATATATATGTTTTAATTGTACTATAAACTGTTAATGACTGTTTATAATGCATGGGTGAGAGAGAAAAGGCCCACAGGTAAATGCAATCCCCAGTTAACCCCCTTCTCTATTATGCCGATCCGGATTTACGAATAAAGCGGTTGTTGTACGAATTAGTCTTTATACTGTTAGCGAAAATTTATTGATGTTAGTGTCTGTGTATTTCTATAAACGAAAATTTGCCAGCGTTGTTTTTGACTTCCTTATTTCTTAGTCTTCCCTAAGCATCGGAATATAGTTCCTTCTCTCTTTATGTGTGTGTGTGTGTGTGTGTGTGTGTGTGTGTGTGTGTGTGTGTGTGTGTGTGTGTGTGTGTGTGCGTGTGTGTATGTGCCTCATAATTCCATTACACAGAAATATTTAATGGACCATGGTGTTATAGTCATGATTTATCGCTAAGAAAAATGTATTACAAAATCTATATTACCTGTAATTTGAGCCTAACCTACAAGGTGG
The DNA here is from genome assembly GCF_032717465.1 of Coenobita brevimanus. Lineage (NCBI taxonomy): Eukaryota > Metazoa > Arthropoda > Malacostraca > Decapoda > Coenobitidae > Coenobita > Coenobita brevimanus. The sequence goes on along the minus strand of NC_137017.1, from coordinate 6,966,206 downwards.
TCCAAATATAACGCCTCCATTTCACTCCGTTGGGCTGTATCTTGTTTATTGAGGGGACGGCTCGGGTGGCATTATCAGTGCCTATCCTTCATCATTTAGGCACTTCCTACTCGCAGTCACATCCACGCCCACATCAGCAGACTGAGCCATTCCCTCGCCTACATTATTTATATATTTCCAACTCCCACTGTCATACCCACACGCCCACATCAGCAGACAAACTAAGTAATTCCTTATCCTGCATCATTTACGTATTTCCTACTCCCATTCTCACACCCACACCCACACCAGCAGACTGAACTGTTCCCGCAAGTACGAATAGAGAAATATGACTCAGAACTGTTGTCATCGAACTTACTGTTAATGAGATCCTTTTTTCATTTATTAGTATGTATTTTTACCCATTTATTCATTAGTATGTATATTTAATCACTTATTTGTCTTGTTTTTTTTTTTCATTTGCACACTCATAAACATCAATTCTACGCTGTTTACGGACGTTTAATTCGGTTGTTAGTGACGCTGTGACGGAGTGGTATTTATTGCGACAGTTATAGGAGGGTTTTATAGTGGTGCTGCAGTCAGGGTTAATTGAGGCAATGATATAACACAGCACATAAATAATACAGCTTTGGATTGGGTTTTTGATCTATGTTGCTGTGCTGCCAATTTGCGTGCTCTCCTGGCTACAGCCTGTGTGTTTTTTTATTATATTGTTATTTTTCACTTTTAGCTGCGTTAATTATTTTTGCCTTTGAATTTTACCTGTGTGCACATACATCCGTACCAGCACGCATTCATGCACTCACGCACACACATATATGTATCTCGTGTGTGTGTGTGTGTGTGTGTGTGTGTGTGTGTGTGTGTAATCATCACAGCTACAACTGCCACTCTGTTCCCCCCTACACCTTCCCCTCCCGAATTCACCCCGTTCTTCTGCCCTTCCGTCCCTCTTCTTCCTCTCTTCCCCTCTCTCCTCTTCCCAGTTCCCCCCACTCAACCCTTTCTTTTCATCTCTTCTTGCCTTTCCTTTGTCCCCCTCTCCTCCTTCCCCCTCACCTCTCTTCAGTCCCCTCCTCGCCAGTATTTCTTTCTCTGTGCCTTCCTTCCTTTCCTTCCTCCCCTCTTCTCTCCCCAATCTTCCTTCTCCCCAACATTCCTCTTTCCTCCCCACCTTCCCCCTCCTCTCATTCCCCTTCCCCCACCCCCCGTCACCTCCTCTCGCTCAACGCTGCTGCTCGCAATGCAATTCCTTGATCAGAATTTTGATGTGCCTGGCCTTTCCTCTCTTTTCCACTCCCCCCTCCCTCCCCGTCTCTCCATTCCCGCTCACCCTCTAACTCCCCTTCTCCTCCTTGCGCTGACCTCTCACTCCTGTCCTTCCCCCCCCCCCTCTCTCTCTCTCTCTCTCTCTCTCTCGTCTTCTCACCCCCGCAAGGTATGTTGGTCTTGCCCTGTGACCCTTGCCATTGACCTTTTCATTTTAAGAACACGGTAGGCCTCTTCATTGGGTGACCCTCAGACCTTCCACCAAACGTGGTTAAAATCGGATAAAAGGTGTTTGCGTTATCTCACGACAGAAACTACCGTGAGAATAGTTCCTGCTGTGAGATAATTCGAACGTTTTTATCGAATTTTAACCAAACATAATGGAAAGGTTGAGGGTTAGTCAATTGCAACACCTATCCTTTTACAGGACAATAGGGCAAAGGTCAAGGTCACACTGCAAAGTCAGCGTTCAGTGCCTCCCGTGAGAATCGTTCCTGGCATGTCAGTTAATTTTCCTCCGACTTGAGCCAAACCTAGTGGGGGGGGGGGTTTGAGTGGCAGCCCATGACGAAACCTTCCTTTTTTTTTTTTTATAGAAAGGTTAGTCGCCAGGTTCATAGGGCAAGGTCAACTTTGATCTTGTCCTGTGACCTTGACCTTTGACCTGATGTTCTAAAAAGCTAAAGGTATGCCATGATCATCAGCCCTTCCACCAAATTTGGTTAAAATCGGATAAATTCTGATCGAGTTACCTCACGTCCAGAACGACTGTAAAAATAGTTCCGGCCGTGATATAACGCGAACAGTTTTTATTTTCTCTCTCCCCTCCCCACACTGTCCGTCTTTCCTGCCTCCCCTACCCCTCCCCCGTCCCTTCCCCTGCCTGTCCTCCCCTCTCCTTTTCCATTCCCATCTATTTTTATGTCCTCTCTCTCTCTCTCTCTCTCTCTCTCTCTCTCTCTCTCTCTCTCTCTCTCTCTCTCTCTCTCTCTCTCTCTCTCTCTCTCCCTCTCCCTCTCCATTCCTCCCTTCTCTCCTCTCGCCACATTCCGTCCTTCTCCACTCCTCTCCACCTTTTTCTTCATCCCTTGTATCTCCACATCTTTCCCTATCCTTCCCATGTTTCCCCTCCCTTCTCTCCATGTCTTTGCCCATCCTTCCCATGTTTCTCCTCCCTTCTCTCCACATCATTCCCCATTCCTGCCGTGTCTTTCCTTCCTTCACCCCATCTCTCTCTCTCTCTCTCTCTCTCTCTCTCTCTCTCTCTCTCTCTCTCTCTCTCTCTCTCTCTCTCTCTCTCTCTCTCTCGCTCTCTCTTTCCTGTCTGTGCCACTCCAAATATGGGTCCGTCCAACTGGAATAATGGATCAAGACTGGTAGCCTCGCTTGCCACTCACAATTGTCCTCTCCAGTCACTATTATTGGATACGCCATTCTTGTGTGTTTTTGTGGGTGGTGATGGTGGTGACGGGTGGTGGTGGTGGTGGTGATAGTGATGGTGGTGGTGGTCATACTTTTGGTGTTGGTGATGATCATGTTTATGTTGGTGATAGTGCTGGAGGTGGTGGTAGTGGTGTTGGTGATGCTGTTGGTGGCGGTGCTTTTATTTTAGTTATTTTTGTTGTTGTTGTTGTTGTTGTTACTCGTGTGTTGTGTCGGGTCGTCGTCTGTCACGGTCATGCTACCGTGTCTGAAAATTATATGGTTTTCGTCATGTCGCTCTTTCTAATATTTTATCATTTTACCCGTTGATCTCGAGGCCTACTTATATATTTTTCTGACTAACTACATATATTATTATGCTTAAGAGTGACTTTTCCCTCCCCGTGAACATGCTTAGTGTAACATTTTCATTTCTTTCTTTCTTTCTTTTTTTTTTTTTCACTAACGCTAGAATATTTCTTTTATGTATCCTATCTGTTACTGTTTCTTCTTTTAATGGTCTAGCGTTTTCTTCCCTTTCCTCCTTTAAATTCCTCCTTTAGCCTGTTTCAGTCACTTAGGTTTTCATGACATCTTAGAATTTTCTTTCGGTAGGCAAGTTAAGGAAAGTATATAGTTATGGAAATGGCAGTATAGATGAATTCGTTTCCTGTCCAAAACCCCCATAAAAAAAGATGGTATGGTACTCTGCTTCCACCATGCCGTCGTGTCTGCCTCGTCTGTCCATGATTCGAGCTGATGGAAGGGAGTGTGGCGTTGTGTCTGCTTCTACATAAACGATAGAATTTACATAGCACCACTACCACCACCACACTTAAAACCACTTCTGCCACCACGACCACCACAGCTACCACCACAACTACCATCGCTACCATCACTGCTGCCACTACTACTACTACTACTACTACTACTACTACTACTACTACTACTACTACTACTACTACTACTACTACCACCAGCAAGCCATGACAAAGGCGAATCATGACGTCTCTCTCTCTCTCTCTCTCTCTCTCTCTCTCTCTCTCTCTCTCTCTCTCTCTCTCTCTCTCTCTCTCTCTCTCTCTCTCTCTCTCTCTCTCTCTCTCTCACACACACACACACACACACACACACACACACACACACACACACACACACACACACACACACACACACACACAATTTCATCTACTATTCCACTTCGCACACTTCACACTTAGGGCATGTCCTTCATTCCACACTTACACATTATATTAAACGGAATCATCTATGGGCAGAGCCGCGTACCAAGCCTCCCCCAGCTTAGGAATATTATCCAGCCAAGAGAAACAGGTAAAATATTAGATGATTTTATCCCTACATTGTTCATTAGAGGTGTGTGTACGGTCGGGATGAAAAGTTAGCTGACATATTCCTGCCAACTTTGTCGATGAGAGGTGTTGCATAATATATTTTTACGGAATAACAAGAAAACAAAAAAAATCAAGAAAACAGTATGAAAATAAAGGACATTCATTGACGCTTGGGAAGGATACGAATCTGGGAGGGAATTATGTAGCGACCTTTTGCTCTTTATATTACTGATGAAGATGAAATTTGCGTTAGTTGTGTATGAGGGAATAAAAAAAAATATGATAGTACCCTGTTGTCTGGTAATACAACATTGTACAATACATATATTTTGTCCTTGTTTAATGAGATGCCTCCCCAGTATAAAAGTTATCCAGAAATCCTCATTACTTAAGCTGTACATTTCGCTCTAGTTAGCTTTATCATATTCCAGCAAAGCTCACTCGACAAAGCTTATTAGAGCGAAACGTACTTCAGTCGAGGCTTCTCCTCAAACTGTGTTCTCGTAACTTCTTTCGACTTTCCTTGTCCAACCAAAGGTAAAAATATAAGAGTTGTGAGTTTTAATTTTGGATAGATTTTTTTTTATCTTTTTCATATATCATTTTGCGAATTACTAAAAATATGATTAGTTATTCGCTCTCTTACGGTGATTACCGTATACGTTATTATTCTCATGGTCACTTACAGTCCAGTTTGGGCTCTCTGCACATGTAATAATCACACACATACACACACACACACACACACACACACACACACACACACACACACACACACACACACCAGAGCTATTAACACAACACAAACTTAGCTTCCATGTCAGGACTGCTGATACTGACTAATATGCCGACGAGCTTACATGGATTGTCAGACGGCGGGCTTTGCGAGTGGCTGACTGGGAAATGGTCTGATTTGCTGACTTAATGGAGAGGCTTGTTCGGCCCGTTGGCTGACGAAATGAGTAAGGAGAGAACTGCGGACGTGGAGATTTATTTTAGTGTTTTGTGGGATTTTCTTTCGGATTTATTTCGTAACGTTGGGAATTTATTTTTGTTAAATTTTCATTTCTAACAGAAATTTTCGTTGCAACTCAGGATTTTTTGTTATCTTTGGGAATTCTTTCGTAGCTTGTTGTGGATTTATTTTTTCATTCCAACGTTATATTTTTGATTGCAACTCTTAGGATTTTTTTTTTTATTATTTCCATACATTTCGTATTCATCATATGGAGAATTCATTATATTTAGGAAGAGCTGCATGAACTTAGTTAATTAATAATCCCTCTTTTCTTTCTTTCCAGGTAAGATGCTGTCAGATCAGATGCCGGATGGTACAGACAGGAATCTTGAAGTAAGGAAGATATTTTTTTTGTTTTTTGTTTTTTTAATCAGCATATGATGAAAGTCCACTCCGATTTATGATTAAACTCATCTATAACTCACACCCTTCCACACCTTCCCATTCTCCCTCGCTCTCATTCCGTCATCTGTATTTTTTTTTTATCAAGATGGCTAGAGTTCCATTATTATCAGTCTTATCAGATAATCGTAAGCTTCAGTATTTTTTACCTGCCTTACTGGGAAATCGTGGGAGTTGTTATTTCTTCATCGTATAATCAAGAAATACTGAATCCTTTTATTGTATTGCGAAAAAATTTATAAGGTTGAGAGAAAATGAGTGTGTGTGTGTGTGTGTGTGTGTGTGTGTGACGAGGAAATCAGCAATCTATTTCCCCCTGACTGCTACATACTTGACTATCGAGGTCCCTAATTTAACTTGTTCGTAACAGGTGGAACTAGCGATAATCATTTAGTACATGATGTTCAGATGTACACTCGTAGGTTAAAGAA
>NC_137017.1:6950309-6952809 GCF_032717465.1 Coenobita brevimanus | reverse complement strand
CTCTCCTTCCCTTCCCTTTGATATTTTTCCTGTCGATTCTCAGCCTCAGATCCATTATCGGTACTGCTGTTGTTACCTTGAGAGAGAGAGAGAGAGAGAGAGAGAGAGAGAGAGAGAGAGAGACGACTAAACAGAGACCGATTTTGGTGGATAAATGGACAGATACACAAACAGACAGACCAACAAACAGACAGAAGGAAGAACGAAGAATCCAAGGTTAAGAGTTTTTCATTCGTTTCCGGAAGCTTATCGTAAACCAAAGCGGCCGAACCCCCGGCGGAGGGCGTCGTAAAAAATACTCTTTACTGGTGCGTTCTCTGAAGGACCCCCACACGGCGCTAAAGGCTGATGGCTGACCCGGCTTTCTGTGGCCCGGCTGAATGGCTGGCAAGCTGGGGGAGACGTAGAGGGAGTGGGGATTAGGAGAGTGGGTGAGGAAGAGGAGGAGGGATGGGGATTAGGGGAGGGGGTGGGGATTATGGGGGAGGGGGAGAAAGTGGAGGAGGGGGTGGGGAGTAGGGGAGAGGGTGAAAAAGTGGAGGAGAGGGTGGGTGGAAGGGGATGGGGTAAGGGAGGGATAGTGGGGGATGGGGATAGTGAGAGAGTTGGGGGATGGATGAATTGAAGGGGTAAATGGTAGGAGAGGAATAGTGGGAGATAGGAGATAGAAGTGGGGAGGAAGTTGGGGGTTGTAAGGGAGACTGAATGACTGGAGGGATGTATAGGTAGTGGATGGGGGAGGAAGGGAGAAGGGGAATGGGTTGTTGGGGGAAAGGGGCTGAAAGATGGAAGGGTGTAGAGGATGTAAATGAGAAGGGTGATAACTGAAAGAAGGTTGAGAGTAGCTGAGGGTTGGGAGGGGGAGTTGGGGGATCTGAGAAAGGGAAGATGTACCTGGAAGAAGGGAGGATCTAAGGGGATATTAGGGAAAAGGAAGGTGAGGGGAAAGGTGAGAAGAGTGGAGGGCATGATGAGGGGAGGTGAGTGAGTGAAGAGGAGGAGTGAAAGGAAACTGAAAGAGGGGAGAGGGATAGGGTAGAGGGGGAAGGGGACTGAAAGAGGAAAGGGAAAGGGGAGGGAAAGAGGGTAACGGTAGGTGCAAGAAGGGAGGGGTGGGGAGGAAGCTGAAGTAAAAATGAGGGGAACTAGGGAAGGGCGAGGAGGGAAGGCAGGGTTGGCCAAGAAACGATGTGGGTGGTGTTAGGTGAAAGGAGGCCAGCGGTGGTGTACTTGAAAGGAAATACTAATAGGCAGTGTGAGTGGTTCAGAGGTGTGGGTGGTGGTGATAGGAAGGCAGTGTGGTGTGGATGGTAGGAAAATGTTGGTGTGGTGTGGGTTTGTGAAATGTGGTTTGGGTGATAGTAGGTGATGTGGGTGGCTGAGGTGTGGGTGTGGGTAACTAGCTATTTTTCACTTAATTCTTGTTATCACGAGGTTTTATTCACCTGTAGGGGAGATTTTCCAATAGTTTACATCGAACCTTTATTTACCAGTCACGTCTGATGGTCTCCCCTGAACTGAATAAAATCGTCTGGAGAAAGCAAGGATAAATAAGTAAAAGACGTTAGTGGAATTCAAGGGCTAATTTGTCATCATCGACCTGCATAATCAGATGTGACCTTAATAGACACGGGCACACGTCAGGTAATATCCTAGCACAACATCTAATTAGGTTAATTGTGTGGGCAAGTGTACTTATTAAGCTCTATCATGCTCAGGTACTGCGTGACTCGACCTCATTTATCACGTACACTGATTAAGCTCAATATCAGTGATTCTGTACCAACCACAGGTACGTACGTAAAAGAAAGACAGAGGGGAAGTAAGGAGAGTAGGGAAGGGGATGGCAAGAGAAGAAATTTTAAAAATCTTTGGTGGTAAGAACGAGGGCATGAAAGGTGTGAGCGATGACATGGCAAGGTGAGTGGAGGAATGAGGTGGAAGGAAAGGATATAAGAGAGACATAGAGACTGGTGGAGGGTGTGTGTGTGTGTGTGTGTGTGTGTGTGTGTGTGTGTGTGTGTGTGTGTGTGTGTGTGTGTGTGCGTGTGTGTAAGGTAGGGTGCTAGCAGAAAGGGAGGGGTTGGTGAGGGAGGAAGGTAGGAATGAGGGCATGTGAGTGTGAATAGTGAGGTAGCCGGGGGTCAAATGATGATGAAAGTGGCCGTGATGGGGTAGGAACTGATGTTTACTTTTGATGGAACGGCGAGAGAGGGCCATGTCCGGCTCCATGTTTGACTTATTGAATGAGCCGCACGGTTGAGTGGGAAAAAATTGAGAGAGAGAGAGAGAGAGAGAGAGAGAGAGAGAGTTGAATATGCCATGGTTGAGGGATGAAAAAACACAGGTTCGCTTGGATAAATAATACATGTCTGTCAGAATGTTCCTTCAAAACAGAGAGAGAGAGAGAGAGAGAGAAATATATATGAATTCTTGTTATCATTACGGGAACAAGAAACGTGTGTTAGAGTGAAAAATTGGTTAAAATGATGCTGTTAAC
>NC_137017.1:6922809-6937809 GCF_032717465.1 Coenobita brevimanus | reverse complement strand
GCACACGGTCGCCAGATGAAACGCACCTTTGCTCTTTGATCTCGCGTGGAGTCCCAGACGCAAACTAAGAGAGAGAGAGAGAGAGAGAGAGACTTCTAACTACCCTCAGTATTGCGTTTTTGAGATCACGATATTTCTTTTGCAATTTTAGGAGTGTGCGATAACCTTTTCTTTTTGTAAAAATATGTGATGCCTATAGGTAACTTTTCATCTAAGGGTATCTCTCGTGGAAAGTAGGTTTGCATCACTAGCCTCTCTCTCTCTCTCTCTCTCTCTCTCTCTCTCTCTCTCTCTCTCATTTTTTACTTGGGCTGTCACACTCTTGGGGCAAAAAGTATGTTAGGCTGAGAATGGTGACGTCGCGCTGTTTTAGAACTCCTGAAAGCGGATGAGCTTGATTGATTAGCTTTCCAGGCAGCGTCACTTAAGGAGGAGGAAGAGGAGGACGGGTGGCTTCCTGACCTGACTGACTGACTGACTGGATGATTATTTTTCAAGTACTGATGTAACAAGGGGAGTATAATTTAGTGACTGTATACCTCCATGACGGATATAAAAGAAAAAAATACTTCGATACCCATCCTTGCGTATGCTTTCCACTCATCGAACGTGCCGGCGAGAAAGCCACTATTAGTTCCTGTTCTCGTGTGAGCTAAAAAGACATCGATTTGCAATACCTAGATCACAGAGAGAGCTGCCCATCGACCCAGCCATACACGTGTAAACCATTCAAGGTCTGATCAGTGTTCGAGTGTCTGTAATTTTTCCTCTTCGTTAGCTAGAAACACTTTAGTTCTATGATAGGGTTTGATTTCTTCTGGGAAAGTTAACAAAATGATAAATATAATAATAACTTCGATTTCTTGATATTCGTTTTTTGCTTCCTGTGTAGACTTCATTTCTGTGATAGTGTTTATTTTATTCTGTGAAAGCTACCAAAAAAAAAAAAAAAAAGACTTCGATTTTGTTAGCTGTAAAGACTTCAGTTCTGTGGTAGAATTTAATACCCGGTATCTCTTCAGAGCGAGCTAAAGCAAAGACTTTGTTTTTGTTGATTATAAAGACTTTAAATCTGCCATAGTTTAATTTCTTCAGTGAGAGCTAAAAAAAAAAAAAAGAAAAGACTTCAATACTGTTTGCTATAAAGACTTCAGTTCTGCTATAGATTTTCATTTCTTTGTGTGTGTGTGTGTGTGTGTGTGTGTGTGTGTGTGTGTGTGTGTGTGTGTGTGTGTGTGTGTGTGTGTGTGTGTGTGTGTGTGTGTGTGTGCGAGAGAGAGAGAGAGAGAGAGAGAGAGAGAGAGTTCTATTATCTCAACTATAAAGACTTCATTTCTGTAATAGAGCTTAATTTCTTCTTTGAACTCTAAAAAAAGACTTCAATTTTGTCATATACCTGTCCTCAACGCGAGCCATACCTCATCGACCCCACCATACCTGACGTAGCCAATCCTCCCAATGGCTGCACAACGACTGCCATTTACCCTCATTTTCTCTCTCATTCTTACTGATAGGGGGTTCGATTCTCCGATATCAGAGGGCCACGAATCGATCCTGCCATAAACGTAGCTATTCTGATTAAACTCCTTGAATCTATAAACGTCTTGGGTAGCTTATTCTGGCTGACTTCAAACGGGTTCGTTCTCTCTCTCTCTCTCTCTCTCTCTCTCTCTCTCTCCAAAGCTGAATAAAATCGTCTGGAGGCATCAAGAACACAGCATGAAAATAAATTCGTACTGGAGGGATTTACGTCATTTGATCGTATTTTTAGGGATTTAAGTCATTTGATCGTATTTTTAGGGATTTAAGTCATTTGATCGTATTTTAGGTGTCTGTAGTGACTTCGTAGCATTTTTTTTTTTTAGCTAATTCTGCTCATCATACTGTAATTTCTTATGTTTTTTTTTTATGTTTTATGTTGCGCTTATGTTTTTTTTTTTCAGGTTTTTGGTTTTATATATATATTTACGTATGTTTTGACCCCATGACTTGTTTCAGTGAAGTACAAAAGGATAAAAAAATATAATGGTCTAAATAAATCGCTCAGTGTGAATTGTTACGAAACGCCTTTCTCAGTGACGTAAAAAGGCATCGATTTTGTGATATTCGGCGATAGAGCAACTGTAGTCCTTTCACCGTAATTTAGCCCAGTTTTGTGTCCTTTTACAGCCTGTCTCACGTAACTCTGTAGCGAAATGAGACAATTCTGTGGCTCTACATCCTATCCATAGCACTTCTTCGTGACTGGCATGATATTCCAGTGTTATTTACCTGGTACGGCACAATATTCAAGATGGGGAGATGGCAGTTTTAGGCCAGGTTAGAGTAAAAGGAGTATAGCCAATCTTGCCATACACGTAACCACTCAGAGTAGTTTCTTAGCACTGTGAGCGAAAAAGTTAGGCCCTTTTTCTCGTTGGTTAAGGAGACTCCCTAACACCTCTTCCTTAGCGATTTATTCTTGGATATGGCTGGTTACTATCCTTATGTACGTTATCTATGCAGATTGTGGCGATTTTGGAAGATTTATGTAACACAGAGAAGGTGGAAGGATTTACGTAACACGGAGAAGGAGGTGGAAGGATTTATGTAACACGAAGAAGGAGATGGAAGGATTTATGTAACACAGAGAAGGAGTTGGAAGGATTTATGTAACACGGAGAAGGAGTTGGAAGGATTTATGTAACACAGAGAAGGAGTTGGAAGGATTTATGTAACACGGAGAAGGAGAGTAAGGTGTAATAATGAAAATAAGTTGCTTGTGAAAAGGTGTTTGGGAGCTTCCTTAACCGACGAGAATACGGCTCCTAGTCATTTCTCCTTCCCGGTCGCGTAAAAAGGCTTCGATTTTACGATACTCACGGGAACCACAAAGAAATGTTACGAAACTATCCGACCATTGGCGTAGGTACTCTCAGCATTAGTCAACGTGGGGGTGAGTGTGGCATTGAGTGAGGGGGAGGTTGTGGGTGAATAATTGATGCCTTTGTGAGATGGTTTTAGGGCGCCCATAGTCCCGTCGGGTAAGGAGGCCCCCTGACACCTCTTCCTTAGCGATTTAATCCTCATTCTGCTCCCTAATGTATTCTTGTGTATTATTCATGCAATCTATGTTGACATGAAAAAGATATAAGAAGTATAAAAGTGGATGTAAATAAGTGGTTTGGAAAGTAAATCGCTTAGGAAAAGGTGCTAGGGAGTCTCTTTACAAGACAAGAATATGGGCCATCGTCTTCATCGTACCTAGAATTAAAATAGGGACCTGAAGTGTTAGGCGATGGTTGTATCGGGATGTCTTGGGGAATATTTAGTAATTTTCCTTGTCAATCAGTCACACTAGGTAGACTGTGGGTAATTTCCTTTCAGTAATTTCCAACATGATTGATTAGGGATGTTATACAGGTAATTTGCTTATTTACCCATGCGTTATTGGCCTAAAGGTATATTGGCTATTGCGTATATGCGTATATGGAAGGTGGAGTGAAAGGATATGGTTATGATGTATGTTGTAGGGTGCTTGGGTTTATGTAGCTTGCAAGAGAGTAGAGTAAATGTGTGTGTGTGTGTGTGTGTGTGTGTGTGTGTGTGTGTGTGTGTGAGAGAGAGAGAGAGAGAAAGTGTTGGAAGTGGGTTTTGCGTTCTCTCTCTCTCTCTCTCTCTCTCTCTCTCTCTCTCTGACACACACACACACACACACACACACACACACACACACACACACACACACACACACACACACACACACACACACACACACACACACACAATTATTGCTTCTTTACTTTTCTCAAATAAAATTTATTTTTGTCGTTGCCTTCTGCACCATCTAATATTTACGAATTTTCTTTTTGTTTATCCTACCTTCTTATTTTTCGTTTCCATTCACCTCCTATCACCATTTTCCCCCGGATCCATTTATCTGTTTCCGGCCTTGTCCATCTCCGTGTATACAGTTCCAGGTTTTATCATTTTTTTTCATAGCGTTTCATTTTTCTCCTAATTTTTGTCGTTCATGGTCAGTCTCGTTTTTTCCTCAACGTTTCTGATAAATGTGTTTCTGGACTTAATCTTTCTTTTGACAGGCGCCTAATCCCTGAGTTCATCCATTATGGCTGAGGCGCAATTTCATTATCTTTCCGAATCTCGTGACATATTTTTATTTTATTTTATTTTGTCTATTTTATCTCCAGACGTTTTTATTTTTCTGGTAATTTTCGGACTGCAAGGGTTAGATATAATATTCCCCCAACTTTCTCTGTACAAGGAGACTTTCAGGTAAAACTGTTTGGTGTTTAAATGATTAGATTCAATAGTTCATCAGCGGAGTGAAGAGAACAAAGATTTTCCATATAAATATCATAACCCACTATTTTATTACACTCTAAGTCGATTTCTTCTCCTCCCCACTCCACCCCATGTATTCTCCTCTTTGTTCTGGTACCTCGTCCTCTGCTTCCCCCTTACTACTGCTTCACCTTGCCATTCCAAGCAGCCCTCCTCCATGTACCCTGCACTTTTCCCTTTCATCTCTTGTTAGGGATTTCATTTTCCTGTTTACCTCTTCTTCCTACCACTCCAGGTCTCCTTCCTTCATGTATTCATGAGCTTTGTCCTTCCCCCATTCTTCTGTTTGTCGTCTTTTCATCCAAACATAAACTTCGCTTCTACGCCATTCATCTTCACGCTCCCCTGCCAATCCAAGTCACCCTCCCTCACGCACTCCTCCAATTTATCCCTCTGTCTCATTCTTGGTCTCACTTTCCTCATCCATCCACCATCTTCCCCTCTTTGCACTGTTTTGTTAACCCGTCCTTCTCCGTACATTCCTAATATACTTTTCTCCCCGACATATTCCTTGTACTATAAATTTTCATAGCCTCCTCCTCCTCCTCCTCCTCCTCCTCCTCCTCCTCCTCCTCCTCCTCCCTTCTTTTTCATTTGATTATTGAAAATGCATGCATATAGACAGAGGCAGACATAAGCAAGTAGGACAGACAGACAGACATTCAGTCAGACAGACAGACGGAGGAGGGGAAGGGAGGAAATGAAGTTTCAGAGAGGGAGAAAGAAAAAAAATGAGATTACAAGCGAAAGGAAACAACATGGATACGAGAAAGGGAGAGATACACACACACACACACACACACACACACACACACACACACACCTAAACACAGAACACAGATGCACCGACAGAATAGAACAGTGCATAGGAGTACAAAAGATTCCTCAAAGTGAGAGAACAACAGAAAAGACTGCAGAAAATGGGAGACAGAGAGAATTGAATGTATGGCTGAGAGAGAGAGAGAGAGAGAGAGAGAGAGAGAGAGAGAGAGAGAGAGACAGACAGACAGACAGAGACAGACAGAGAGAGAGAGAGAGAGAGAGAGAGAGAATGAAAGATAAACAGGAAAGTGTAAAGAACAAGAGACTGTCGCCATTTTTGTTTTTGAGTCAATGGTTTCAGGATGCTTTGAGACCCTGGATGAAGTTGTCTGCGAATATATCAGTTTATCTATCTATCCATCTATCTATCTGTCTGTCTGTCTATCCATCTATCTACTTGTTTTGTCTGTCTATTTATATCTACATCTGTTTACCGATTTATAATTATCCTTTATAACTGTCTGTTTAAGCATACATATATTTCTGTATCTCACTTCATTGCGATGCTTCCCCACTATTTACAAGTATGTCTCTTTGTCTGTCTTCATGTACCAGTCTGCTTATACTCGTATCTATTCCAGTTTGGTTATATGTATACCTGTCTGTCTCCGTATTGCCAGTCACCAAATTTCAGTTCATCCACAAGTCGGCCTTTATTCCTTTCAGCTCAAGGATATTTCTTAACTCAGTCCTAAAACACATTTCTCATTTTGTTCTTCCCATCTCTTGATTTTGTTCGGTTTGGGATGGATTTTTTTTTTTTTTTTTTTTTTTGTTCAGTTTGGAATGGATTATTATTTTTTTTTCAGTTTGAGATGGATTTTTTTTTTCTAAGATGGAGCCTTAGTTAACCTCTTCACCACATGGTTACTTTCTTAATCTGAACAAAAAATCGCCTGGCAGGAGTAGAAGAAAATTATGAACAACGTGGCCGGATTAAAGGGATTAATGGACCTGCAGACAATTTTGTCCAGCTGTAGGGGAGATTATTTGCAGTGAGTGTATTGAAGGCTGTAGTTAACCCCGGCAGTTCGAAAAATCCCTCCTTAACTGATTTAAAATAGTCTAACAGTAGCAAGCCAAAGACACACACAAAATAAAGGCAGATTGGAGGGTTTAAGTACAACAATAATAATAATAATGATGATAATAATAATAATAATAATTACATCGACGGGATGAAGCCAAGTAAGCAGCCAGACTCCCCGCCGCCATCCCTTTCCTCGCCTCCCTAAGCCCCGCCCACCTCACCTCTGATTGGCAGGTGGTTTGTTGTCATGCCAGACCTCACATCCCTTTAATTATCTCAATCGCTCTTTAACTCCGTAACCATTTAAATACTCATTCATTGTAGTTTAAAAGACGATGTTGTTGACATGGTGAATGAATCGGGGTTGTAGGGTCATTTTTGAGCGTTTATGTGTTGCTGTTTGTGAGGATTTCAATGCCGTACGTGTGAAGTGTCGTCGTGTGTTTTAGGTTCTTTTTTATCCTTATATTATTTCATTTTATAGTGATACTTTTGAGTCAGAGGCGCGCATATACATTTCTCTCTCAAATTTATGAGCATCCATACTTAGACGTCAGGATTTAATAGAAATAGAAAGAAATAGGTTGATGCAATGGGGAGGCTGTGCAATCATGCGAACAGCCTCCTTGTCAGACAAAGGCAAGACCCCGTAGGTAGGAGTGCAGTCGCGTGTTAGCTTACGAGTGGGTAGGTTGCTACGGTTCAGGTGATTATCTCTTCTCGTCAAAGTGCATATCGGGCTACAACTACGCCACTTTTGTGCATACATATCGCAAGACGGTGATGGGCGAGGGTATTTGGGGAAACTGGTGTGTGAAGGTATGTATAATTGTGCGAAATTTATATATGTTTAGAGGTAAGAAGTAAACTGTGGCTGTAAATGATTCACGAAAGCCACATCACATCTTGCGTGGCTTCATACAGTATTCAGTTTTCTATGCTAAAATGATAGGACGCTTTTTAGTTATCCGGAATTTCATACTGTATTTAGAGAACAAAATAATGTGAATATATGGTGCAAATGATAATTTGCTAGTAGTAACAATAACACAGGGTACGTATGGTGTCTGCGAGAGAGGGAGGTGATGAGGTGATAGGAAGAGCCCTCCCTAGTTTGAGCGTCCCCTCCACCCCCACCTAACCCCTCCCTCCCTTCCCTCAACTTCCACCACCTACCCCCTCCCTCCATCCCCCAGGTACCCTCCCGCCCCCTACTACCCCCCCACCCTCTCTCCCTGCATCCCTTCCCCCCCACACAAGAACCCCCACCTGCTTCCCTCTCCCTCCCCTGTCTTCCTTCTTCTCTCCTGCCTTTTCCCCTAGTCCCCATTCCCCCAGCCGGCTCTCACAGCCTTTACCTCTCTCTCTCTCTCTCTCTCTCTCTCTCTGCTCCTACACAGCCTCCTCTTTCTCCTCTACCGCCTCCTAACCCCTCCTCCTCCTCCGCTTCCTTCTTTTTCCACTTTCATCTCTTCCTCCTCCGTCCTTTTCCTCCACCTCTTCCTCCGCCTCCCCCTTTTCTTCCTCGTCCTCATCATCACCATCCTGCAATCCTCACCCTCTTTCTTCTACTTTGCCTTCTTCTCATCTTCAGTCTCTTCCATCTATTTCTCCTCTTTTATTCCTCCTCTTCCTCTTTTCCTTCTCCTCCTCCTCCACCAGCTCCTCCTCATCATCATCATCATCCATATCCATGTCCTCATCTACATTCTCTACTTCCTCCTCCTCCTCCTTGACTCTATTCTCTCCTCCTCTTCCTCCACCTCGACTTTATTCCCTCCTTCCCTTCCTCCTCCTCCTCCTCAACCTCCTCCTCCTCTCCCTTCCTCCTCCTTCTCCTCCTCCTCCTCTCCTCTCCTCCTCCTCTCCTCTCCTCCTCCTCCTCCTCCTCCTCCTCCTCTCCTTCATTTTCTTCCTCTTCTCCCCCTTCCTTCTCCACCTCCATCACCTCTTCCAGTTCCTCCCCTTCCTCCCCCACCATCCCTCATAGCCTCGTCCACAGTACATTACAGTTTTTTTTTTTTTTTTTAATTTTTTCCTACATTTTTGCCCATTTGCAGCTTCAGTCCCTTTATTTATGGAAGGAAAAAATAGTATATACGGCTGTTTTCCTCTGTTATTTTCTCTATATTTTCTATTATTTGTGTCTGTTTTAATATATATTGTTTAAACCACCCACTTTTTATGTAAAGGTGACAATTTTAGGCCAGGTTAATGTGAAAAAACTATACCATTCAGTCTTATAATATTCAGCGTTATCTCGTTTTTTGTGTTGTCTCTGTAAAAGTTTTGTAGTTTTTCGGATTCTTTGTAAAAAATGTGACTTTGGGGTGTTAAATTTTGCGCTCAGTGTGTTACACGAGAGAGAGAGAGAGAGAGAGAGAGAGAGAGAGAGAGAGAGGTTAAAAGTGGTAGGGATAGAAGAGAAAAATGTATGCCTGCAGAGAGAGAGAGGGAGGGAGAGAGAGAGAAGGTTAAACGTGGTGGGGATAGAAGAGTAAAATGTATGCCTGGAGAGAGAGAGAGAGAGAGAGAATGAACAATGCCCCCCAAAACAAAATGAACAATAGTCAGTGAATGCACAGACGAGAAACAAGAAAACAGAACATAAAAAAAAAAAAAAAAGATTAAAATAGACTTCCAAAAAACGCAGGAAACATTTAATTTTTTCCCACCATTTTTTAGGCATTCACGGAAAAAAAAAAAAAAGGTAATTGGGTTTTAAGACTCATGAATACCATTATTGTCGCCGAAATTTGAACACACCCACCCGCATTTCCCCGTCAGGTGTCCCGTGTCAGAACGATTTTTTTCCCCTCATGATTTTCTGCCTGATTTTTCGTAATTTTGCCTCTTTAGTGTGAGAGGATTTCCCCTTTTTTTTTGTGTGTGTGTCATATTGCCTTTTTTGGTGTTATATGGGAGTCTTGTCATGTTGGATCTTTTTGTCTTTATTTGTTTATTCATTTTTTTATATACATAATTATTTAAGATTTTTTATTATTTTTTTTTATTTTTGTGGGATAATGAAGTTTGATGATTATGCTTTTTCTTTTTTCTTTTTTTTTTCCATTTTACTTATTTTTATGGAACATGGAGGTCTATTGATGATCATGTTGGATATCTTTTTTTCTTTACTTT
Organism: Coenobita brevimanus; assembly: GCF_032717465.1. Lineage (NCBI taxonomy): Eukaryota > Metazoa > Arthropoda > Malacostraca > Decapoda > Coenobitidae > Coenobita > Coenobita brevimanus. The sequence goes on along the minus strand of NC_137017.1, from coordinate 6,928,472 downwards.
TTTACTCATTGCTTCGTTTTTCCTAATTGTAGCTACTAATGCACAGTGAAGGTGTGTATTTTCCTTTACCCCAGTGTTTTATATTTGTATTAATCGTCATTTGCATCAGTTAAACAGGAAGGCCAATCTTTATTTATTTAGTTAGTTATTTTTTGCTGTTTCCATAAGATACTATAATTGTTTCAGTCAGCAGGGGTTTGATAATAGCGTTGATTAAATTTGATCTGTGATATTTAATATATTAGTGTTTCGTTCTCTCTCTCTCTCTCTCTCTCTCTCTCTCTCTCTCCATTTTTCCGCTTCTCTACTTACATTTATTAACTTTTTATTCCCTGTCTCACTCCACGTCCGTCCTTGAGTCCAACTTCTGATTTCTCTTCGTTCCCTAATTATTTCCGCCTCTCATTCCTAATTTACATCTCCTCCTCCTCCTCCTCCTCCTCCTCCTTTCTTCTTCCACTTATTCTATTTATCCTTATCTCCTCTCCTTTCTTTTATGTCTGTTTTCACCCTGTTTCTGTGTATGTCTGTGTGCAGTGTCATGTTACTTATGATTTCTATGTCAGATTTTTACTTTATCAGTGTAATTGTTTCTTTGCCATGCCCTCAGTGTTCTTCTCTCTCCGGAATATAGATAGAAAGATGGATGTATATTGGTGTACTGTTTATATATTTTATCTGTACTGCGCATACATACGTTCAGACATGTGTGGTGGAGGTGGTGATGAGGGTAATGATTATGATGATGTTTACAAGTTTGTGTGTGTGTGTGTGTGTGTGTGTGTGTGTGTGTGTGTGTGTGTGTGTGTGTGTGTGTGTGTGTGTGTGTTCCAGGTAAATTAGCGACCATGTCCATCTTTCAGTGTTTATTTTTAACTCCCTCTCATCGTCATCTCACCTCTGTAATTATCCAACTCTCTCTCTCTCTCTCTCTCTCTCTCTCGGCTATTAAAAACGTCATCTCCGTGGCAACTTTGTGATGGCGCCTTAGTTTGCTTCAGTGAGAGGAGCTTGAATGCCTTGCCTCATAATTGCCTCATCTCAGGGGCCTGGAGACGCTGGGAGAGAGAGAGAGAGAGAGAGAGAGAGACAGACAGACAGACAGAGACAGAGACAGAGAGAGACAGAGAGGGAGAGAAAATCAAGTTCACCAGTGAGGAAGTGACGAAATCTGAGTGGTTGTAGAGCAAAAATAGAGAGAGAGAGAGAGAGAGAGTCACAGATTTAAGTGGGATCGAGTTGTGTCATACGTTAAAAGGGTGCGAGGGAACAAGGTGCGGGACAGGTAGTGAGGAAAAGGAAAGGAAAATGAAAATGGAATATGAAAAAATATTTAGAGAAAGGGGGAGACTGTAGCACCAGTCGAGCAGGGCAGTACTCCCGAGGTGGATGGAAAGCTGATGACAGGGAGTGCTGGAGCTCCCGTTTCATCAGCCCTCAGGACTAGTTCCTGACCATCCCCCTTTGCTGAACTTTTTCAGTGTCTCAGTTACACAGAGAGTAGGCCAGCATGCTCTCCAGTACAAATTTCTCTAACTATCTTCACCAAACTACATGCACAGTACACACTACACTTCCTATTTAAAACTCACCAAAATTGCGTCAATTCACCCAGCCTCGGAGTCTCCAGGGGGGGGGGGACCATAAATGCCCCCGCCATCTGCCCCTCTCCCGGTGACGACTCGAGGTGCCTGGAACCACTGTCTGACTCTCTTCTTCTTCATTTCTGCAACATTCGCGGCCTTTCATCTAACTTTCGCTCTGTTGAGCACCACCTCTCCTCCTCTAAACCTCACCTTCTTTTTCTAACGGAGGCTCAGCTGTCTGAGGCAACTGACAGCAAACCCTTTTCTGTATCCTCCTACTTTCTCTATACTCATTTCAAAGCCAAAGGTGGCTGTTGTGTATACATACGCAACGACTTATCTTGCTCTCGTGTTCCTGAACTTGATTCTTCTGAATTCTCCACTCTCTGGCTTCGGCTTTCCTGTCATTCTCTGACTAAATATATCTGTGCTGTTTACTTATCCCCTAATTCTACTGACTATCAAAAATTCTTCGACTATCTTACTTCTACGATGGAACACATTCTGTCCATTTCTCCTTTCTCTGAAATCTCCATTCCTGGAGATTTCAATGTTCACCACCACCTTTGGCTCTCCTCTCCTTTCACGGTTCCACCTGGTGAACAAGCCTACATCTTTTCTATCCTTAATGACCTAGAGCAGCTTGTACAGCACCCTACCCGTATCCCTGACCGCCTTGGAGAGAGCTCCAACATACTTGACCTCTTCCTCACAACTAATCCTTCTGTTTACTCTGTTAATCTTTTCTCTCCGTTGGGCTCCTCCGATCACAACCTTATTACCTTAACCTGTCCTATCACTCCGGTACGGCCTGTTGACCCTCCAGGGAAACGTCGTCTCTGGCATTTTGGAGCCGCGGACTGGGAGGCCCTCAGGCAGTACTTCTTTGATTTTCCCTGGAATGATTATTGCTTCCATGGCCGTGAGCCATCTGAGTGTGCCTTGCGCATTACGGAGGTTATTCTCTCGGGCATGGAAGCATACATTCCTTTCTCATATCCTTTGACTAACGCAAGAAAGCCTTGGTTTAATCACGCTTGTTCTAATGCTGTCCGCAACAAGGAGAGGGCCTACAAAAGGTACCGGAGCCAACCCACCCCTGAATCACATAATCTTTACGTTTCTGCCCGTAATCGTGCTAAGTCTGTTCTTCGCTCTACTAAAAATAATTTCATCCATACTAAATGCTCTCAACTCTCCAACTCGAATTCTTCCCGCTCCTTCTGGCACCTTGCCAAAAATCTTTCTAACAACTTTACCTCATCATCCTTCCCTCCTCTTTTCTACTCTGATGGTTCTGTAGCTATTTCTTCTACTGATAAAGCAGATCTCTTCGCACAGACTTGCTCCTCCAATTCCACCTTAGACGATTCCGGTGCTGTTCCTCCATCACTTCCCCCTGTGACTTCCTCATGGCTGACATTAAAATTTCTTCAATTGATGTATTTTCTGCCATTACTGGCCTCAGTACTAACAAGGCATATGGGCCTGATGGGGTCCCTCCTGTTGTTCTCAAAAACTGTGCTTCTGTGCTTACACCCTGCCTAGGCAAACTATTTCGCCTTTGTCTGTCAACTTGTACCTTTCCTTCTTGCTGGAAGTTTGCTCTCATTCAGCCAGTCCCAAAGAAGGGTGACCACTCCCAACCCTCCAACTATCGTCCAATTGCTTTAACGTCCTGTATTTCAAAAGTTTTCGAGTCAATTCTTAATAGGAAAATTTTAAGGCATCTTTCCTATCACAACCTTCTTTCCGATCGTCAGTATGGGTTCCGTCAGGGACGCTCCACTGGCGATCTTCACACCTACCTTTCAGACTCTTGGTCATCCTCCTTTCGGGACTTTGGCGAAAGCTTTGCCATTGCACTTGACATCTCAAAGGCTTTCGATCGAGTCTGGCATAAATCTTTAATTTCCAAACTGCCCTCCTACGGTTTCTATCCTTCTATCTGTGCCTTCATCGCTAGCTTCCTTTCTGGTCGTTCTATAGCCGCTGTCGTAGACGGCCATCGTTCTTCTCCTAGATCTATCAACAGTGGTGTTCCTCAGGGCTCTGTCCTATCACCAACTCTCTTCCTTTTATTCATCAATGATCTTCTAAGCTGTACATCTAACCCTATCCACTCATACGCTGATGACTCCACCCTTCACCTTTCCATTCGGTTCCCGCAACGCCCATCTCAACAGTTACTTCAACAAACAAGGGATGAGGCTATGGCACACCTAATGTCTGACTTGGCTCATATCTCTGACTGGGGTAAAAATAATATGGTTGTCTTTAATGCATCTAAGACTCAGTTCTTACACCTATCAACCCGACAAAATCTTCCACAGGTATACCCACTAATGTTTAATAATATTCAGATTAATCCTGCATCTTCCTTGAACATGCTTGGGGTTTCATTTACTCGGGACTTATTTTGGAAAGATCATATTACATCTCTTGTAAAATCTGCTTCCAAGAGATTGGGTGTGCTAAGCCGACTCCGCTCTTTCTTTACCCCTGCACAATTGTTGACTCTATACAGGGGTTTTATCCGCCCCTGTGTGGAGTACAACTCTCATGTGTGGGGAGGCTCCCCACATACAGCTCTTCTCAATAGGGTGGAATCAAAGGCTTTTCGTCTCATTAACTCTCCTCCTCTTACTGACTCCCTTCAACCTCTGTCTCTTCGCCGCACTGTTGCATCTTTATCTCTTTTCTATCGCTACTTTAATGGTCACTGCTCCTCTGAACTGTCTGCTTGCATTCCTCAACCTCTACGACGGGCGCGTAGCACCCGTCTGGCAGCAAACTCTCATCCCTTTTCTGTCCAACTCTCTAATGCAAGAGTTAACCGTTACTCCCAGTCTTTCATTTATGCAACAGGTCAGCTCTGGAACTGTCTCCCTCTGTCTGTATTTCCTCCTGCCTATGATCTCCAGTCTTTCAAACGTAGTGTGTCCAGGCATCTCAAAATGATCGGATCTTGAATTTGGCTCTCTATTATATTTTGTTTTTCTCTTGGAGGGAACTGTTACTGCGGGCTCATGGCCTTTGGTTCCTTCTTCCTCGCATAAAAAAAAAAAAAAAAAATCCCCTTTTGTACGTGAGGTCTTTCCCAGATTGAATAATACCGTATGTTTGTGGCTGAATTTACAAGGAGTTAGCATTGCGGTGATGGAGAGGGAAATGAAATAAAGTGAGGGCAGGGAAAAGACACGATCGAAGTGAAATAAGAAGGAAAAGGGAGAAAAATGGAAAAGTCCAGTGAAAAAAATGACCCTTCTGTTTTGAACATTCCTTTCACTACTTAACAGTATAATTGTTTGATGGTAGTGGAATAAAAATAAAGTTTATACTAAGGGTAAGAGGAATGATTGAGGAATGGTTGAAGGGATTTGGCAAGGGAAAGGGTAGGGGGAAAGCAGAAGGAAAAGAAGCATTAGGTAAAAACGAGAAATCTCTCCAAAATCCAATTAAATCTTTTGGTGGTAGATAAAATTAATGTAGGTTGTCGAGATCAGGGAAATGAGAATGAGACGAGGACAGTGAAGTATAGAGAGAAATGATCATGTCCAGGTGAAATGTGTCATATCCACTCAGTACTTTATATAAATTACCTTGTGTGTGTGTGTGTGTTTTTTTTTTTTTTCATTTTTGCTACCTACAGACAATTTCTTTTAGTCTATGGGGAATTTTCAGTTTTCGAGAGTTGCTCTCTCTCTCTCTCTCTCTCTCTCATCATAATCCAAGTGGAATTGATAAACTCAAGAAAAATTTCTTACTCAGAAGGTAGTAAAGAAAAGTAGCTGGAGAGAGAGAGAGAGAGAGAGAGAGAGAGAAATCGATAGGCATGATCACCTAGGCCAACCTTGACGAGAGAGAGAAGAGAGAGAAAGGTTGAAGATTTTGAAGAAGGATTTACGGACTTTGGAGTTAGAGAGTAAGTGAGAGAGAGAGAGAGAGAGAGAGAGAGAGAGAGAGAGAGACTGGAGGGATCTGTCAAAAAGTTATGGGCAGATGAGGGAGCAACGAAGTGTGGAAGAGTGGAAGTTGAAATTGGAAGGATAAAACTGAGGAAGAAGGAAGAAATAT
>NC_137017.1:6870309-6917809 GCF_032717465.1 Coenobita brevimanus | reverse complement strand
GATTATTGGAGTTTTAGAACAGGATACGAGTGTGTGTGTGTGTGTGTGTGTGTGTGTGTGTGTGTGTGTGTGTGTGTGTGTGTGTGTGTGTGTGAGTATGTGCGTGGGCATGTGTGACTTCCTGAACTTTCCCACTCTTACATTTTTGGCTGAGCGGTAAAATGAAAGGCTTAATGAATTATACACAGTGTCCATTGAATACACCCCGTCTCACCTTTGAATGGCTCGCAAAATATAGACAAAAGACCCTAAGCATGCGAAGCTCTCACATCAAACTTATTCTTAACTTATTCCTAACCTTTTCTCCTTTGAGACAGAATTAATCTCCAAACACACGAATATCAAAATTGTCCCCATTATAACGAGTTCACTATTACGAAAAAAGAAGCTTCGTTATCTATCACACTTTTAGGTTTTTCAGTGTCAGCAAAAAAAAAAAAAAAAAAAAAAAAAAACACGAACACGAATTTCCCAATCAGTTCTATATCTAAACTTTTGACCATCGAGGTAAAAAAAAAAAAATCACACGGGCTTTAATATTAGTCTCTGTTCCATTTCTAAGTTTCTAACATAAATAGAAAATAAGAAAATTAAGTAAATAAATAAATCATCGGTAAAGCTTAGTGTGGGATTTATTAGACTGTACCCCTGCAGTTCGAAATATCGTGAGGTAAATAAAATTCCTTGATGGCAGCAAGAATAAACGCCAGCAATGCGTCATCGTACTGAAGGGGTTAAGCACTCAAACGCATCTCTCTCTCTCTCTCTCTCTCTCTCTCTCTCTCTCTCTCTCTCTCTCTCTCTCTCTCTCACGTCGTATGAAAAGCCACAATTAAGCTGAATCACAATGCATTTTTTTTTTCCCGCCATTGATACACCGAAGACATTAATGGAGGTTGTTTCCAAGGCCTGTAATCACGTTGGTTAAGGAAGCTCCCTAACACCTTTCCCTTAGCGATTTATTTTTCTTATTACACCTTCTGATCCTCTTCCGTGTTACGTAAATTCTAGTATCCCCTCACTTGACATATAGTGTTAAAAGGATATTAACCAGCCTTGACTAATAATAAATCGTTGAAGGGGAGGTGTTGAGGAGCTTCCGTAACTGACAGGAATAGGAGCCTAAGCACGAGGGATCTTTCAAAGCTTTGAGTATAATCGTGAACCAGCTGCAAAAATTAAAAAAAAAGCAAGCGTATTACATAGAAAGCTTCAACAGTAAGCTTAAGTAATCCAATAAAGCAGTTCCTTCTGAAGATAAAAAAAAAAAAATACTTCTCCTAATCCATTAATAAAAATTCTCCCAAAAGAAAAAGTTAAGAAAAAAATGCGAAAATACCGGAGGCTAAAAAGGTTCCATTCCTTGGCCTAAAAGTTTGGTGGACAAAGAGGCTGATCCGTGACTTCATGAGGAGGCAGGAAACTTAACTTTTAGTCCAGTAATGTGGGGGGTAAGTGAGGAGTGGGTGGAGGTGGAGGAAAGAGAAGAGGGAGGAAAAAGAGAGGAGCGAGGAAAGAATAGGTAGGGAAAAGAGGATAGAGAGAAGGTGGTAGTTAATCTGTAGTGAATGGAAGAGAAATTTAACTGTTTGCCCAGTAATGTGGGAGGGAAATGATAAGTGAACGGAGGTGGAGCAAAGAGGGGAGGGAGGAAAGAATAGGTAGGGAGAAGAGGTTAGAGAGAAGGGAAGGGGTTGGTGTTTGGTAATTAAGCTGTAATGAAGTAAAAATATTAAATACGAGAGAAAATTTGTAGCTCAGTAACTTGGGAAGTAAGTGAAGCGTGGTTGGAGGTGGAGGAAAGAAAAGAGGGAAGAAAGAACAGGTAAGGAAAAGAGGACAGAGGGAAGCAAAGAGGATGGACGTTGCGCTGAAATGAAATGAAGTGGAAAGAAAAAGTAATATACGAGGAGGAAGAGAGAAGATACAGGAAAAGCAGACTTGATGAACTGTGCAAAAATTGACAAAGCTGGAAGGGAGAGACGCAAGGAAGAGGCTGGAAAGAGAGAAAAGGTAAATAATGAGGTGAGCAGAAGATGAGATCAATAAAAAAAGAAACGGTAATATAGGGGGGGTCAAAAAATAAGAATCAAAGAAGAAGGGAGAGGGAAGAGAAGAAAAGGCAAAGGAAGAAAAAGTGGAGAAATTAAAAGAGAAAAAACATGGGGAATAGAAAATTAAAATACAAATAATAGAGAAAGGGAGGGGATAGATTTGGAGATGACAGAAGTGAGGAAGAGATTTGGAAGAGAGGATGGGATACTTAGAAGAGGAGAGGAGAAAAAGGTGTTAGTGAAAGTTAACTAGAAACGAGGTTAGTTGGAATAATAAGGAAAGAGCCATAAAAGATGCGAAAATAAGGAAATTGAAAGAGAGGAAAAGAAGATAGATCATTAAAGAGAAGACGACGTAGAAGTAGAAAAAGAAAATTAAAGATAAAGGAGGAGTACAGAGTAGGAGACAGAAATGCGAAATAATACAAGAATAGTAAGATTATTAGTAAAAAGAAAGCGTAGTTGTTGAATAAGGGAAGAAAAAAAATAGTTGTTGAATAAAGGAAGAAAAAAAAACATGGAAACACACACACACACACACACACACACACACACACACACACACACACACACACACACACACACACACACACACACACACACATAAGAAACAACTCAACACTTCAGTTTATGAGCGACGACATTGCAATAAAAGAGATTAAAGAGGAAGAGCATGAGAGAGAGAGAGAGAGAGAGAGAGAGAGAGAGAGAGAGAGAGAGAGAGAGAGAGGTAACTAAACACAGAAATGCAAAATGAAAAAAGGTAACATGAAAAAGGAGGGCGGACTGATAAAAATATAAACAACGCAACTGATAATCAAAGGATGGAGAATAGATAAAGAGAGGAGGAGGAAAAAGAGTAGGGGAAGAGGAGATAGAGGAGGAGGAGGAAGAAGGGAAGAGAAGAATGAGAACAGAAGGAAGTGTGGGCGGAGGAGCAGCACAAGAAGGAAAAAATACTGCATTAGGAAGAAAGGGAGGATAAAGAAAATGATAAGCACAACGACGAGAAGAGGAGAAGGAGGAAGAGACGGAGGAGGAGGACGAGAAGGAGGAGGAGGAGGAGGAGGAGGAAATATCAACCGGGCGAAGATAAAAGATGTAAAGGAGTGATAAGACAATGATAAGCCGCCGATAAGAAAAGGAAAAAGAGAAAAAAATAAACAAAAATAAATGAAAACCAATACAGCAAAACATGAAAGATGAGAAAGAGAATGAGAGAGAAAAAATAATTGGAAAAGTAATCAATAGAGAGAGAGAGAGAGAGAGAGAGAGAGAGAGAGAGAGAGAGAGACCCGGCTTATGCACCTACAGCTTTATTCAATTACGTTTTTTTTTCCTTCGTCTTATTTTTGCTTTTATCCTTGGAATATTTTTCGGTCCGTGCCAACCCCCTCCTTTTTTCCTATTATATTTATTTGCTTTCTTCCATTCTTTACAAATTCCCTCTGTGACAGTTTTCTCCTTTCCTCGCGTTTTGTAGATTTTTTTTTTTTTCTGTATTTTTATGTCCAAACTCAAATCTTTTTCTGTTTTCAATCTTTTTTCTTTTTTTCTTATTCCCCTCATTCATTTACTTCGAAATTCTCTTTGTGACAATTTTCTCCCGTGCTTATTCTTTATTTTTTTTACTTTTCGTCTTTGCAAAATCAAATCTTTTATTTTTTTTTAGTTCATTTTTTTTTATCTACTTGTTTCCATTTATTTCCAGATTTGCTTTCTTCCATTAACCCGGTTTTTGTTGTTTTCATGTTTACAGTTTTACATGTTTTCTTGTCTCTGCAAGTCTTTTTTTCTTTTTCTTATTTCCCTGTTTTCATTTACTTATATATCTTTTTCTGTGACAGTTGTTTTGTACATTGTTCTCTTTCTAAATTCTCCTTTTGTATTATTATTATTATTATTATTATTGTTGTTATTGTTCCTACTATTACTCCTACTACTATTACTAAACTCTTCTCACAAACATGTTTCCTTTCCTTCAAGTGATATGTAAAGTATGTAAATCCTCCCCCAACGACAAGACATATTCTTTCCTACGTAAATCTCCCTCAGCGACAAGGCATCATCCTCCTTCAAAATCTCTCACCTGTAGCAACCTTAACGACACGCCGTTTTCTCCCCCCCCTCCCCCGGGATAAAATTCAACACCCGGGCATTCCTCCTTTCATTAAGTACCCTCCTTCTCTAAAGACCCATTATTTTCCCTTGCCCGTGAGACCTCGAATTGTCTTCATTAGTGTCGCTTCATGCTAGGTATAAATTGGACTCACCTTGGGCTAGACACTCAGGAAGAGACCCTCCCAATTTTAAGCCCTCTTCAGATTGTTTTTGGAATGTAAGTGTCGTGCAAATTTCCTCTTCGTGACGTCTTATTAATATAGAGATTTTCCTTCACCTAACTTTCAGAATTATTTTGTCTTAAAAATTTTGCGTAATTTATTTTTTCGTAACGTCACATTTGTTTGAAGGTAGATTTTCCTGGTTTCATATAATTTTCAGAATTGTTTTGACGTGGTTATCATGTGTAATTTTTCCCTTTTCGTAACGTCACATTCATATAAAGATTAGCTTTCGAAGTCTTAAATTATCTTTAAGGTTATTGTAGCAGGAAAATCGTGTGTCATTTTTCCTTTTCCTATTTTCACATTAATATAGAGACTGGAGCTCCAAATCGTAAATAATTTTCATAGTTATTTTAGAGTGAAGGGTTTGTGTAATTTTTCTTCACCGCAAATTACTCGTAGGATTAAGATAGTGAAAGACCTGCCAAATTATATATAGTTTCTCGTCAGACACTTTGGAATGAAGGTTGTGCTGCATTTTCTCTTTTCCTGTCTGCGATTCGTGATAAGGGTATATGCATTTTCATCTCTGTCGACCGTAGGTAAGAGATAAGATACTTGAGGTGTATGAAATAATCAATGCCCATTTGAATTCAGATATACAGGACAGCGTGTTAATTTCCGGTTCCAGCTTAAGATGAATTTGTGTAACTCCACTTGATCCTGCGTGAGATATTTCTGTCTTGAGAAAAGAATGACCCCATACCTTGACGCCTGAAAAATTTATTCGTTTCGGTATTAATAATGAGTAGTAGTAGTAGTAGTAATAATAATAATAATAATAATAACAATAATAATAATAATAATAATAATAACAATAATAATAATAATAATCTTTTAATATCTGGCTATGTCGAGATATATGGACACAATTCATTTGGATGATTGGAACTCACAGGCGGAGGGGAAAAAAATAAAGAAATTTCCAAAGTTGACCAGTTGCATATATCAAGAATGGAATCCGGTTAACTAGAGGATTGGACAGAAAAAGGTCCATAATGCTTTGCAAGAGGGATGCTGCGTAATGGGAAAGGAATGAAGGAAGAAAAGTAGTGATAAAGTGCCCAGAGTAATAGTAGTAGTAGTGGTAGTAGTAGTAGTAGTAGTAGTATTGAGAGAGAGATACATTTCCATCTCATCTCGAAAGCCAAAGCAGAAATGTGGAATTCCCGCAAAAGGAGTAAGGTTTGAATGAGGGAGTGGCTAAATATAGGTATACTGCCAGCGAGAGAGAGAGAGAGAGAGAGAGAGAGAGAGAGAGAGAGAGATCCCATTTCAACTCTTACGCAAGACTAATAAACAAGATTGAAAAGCAATGAGGAACATCTGGATCGAGAACAACGTGAGGAAATAGATGCTTAGTTTAATTACACATTCTGAGAGAGAGAGAGAGAGAGAGAGAGAGAGAGAGAGAGAGTTGGCTATCGGAGAGGTCCATCTATAGCCCACAAGAGAGAGAGAGAGAGAGAGAGAGAGAGAGAGAGACTTGGCTATCGGAGAGGTCCATATATAGCCCACACAAGCTCTCGTTGAAAAGTAAAGAAGCTAAAAATAGTATGTGTTGGGGTGGCAGAAAAAGTAAGCCTGACACGACAGAGAGAGAGAGAGAGAGAGAGAGAGAGAGAGAGAGAGAGAGAGGGAGAGAGGTACAAAAATAACCAAACAGACTTCTCTGTTCTTACGAGGTAACCCATCCGTAAATAATGAGAGAAAATCTGTTTGTAGCAATGGAGAGAGAGAGAGAGAGAGAGAGAGAGAGAGGTGAGAAAGTGAGAAAGAGTGAGTGGCCAGGGAGATCTATTTCTCTTTATGGCTTTCTTTCTCTTTTTTCATCCTGTCACTCGGCCATTCCACGCCCATCAGTCTCTCTTTCTACTTCACTGCTCTTTTCACTCTCTTCCTCCATTCCTTTCTTTCTCCTCCAGTGCTCTCACTATTGCATTCTCTCTTCGACGGTTCTCTTGCTTATTACTGATTCTCTCTCTCTCTCTCTCTCTCTCTCTCTCTCTCTCTCTCTCTCTCTCTCTCTCTCTCTCATTTCTTTCCCCCTTCCCATTTTCCCATGTATCTTTATCTTCCTTAACCAAAAATAAGTAGCAGTGATTTCCACGTCATTGTCAATTCCTTTTAAAACACGTAGGTACATAATTCAAAAACTTTACAGTGCAATTAAAATATTCGTCGGCAGGCTTAATAAAAAGTTAGTGCATATTATCGCCGTAATTAGGGCAGGTATGCAGAGGGAGAGAAATTTCGTGAATGTATATGCATGCACACTCTGTGCCACACCTATGCAAATCCTGTACATTTGCATAAACACACGGGTATACATAAAAGAGGAGCAGACTCGCTGGCTCTTCAAAGCTCAAGGGCGAACAAACTGCACATTTACATACGCACACATGTATACCACACCTACACAGGTTTACATAATGCACGCTATCATGTACTTAGCATGTATATACATACTTTCCAGCAGACAGACATGCATGCACGTAACTACCATGTTCCCATACCATGCATGCAGTTCATGCAGGTTTTGGATATATCCTGTTGTATGATAAATGGAAATCATCATTCACATTCATTTATAGGTATACGTGCACTTCACACACACACACACACACACACACACACACACACACACACACACACACTAAGCTCACGAACAAGGTTATTATCCACCATCAGCAAGATCCCCTAAAAAAAAAAAATCAGTTAATTCACCCCCCTCCTCCCACTCTCAGTCCCCCACTCCCCCTAACCCCCTACCTCCTCCTCTCTCAGCCCCCCACTCTCTACTCCTACCCCCTCCCTCGTCTCGCCCAAGCCAATAGCATTCCATTTCCATTCTCGTCCCGGCTTGTGAATGGCTCCGGGTCTGTTTCGTGTCTTCGCCAATTCGCCTGTTCATCACTCCTCTCCATTCAGGTGATGCCATTGTAACTGGAGCCTCATTAATACACCTGCATTTTTTATGGGAAAGTGTCATTCGTAGATTTTTAGTTTTTGCTTCTTATTTTTTGTATCGTGTTGTATCTTTATTTAATTATTTTATATTTTTTTGCCCTTGCTTTCTTTATTATTGTGGCTATTTTCTCATATTGTCGCTTTGTTTCTTTTCATGGGTCTCTTTTCTTATATTTTAGTTTTTTTTTTCCTTTCCTGGCCTCCGTTATTTTTTTTTTTAAGGTAATTTTCTGTCTGCCTCCTTCATTAAACGAGATTATCTTTATTATGTGTTATCACTGAGGATCGTCTCATATACTGTATGTGTAAGTGTTGTGTTATTTTTTTTATTTTTATTTTTTTGTCCTTGCTTCTGTTCTTGGAAGGAATTTTTGTCATGTTTAATCTGTGTGTGTTTTTCATACCTTGTTGTGGATTCCAGTGTTCTTTTGGGTCCCAGGCATGCAGAGTTAATTTACGGTGTGTGTGTGTGTGTGTGTGTGTGTGTGTGTGTGTGTGTGTGTGTGTGTGTGTGTGTGTGTGACTAGTGCCCTTATGTGTACTCTATAAGAATTCATATAGCTCTGGGTCTCTGTTTCTGTTTTTGTCTTTGAATCTTTTTTTTTTTTTTCGAATAAGAGACTCATAATGAACGTCTTTTGTCCTTTTTGTACCCTTCTTCTTTGTTCTCATCTTACATGGTTCCTGAGTGTATTTTCCCTGATGTTATGTATGCTTTATGACATGTATTACTCTCCTTGGTATCTTAATCCAGCATCAATGTGTACGGTAGCTTATGTTAATGTCTTTTTGTAGGTAGCCTTCTTCCTTTTTTTTTTTTTTAATTTTTTAAAGTTACATTGGTGTCTATTGTTTCTTTTTATGCCGTTTCCAAAATGTCTCGTTACTGTCTTTTTTTGTCTTTTTTGTGTTTTATATTGACGTATACTCTGTCACTTCTTCATCCCTTCTGTACGTATGGTCAGTACCGAGTAGGTTTTATTGATGACTGCAAAGCGAAACTAAACTGGAGTCATTGTACTAAAGATATTGTCGGTGAGCTTTCAAGAGGCAAATTGTTTTGAATGGAGTTTGTTTCTAATGAGTTTGGTCCATGGAGGAGATTCTTTCTAATGATGATTGTCTCTGTTTCGGGCTCTTCTTAAAAGCTTTTCGTCGAGATCTACTTCAGATTTCCAGTTGTGATTGTTTGTGATACACTTTCTAACATAGGTTGCTTCCAACATAGACTAATGAAGAATGCTCCTAATTACATATCTCCCTTACGCGATTAATTTTGATGTAGACTTACTGTTATTGATTGCTCCCAACAGTGACTTTTCTGTAATAAAGAATGTTCCCAGCTTCACATTCCTGTCGCGTAATTGATTCTGGTACAGGCAGTCTATTAGAAATTTGCTGTCAACAGTGAATTAGCCTAGCTCCGATGAAGAAATGCTTCCCACTTCATATCCCCATCTTCACGTCCGCTCCTCACCCCGTTCGTCGTCGCTCCCGTCCACGTCTCTTTCAGCACCTAGACCCCTCATTCAGACTCACACAAGAGATGTAGACGCAAACTTGGCCATTATTTCCTGGTTTTATTTCCGTCTCGTGGTCGAATCCTGTTTGCGCCTTCTGAGAATCCCTCAGAGGCGGTGAATTAAGGGAGGTAAGTGGGCGACCTGCACGCAATTCCTGAAATCGAGAAGTGAGTGAGATGAGAATGAGGTGAAGGGGGAGGGGAGAGGGGGGAGGGAGGGGGAAAAAGGGAAGAGGGAAAGAAAGGAGAGGAGAGGAGGAGAAGGGAAGAGGTTAAAAAAGAAGAATTGCAGGGGTGGGGGGAAAGGGAGGCAGAAAAGAGGTGAGGAAGTAAGAGAAGGGAGGAGGCTAAGGAGGAGGGAGAGAGAGAGAAGAGGGAAAGGGAAGAAAAGGAAGGAGACCAGGGAGGAGGGAGAGAGGGAAGAGGGAAAGAGGAGAGAGGGAAGATTATGGCGGAGGAAGGGAAGGAGGGAAGAGAAAGAAATAATGAGATAATGAGGAGAGAATGGGAGAGAAAAGGGGAAGAGTAGTGAGTGAGATGGGAGTGAGGTGAAAGGGGAGAGGGGAGGGAAGAGAGGAGTGGGAATGATAGAAGACTGGAGGACTGGAGAGGAGAAGAGAGAAGTGAGAGAGACTGAGGAAGATTAGTGAAATGCAGAAGAGTCGAGGCAGTGATTGATTGTTTAAAATGGAAGGGGGGGGCCATAAGGAAGGGGATGGAGGGAGGAGATGGTTGGAAAGGAGACAGAGGGGTTAATGGTAGAGGGTGGTTAGTTTTATTCCATTAGAGGCTAGGAAATAATGCACTAGAGGAGGATGGAAGAAGAAAGTGAGAGGAGAAAAGAGATGAATGAAGAGAGAAAGGTGAAGTGAGGAGGACAGAAGTGGAGGAGAAAGGAGATCCGAGGGATGAGGGAGGTTAGTGAGATGCAGGGGAGTCGATGAGATAATGGATTGGGAACGTGGAGCCTGAGAGGAAGGAGGGGGAGGGGGAAGAGGAAGAGGTAAGGAGGAATTAGGAAGGTAGAGGAAAGAAAGCGGAGAGGTAAGAGATGAGGCGGGAGTAGAAGATGGAGAGGGTAAGATGTGGGATGAGGAGGAGAAGAAAGAGAGAGGGAAGAGAGTGGATTGGAGGGAGAAGAGAGTAGAAGGGAGGAAGTACAAAGTGGAGAAGAGGGGAGAAAGGAGGAAGGAGAAAGTGGAGAAGAGGGGAGAAGGGAGGTAGAGGAATGGCGGGAGAGAAGGGAAGGAGAGGCATGGGGGAGGGAAAGAAGAGGGAAGAGGCTTGGGGGAGGGAAAGAAGAGGGGAGAGGCATGGGGAAGGGGGAGAAGAGGGGAGAGGCGTGGGGGAGGAGGGAAGAGGATGAGGGAGGGGGAGGAAGGAGGGAGTCAGGTATTCATCAGTGCAAATTAACCTGGAATATGATATACGGACGCACTGGTATATGTAGTCGGGGCTTGATACACAGCTGCCTTGGGCTGTCTTAGCTGGTATTAATACATGGAGTGGAGGTGTTATTAGACGTAGGTGGTATTTAGTGTAAGGTCAAGGTTAGCGATGGTATGTGAGTAAGACTTGAAATGTGTGTGGTTTTTGACAAGCATTATTTATTGATGTTTTTGATAAGGAGTTTCATTGTGGATGCTGTGGCTAAGATTTTGATTAATTATAAGGTGTATCATTAGTTTGGTTGCCTTGTATTTATTATTATTATTATTATTTTTATTATTATTATTTTTATTATATTTGTACTGCTGGTATAGCCATGAAAAGATGAATAATAGCTTCCCTCCATTATTAATGCTATTTGTTATTTTTGCAGGTATGTGGCGTTCCTCTCCTGCTGTACTACAGATACAGTAAGTACAAAAGCCATTTTAGACACACAGTGGAAATGAACGGATCTTGAATTTGGCTCTCTGTTATCATGTTTTTGTCTTTTCTAGGAGGGAACAGTCTTGCGGGCTTCTGTTCTTTGGTTTCTTTTTCCTTAGCCTACATAAAAAAAAAATAATTATGTCCACGGTAATGATAAAATTGTACAGAGCAAATAGGAGTTAGAGGATGACTGATAGATACTCGAAATAAAAAGGGGGGGTGGATATAAATAGAAACTTTAATAAATAGATAGATAGATAGATGTATTCCTGGAGATAGCGGAGGCGAAGTGGATTTTTTTTTTTTTTTTTTTGGGGGGGTAAAAGGATCAGTTACTTTGGAATTCCTGGAGGATGCACAAAGTTGGAAGAGAGTAAAATAAAAAGGACTTGGTAAAAGCGTCCCAGCAGTGCCTTGAGCTCTCTCGAGTTTATCTCGCAAATGCATGGTTCACATTGATGATGATAATAATAATAATAAAGTAAAATAGAATTAAATAAAGAATAATGTTGCTCTCAGAGGAATAGTTTAAAGCAACAATAATAATAATAATAATAATAATAATAATAATAATAAATAATAATAATAATAAAGTAAAAAAATGCTCTCTCTTGCTTAATCGTATAGTATGATAACCGTCAATATTGAATACTTGTCACATCCAGACAAAGTTATCCAGGTAAGGGGAATTTGCTCGTACTGAAGGAGCTACTGAAAAATATAGCAATCTTTCCATTTCGAAAAATATCCCATAACTGAGAAAAGTCGTCTGGTGTCAAAAACAGACAAATAAACTAAGAAAATATAAATAAATACAAATACATCATCGTAGGAAAAAGATAACTATTTTGGATCACGCGACAGGGAATTTAGAAACGTTTTATTATTTTCCCATTTTAATAACTGTCCATTTTTATTTCCTATCACTTACTACGCCAGCACTTTAAAAAAATGTATAAGTGTGAGTTGGAGAAAGGGCAGCCAGATAGCGAAGGACAGGGTGACATGAAGAGAGAGAGAGAGAGAGAGAGAGAGAGAGAGAGAGAGAGAGAGAGAGATTAGTAGACAAATTAATAAGGAAGGGACTCGGCTTCTACTCTGTGCACTGACTCTTGGGCAATTATTCTCGGCGATTAAGGAAGCTCCCTAACACCTCCCCGTTACCGATTTAGTTTTGGATACGGCTGGCTGTTAGAGTTTTGCACGCTATTTATGCAGAGTGGGGTGATATTAGAATGATATAACACAGAAAATGATAAAGTGCAATAAGCAAAATAAATCGCTTAAGAAGAGATGTTAGGGAGCTTCTTTAACTGGATGTAGTCGGGGTAAGGCAGGAAATGGTTGAAGATTTTGGAGATGCGGATTTGTTTCTTTTTTTTTTTTTCATTTTTTTCAAAGGTTGTAGATTCTGGAGATAGAGATTTTCTTTTTTTCTGTTTTTTCCCTCTCCCGGCCTCTCCCTCCCTCTCACAAGCATTTAGAAAAATTATGACCCCCGGGAAATTACGTGAGCGCTAATCCCGGGTTTCATCTCCAGTCCCCGGGAGACAGAAATAGTTGCCTGCATGAAAAATTCGACTTGAAATTCTGTGTGCCCTCACGATTTCCACTCTCTCCCTCGCTCCAACCTCTCTCTCCTTTCCAGCCTCTCTCTCCCTTCCAGCCTCTCTCCCTTTTCCCTTTCCCTGTTCCCCATTTTCTGCCTCGTTTCTGATTCCATTCAGGCCTCTCTGCCTTCCCCTTTCCGCTTCTCCCTTTTTTTTTCCTCCCATCCCCGCTTCTCCACCCTTCTCTCCCTTCCCGTTCCATCCTCTCTCCTTTACACGTTCTTTCACCACTCCTCTCTTCCATCCTATTTTATTTCCATCTGCTTCCCACTTTCTCCTTCCCTTCCAGCCTTTTCCCTTCCCCATTTCACCTCTCTCTCCTGTCCCAAGTTTGGCCACTTTCTCCCAATCTCCCTCCCAAACTGACGGTCCACTTCTCTCCCTCCCGTCCACTCTCTTCCTTCTCCAAATCCACCTCTCTCCCTCCCTTCCACGTTCTCTCCCTTCCCCGCTTCACCTCTCTCCTCCCTTCCTCCCTCTCAACCTCTCCTACGTTTGGCGAAAAAGTAGATTTCAGTCGTCTATATTATGGTCGGTAGGGCCCAGGTGGCAGGGAGCGGCGCCCCCCTTTTTACCGAAGTTTAGGAGGCTTGGATATTCGGGAGTCCACTTCATCGCTGCTCCGGGGGCGTCTTTAAATTACACTGGCCATTTACACTACTTTTTTCTTCTTGCTTTATTTTTACGTACTTACTTTTTCCTGTCTGAGATGGAATTTTGGCGTTCGAGAGGAGGAGGATCTGAATTTTGCTTTTTCGTTAGCACACATCAAGGTTAAAATGGTTCATGATTATTGATACCTTAAGAGCCCAAAATGAAACTCGCAAGGTAAATGTGACCTGTTTGATCCAAGGTGCGGCCCGCTTGGGAATTTAGCATAAAAGATGTTTAGAAATAAGTTAGTAGATAAAAAATAAACATGCACACTCTCGTATAATTCTGGTGTCAACCTGAATTAGCACATAGAAGGATTTATGATCATGTGCCCATGTGTTAATAAGGAAATAAATAAATAAATGAAAAACTATGTGGACGCCCTGTTAATAAGTAAATAAATAATAAATGAAAAAAACAAGTGGACGCCCCAGCACACTAACGTTATCTCAGTGTAGCAAAGATGCCTCCACACTGAAGGTTGAAAGAGACTGAACTAATTTAGATAAGATTAAAGCAACCAGTAGGCCAGAGCCAGTACAAGCCCTCACTAATGATGTGCATGACCTTGCTGCTCCTTGTCAATAAAGGTTCTTGTTTACATGTCGTCTTCTTACTGAGCGTCTTTATTTACGTGTCGTCTTCTTACTGAGCGTCTTAATTTACATGTCTTCTTACTGAGCGTCTTAATTTACATGTCTTCTTACTGAGCGTCTTAATTTACATGTCTTCTTACTGAGCGTCTTTATTTACATGTCTTCTTACTGAGCGTCTTTCTTAACATGTCATCTTCTTACTGAGCGTTTTTATTTACAGGTAGTCTTTTACTGAACGTCTTTACTTACATGTCTTCTTACAGAGCGTCTTTATTTGTGTCTTTTTACTGAGCGTCTTTATTTACATGTCGTCTTCTTACTAATCGTCTTTACTTACATGTCGTCTTCTTACTGAAGGTCTTTGCTTACGTTTTTTTTTTTTTTTTTTTTAAGGGAGAGGTAAATCGTATGCTGTGTTTTTTTGAGCGTTAATTATATCACTCTGGTTATTCACGGTTTATCCTGATCTGTTTACTTGCAACCTCTCTCTCTCTCTCTCTCTCTCTCTCTCTCTCTCTCTCTCTCTCTCTCTCTCTCTCTCTCTCTCTCTCTCTCTCTCTCTCTCTCATTTCTGCGAACGGAGTAGGTAAGCGTGTTTCTCTCTCTCTCTCTCTCTCTCTCTCTCATTTCTGCGAACTGAGTAGGTAAGCGTCTCTCTCTCTCTCTCTCTCTCTCTCTCTCTCTCTCTCTCTCTCTCTCTCTCTCTCTCTCTCTCTCATTTCTGCGAACTGAGTAGGTAAGCGTGTTTCTCTCTCTCTCTCTCTCTCTCTCTCTCTCTAAGCCCTGAATTTCCGGGTTAATATCAGCATCTAATCATTTCACTTTTTATCCTGGTTTTATCATGTCCTGCTTATAAACATCTTTTCGTTCTCCTGCGAATTAAGAAGTAAAAATTATGCCCATTTTTAATTAATTTACTTTTGTCTTGAATTTGTAGCCATCCAGGAATCATTTCACTTTCCCCCATTAATTCACTTTTCGGCATTCTTAGTGGCTGCTCTTCTTCTGTAGTTCTGATATTTATATTTTATTTTCTCGGTCTAGAGAAAATAACGTGTATGATCTCATTTTTCGTTAGCTGATTTCATTATTAGGTTCATCACGCAGACATCGATCGCTTCACGGTTTGCCCTTAACCGTAACACTTTTTGCAGGTTAGTATATATATATATATATATATATATATATATATATATATATATATATAGATATATATATATATATGCGAGGAAGAAGGAACCAAAGGCCATGAGCCCGCAATAAGAGTTCCCTCCAAGAGAAAAACAAAATACAAGAGAGAGCCAAATTCAAGATCCATTTAGTAACGGAGAGGTAAAAGATGGAGGAAATAATGAAAAGTAATAAAAGACGCCATAGTTCTGAAGTGGTTGATGGGAACCGTTTCCGTGCCCAGGCAGCGCATACTGAAGTAGTCTCAAACAAGGCCTTCCCTAATGATATGTTTGGCATATATCCGCCTCTTGGACACATTATATATTCTCGTACATGTGTCATTTCATCTGCGAGGACATAAAACATATATTAAATTTTTCTTGTAATGCAGTAAATAGTAAACTTTATGGTACTGAAGGGGCCAATGAACAAAGCGTCTTCAATGTGGGGATCATTCCTGAGCTGAGTAAAATATGAAAATACGTATAGAAAACACCCACAGAGCGCGTGCCTCCGCCAACGCTGATAGAATTTATAATATACTGCTGTAATTTATCTTTCATACCAGACGAATATCTTTACGGTCTCACATAGTCAGTCATTATCACGGTTTTAGTCGGTCTTGTTACGGAATTTCAGAGACAGCATACCTCCTCCGACGCAAAAAGAAATTAGGATTTATCTTCTGCATCTGGATTCGGACTCATCTCAGAGTCTAGTTACTTCTTCCTTGACCCACTGGCCACCTGTGCACCAGATATCATCAAAATCTTATCACGACTTTCTGAGATATCGTGTACACAGACAAACAGACGGACCCTGGTGAATACATAACTTACTGCACGTGTACACAGACAGATAGACACGCGGTTGAATACACCTGCAGAGGTTGTTGGAGTCAACCCCACAAGACTCAAGCACCGACAAAGCTCTCCACCAAACAAGAGCATCCCTAATGATATCCTTGGCCTTTCTCTGCCTCCTTAATGCATACTCCTTTCAGTTCGGCCTGCGTCATCCGCCTTTATGCAGTTCCAGGCAGGCTGCGTCATTCATGTTGATGTTAATTAGGGTAGATGATGATGTTAGTGGTAGGTTGTTATTAAAAGCAGTTCTGGGCCTCGGATCATTAATGGGAACTTCATTTGTGATTAATTCTTTAATTACGTGATATTAAAATGAGTGGAAGAAAGTGATGCTAATTATTGATATACCGGTACAGAGGGTTATTTACATTAATTCTGAGCCTCGACTTGTTAATATTTGGAACTCTATTTGTGTTTGGTTTTTAGTTACGTGAAGGTGATTATAACACGATGATGCTAATTATTTGCTGTTTAAGGAGGGATCAGCATTAAAAGTTGACGTTGCAATGGTATTTCGTATCGTAATTATATAAAAGATAAGTGGAACGTACAGTTAATGATTATTGTTTGATGTGCCAATTACTAACACATCATCATTAAAACATTTTTGTGCTGGAAATCATAAGCGGCCAGGGAAAAAAAAAAAAAGTCCAGGATTTTTTAAAAATTTTTACTGATTTCTGTTGTGTTTATTTTATTGTTTTTTTATTTATTTATTTTTTTTTGTGAGGGGGGCCAGGTGTGATCTCAGGTGAACGAAATTTTCTGGTGGTGGAGAGAATGAGGCTCCCATATGTAACAGGGAGACTGAATGGTTGAAATGATTATACCCTCCTTATTATTACTGATTGTTATTTATCACTATTAATGGGGACGTCAGTAGTATGGATGCAAACTTAACACTACTTTATGTAGCTAAGTCTCAGTTATTTATTCCTACTTAACGGCAGGTTATAGGAGACCCTTGGCAAATATTAATAATAGCCTAGTAATTTTTAGCCTAGTGTTGTGCTGTTTGCCTGGAAATTTGTTTACATACCGACTTTCTAGCATCTTTTCGAGAGCACGTTTAGCGATGGTTTGGCGTCGTTAGTCATTAGTATTGTGTGTGTGTGTGTGTGTGTGTGTGTGTGTGTGTGTGTGTGTGTGTGTGTGTGTCATTAACCCATTCATTTCAGTGACGTATTTTGAGTTTCTTCTTCCCGCCGCCAGTTGATTTTATTTAACTGAGGGGAGACATTTCGACCTGGAGGGGATAGATAGATAGATAGATATAGAGCTTTCATTAACCCCTTTCATCTAAAATAGTCACTGAAAATCAACAAAAAAGTTCGAAAATAATAATTCACACACACACACACACACACACACACACACACACACACACACACACACACACACACACACACACACACACACACACACACACACACACACACACACACACACACACACACACACACACACACACACACACAACTGAAAGGATTATTAACAGTTCAAACTCCAGATCATTATCCTTTCAGCCAGCTCTGACCTTGCTTGGTGGAAATGCTTTTATATTATTGAAGTCTCTTGTGTGCTCATGAATACCCTCTATTGAAAGAAGCTTTGATGAATGGAGATGTTAATTAGAGCTGAAGGTAATTTGGGATGTGATTGTGATGTGGTGATGGTAGTAGTGATGGTGATGATGATGATGAGGAGGAGGAGAAGGATGGTGGTAGTGGTTTTGGTGGTGGTGGTGATAATGGTGATGATGATGATAGGCGATTTAATGACAGTGGTAATGACAATAATGGCTTGATGATGAGGATGAGGATGATGATGATGAGGATGATAGTATGCGGTGTAAAGTGACACTGGTAATGACGGTAATGATGATGATGATTATGATGATAGTATGTAGTGTGAAGTGTCAGTGATAATGACGATAATAACATGATGTTGATAATGATGATGATAATGATGACGGTGATGATAATGATGATGACGATTATGTGACAAAGATAAACGACAAGATACAGAGACCCACAAAAAAAAAAGGTAAAGCTGTATGAACTAGTGACGATACGAGGACGAGGAGTATGGACGAAGACGTTGAAGAAAAATTAAGACGATGACGGTGTTGACTTGACGATTCTTATGAGATTATTATGAGTAGTGTAATCGTTAGCAGGGGACGTTTCTTAACAGTTTTCCATTAGCGATTTATTTTTGAGTTGCGTCTAATTTTGTTCTTTACTATTCTGTTTTTCATCTACTTCATTTTTTTCCTGTTTTTTCTTCTACCTCCTTTGCATCTCTCTCTCTCTCTCTCTCTCTCTCTCTCTCTCTCTCTCTCTCTCTCTCTCTCTCTCTCTCTCTTTCTCTTCTTCCCCCTTGTCAATCTCCACTCTCCAATTGCTGCACAGGGCGATTATGCGAGCGATGAAGATACAACGGGGAGATAAGAGAGAGATTACAGCTCCCTTATCAGTACTACCGCCTCCATAATCTTGAACAGCTGGTGAGGGGAGAATTGAGACTGCCTTGCCTTGCCTTATCTGTCCCTGGGGATGATGATGATGATGATAAGAGAGAGAGAGAGAAAGAAAGAAAGAGAGAATGAACACTACGAGGTATCCAAACATTAATATTAACAGAAATACATACCTTAATCAGAGAGAGAGAGAGAGACAGAGAGAGAGAGACAGAGAGAGAGAGAATTGTCTTATTGTATGACTAAACTGCACACAGTGTGTGTGTTCATGGTATATTCCTTATTATTTCTGTGATATAATTCTCATCTTTCTCCTCTCACCTTCCATATTCCCCTTTTCATCACTTCATATTTTATTTTATTCCTCACATTCCTCGTCATTTTCCACTATGCCATCAGTTCATCTCTCCCTCTTCATTGTTATTCATTATTTCACTTTCATATTCATTTATATTCTCGCAACACTTCCCTCATCACCCTGTTTCTCTTCATTAACTTCTACATATCTCTTCCTTTTTACATACCTTCATACATTTCTTCCGTGTTCTCTCCCCCATTTATTCAGTCATTTATTTTTTCGTTTATTCACCCTTCTTTCCACTGATTTGTTTTTGTCATACATGATTCATACGTCTTTCATTATTCATTTCTCTCCTGCTTCCTCCTCTATATATTCATTCATTTTTTAATACCCTTGTTTTATTCACCCCTTTTCCACCCTTTTTATCTTCATACACGATTCGACTCCCACCTCCTCACTCATTCACCCCTCTTTTTCATTTTTCACTCGTTATTTCATACTCATTCACCCTTCTTCTTCATTATTCACTCGTTTTTCATCTCTCATCAACCCCTCTTCTTCATTTTTGCATTCATTTTCTCATGCTGTCACATATTTTATCCTTATGTGTCTAATTCCTGTCTCTTTTTTGTTTATTTTCTCACCCCTTTCTCTTTTATTTATTTTCTCATCCCTTTCTCTTACTTATTTTCTCACCCCTTTCTCTTTTATTTATTTTCTCATCCCTTTCTCTTACTTATTTTCTCACCCCTTTCTCTTTTATTTATTTTCTCATCCCTTTCTCTTTTATTTATTTTCTCACCCCTTTCTCTTTTATTTATTTTCTCATCCCTTTCTCTTACTTATTTTCTCATCCCTTTCTCTTTCATTTATTTTCTCACCCCTTTCTCTTTTATTTTCTCACCCCTTTCTCATATTTATTTTCTCACCTCTTTCTCTTTCATATTTTCTCATCCCTTTCTCTTTTATTTATTTTCTCACCCCTTTCTCTTTTATTTATTTTCTCACCCCTTTCACTTATATTTATTTTCTCACCCCTTCCTTTTATTTATTTTCTCACCCCTTCCTTTTATTTATTTTCTCACCCCTTTCTCTTTTATTTTCTCACCTGTTTCTCTTTTATTTATTTTCTCACCCCTTTCTCTTTTATTTATTTTCTCACCCCATTCTCTTTTATTTATTTTCACCCCTTTCTCTTTTATTTATTTTCACCCCTTTCTCTTTTATTTATTTTCACCCCTTTCTCTTTTATTTTTTTTCACCCCTTTCTCTTTTATTTATTTTCTCACCCCTTTCTCTTATATTTATTTTCACACACCCCTCTCTTTCTTATTCACCCCTGTTCGTTCACAATAATATTTTCACTCTTTTCTCTCATTATTTTTTCACATTTTTACGTAATTTTTATCATTCTTTTAATCAGTTTCTCGTTTTAAATTCTTTATAAATGTTGTTCCTTTTTTTTTTATTTTCCTCCTTCACATATTTACC
The DNA here is from genome assembly GCF_032717465.1 of Coenobita brevimanus. Classification (NCBI taxonomy): domain Eukaryota; kingdom Metazoa; phylum Arthropoda; class Malacostraca; order Decapoda; family Coenobitidae; genus Coenobita; species Coenobita brevimanus. Next base: position 6,897,867 of record NC_137017.1, on the reverse strand, counting down.
CCCATCCTTTTTATCTTCATTTTCATTCTCTCTCTCTCTCTCTCTCTCTCTCTCTCTCTCTCTCTCTCTCTCTCTCTCTCTCTCTCTCTCTCTCTCTCTCATCCCATTTCTCCCCTTTATGTTTCATTTTCACTCATTTTCACAGCTACATTCCTCTCAGTCACCTCCTCCTATCATGGTCATTCATTTTCTCGACCCCATCCCACACGCACCTTCATCTTCCCCTCTCCCTCATCATTATTCATTTTTTTCACTCTCCCCTTCCCTCATTCACTCTGTCCTCTTCATCTTCATTAATTTGGTCTTATGTACTCCCTTCCTTCCTTCTTCTTCTCTCTCTCTTTTTCCTTCTTTTTCATTCATTTATACACAGTCCCTCCTTTGTTCACCCTCTCTCTCTCTCTCTCTCTCTCTCTCTCTCTCTCTCTCTCTCTCTCTCTCTCTCTCTCTCTCTCTCTCTCATCCCACAATCTAATTTCTTTATCTTCATATTATTGTCACCATTCATCTCATTTTCTTCATTCCTCATTCTTATTCCCTTCCCATTCATTACATACATTTTCCATTTTCATCTTCATTTTCTTTCTCTCAGTCCTTTTCATCCTATTCATTTTCTCATATCTCTACCTTTTTGCTCATTTTCCCACATCTCTTCCTTCTTCACCACTTCATCTTCCTTCATATCCACCCCTCCTTCGCCCTCTGTCCTCCCTAGGGGTCCATCGTCATCTCCCCCATCCTCATCAATGGCCTCTTCCACCTTATTGCGTCATCATTACCCCACCATCTTCCTTCCTTCCTCCCTCCCTTCCTCCCTCCCTTCCTTCCTTCCTCCCGTCCTCCCTCCCTTCCTTCCTTCCTTCCTTCCTTCCACTTTCTTTCTTGTTTCCTCCCTTCCATACTTCCTCCCAGTCTTCCTTCCTTCATTCATTCATTTTTCTTCTTTCCTTTCCTTCCTCCCTCCGCTTTCTTCCTTCATTCCTTCCTTCTTGACTTCCTCCCTTCCTTCCTTCATTCATTTTTCTTCCTTCTTTCTTTTCTTCCTTCCTTCTTCCGTTATCTTTTGTTTGCTAATACTGTCTCTAGTTTCCTTTTATCGTTTTCTGGTGTTTTTTCTTCTTTCCTTTTTCATATCGCATCTCTTCCTTCCTTCTTCTTTATTTTCATTGTTTCTCTTCTCCTCGCCTTTCATCTCCTTCCTTCCTTCCTGCCTTCCTTCATTCTCTCTTCTTCCTTCCTTCCTTCCTGCCTTCCTTCATTCTCTCTTCTTCCTTCCTTCCTTCCTTTCTTTCTTTCTTTTTTCAATCCTTCCTTCCTTCCTTTCTTTCTTTCTTTTTTCAATCCTTCCTTCCTTCCTTCTCTTCTTCCTTCCTTCCTTCCTTCCCTTCTTCCTTCCTTCTTTCCTTCCCTTAGTTCATTAATTATTTTTCTGGCTGCTCCCTCATTATGTGATCATTACCTCTGCGCCCTATGTTATCACGTCCTTCCTTTCTTCCTTCCTTTTCTTCCTTCATTTTTTCTCTTTTTTCCTCCATCCTTCCTTCCTTTTTCTCGATTTATTTTCTTTGCTTTTTCTACTTCCTTCTTTTTCTTCTTTTTTCTTTCCTTTTTCTCCTTCTTATCTTCCATTTCTTCCTTCATTTTTCTTCCTTTTTTGTTACCCTTTTCCTTTTCCTTTTTTTTTCCTTCCTTCTTTCCTTCCTTTATTCATTCATTCTCCTTTCATTCATTCAATTATCCAGTCTATTTTCCGCATTTCCACCCTTCCTCTTTTGTTCTTCCTTCTTTTCTTCATTTCTTCTTCCATCTTCTTCGTTCCTCTGTTTTCCATCCTTCTCTTATTCCTTTCTTCACTTCAATATTTTTCCCAAGACTTTTCATCTTCCTTTCCCTTCCTTGGCTTCTTCTTTCCTTTCTTGAATTTGTTATAATCTTACCTTTTCCATTTTCCCTTCAGTTTCTTTTTTCCTTCCTTTATTTTCTGTTGCCATTTTTCTTCCATCATTGATTTGTTGTTGTTTTTTTCCTTCTTTCCTTTATTTCCTGTTGTTTTTTTCTTCCTCCATGTCCTGTAACTTGTTTCCTTCCTTCCTTTATTTCCTGTTGCCTTTTTCCTTCATTCCCTTATTTCCTGTTGCTTTTTCCCTTCCTTTATTGCTTGATACTTATTCCTTTATTTCCACTTGTTTCTTGTTCCTTTCTTCCTTTATATCCTGTTGCGTTCTTCCTTCTTTCGTTTCCATTTGCCTACTTTTCCTCCTTTCCCCCTTTTTTTTCACTTTTTCCTTCATATTGTTTTCTTTCCTTAATCTTTTCTTACCTTCTTCCTCATCAGTGGCACCTTCCGGCTTCCCCCCCCCCCCACATTCCTCCAGTTTCTCGATCATTAATCTCGCTCATCATCACTACATTCGCTCCTTCATTCCATCTTCCTTTCCCTTTGTCCTTCATTTTTTCCTTCACATTGATTATCTCATCCCTTTCCTTTATTTTCTAATTTTCTTCATCTCCTTCGCTCCTACTGTTTTTCTGTTCCCTTTTTATTTTTTCATTTTTCATTTTCTTCATGTTTTCCGTCCATCCTCTGCGTCTCTCTTCGTCTCCCCAGCACACACACACACACACACACACACACACACACACACACACACACACACACACACACACACACACACACACACACACACACACACACACACACACACAAACTCCACGATCATTAATCTCACTCTCTTCATTACAACGCCTCGTCCTTTCTTCCGTCTTTCTTTTCTTCCTTCCTTTTCTTCGCTAATTTAGTCTCTTGCTTTCTTTCCTTTTGCCTCAGTTTTTGTAATCCCAGTTTTTCAAATTTTCTTCTTCCTTCCTCCCTTCTCATTTTTCTTCCTTCCTTTTCCTTCTTGTCTTCTGCTTCCTGCTTTGAGTTTTCTTCCTTCTTCCTTCTTCCCACTTATCATCGTTTTTCTCATCCCTCTCATTTTTTTTTTATCATTAGTCCATTCTTCACCCAATAGGACAGCATTTACCCTCATTTCTCTCCATCCTTCCTTCCTTCCTTCCTTCCTTCCTTCCTTCTGTCCATATAAATTCTCACCACTTTAATTCCCATCTTTACTTTTCATTTCCTCTCCTGTTTTCTCTTCCAGTTCCCTTCATCATCTCCTCCCATTTCTTTCCTCTTCCAACCACTTTTGTCATTCTTTCTCTAGATTCACCCTTTTCCCAACTCATTCCTTCTATTCCTGTCACTTCCACAGTCTTTGCGTCACTCCTCTCTGCTTCCTCTGCCTCCGTTTTCCTTGTCCTCCTTTCCTCCTGTCTACTTTTCCTTTCCTTCAGTCATTCCCTACTCTTCCTTCCTCCTACCTCTTCTCCCATCCCACCTCTCTTTCCACCTTCCGCCATTTCTTCATCCTTCCCACTACATTTCTTTATCCTTCCCTCTCTCTCATCCCACCCCCTCTTTATCCATCTTACACTCTTCTTCCCTTCTTCCCTATCCCCTCTTTCGCCACTCTTCCCCTCTCCCCACAACACTGCCGCTCTTCTTCCCCCCCTCCCCTCATCTGTACCACTCCCTCCCCTCTACTTTCATCTCTGTCACTCACTCCCTTCTCCGCTCGTTTCTGCCACTCTTCCTCCCTTCTCCCCTACCCTTCTCCACCTCCGCACATCCCTCCACCTGCTACCTTATTCATGGGTGGAGTCCCCTTGAGAGGCTATGGTCCGATCTATTCCCCCTTCCTATTTACTCCTCTTACTTTCTCTTAGTTCCTCTTTCTCTCCTCTTCATCAACTCTTACTTTGTTGACTGTTTTTTTCTGCCATAAGTTCCTAATGTTTTGTTCCTTCCTCTTTTGGGCTTTTCTCCACTCCGCTCCTCTCTCTCTCTCTCTCTCTCTCTCTCTCTCTCTCTCTCTCTCTCTCTCTCTCTCTCTCAACATTCCATAGCCCCTCATTCCAGGTCTGAGCTAGTATATTTTTCCCTTATTTTCTCGTCACCCCATTTACTTTACCTACTCTCTTTTCCGTCATTTACTCTTACTCTCCGTCTTACTCTCATGCATCATCTTCCAGCGCTCCTCCCCTCTCATTCCCTTCTTCTACAGTTCCCCTTTCGCTTTGTGTGTCTCTCTCTTCTCCCCTCCTCTTCCTGCTCCTCTCGTTCTCCCTTCTTCCTCTTCCTCTTCCTCCTCTCTTCCTCCTCCTCTTCCTCCTCTCTTCCTCCCCCTCTTGCCTTGTGTCTTGAGCCTCCTTCATTCACCCTCGCCCTCCTTCCTTTTCGTTCTTGCTTTGTCTTCTTCCCCTTCCCTTGCCTCTTGTCCAGTCCTGACCCCGCCCGGCCATTGTCTTCGCCTCTCTCTCTCTCTCTCTCTCTCTCTCTCTCTCTCTCTCTCTCTCTCTCTCTCTCTCTCTCTCTCTCTCTCTCTCTCTCTCTCTCTCTCTCTCTCTCTCTCTCTCTCTCTCTCTCTCTCTCTCTCTCTCTCTCTCTCTCTCTCTCTCTCTCTCTCTCTCTCTCTCTCTCTCTCTCTCTCGTTACCTAGTTTTGGTGATGTGAGGCTACGTTCTGTATTATTAAATTCATAATTATATTTCAGTCTTGCCCTCCTTTATTGTCCTCCTGTTTGCTTCCCTCCCTCCTGTCTTTCCTTCCTCCCGTCCTTCCTTCATTTATATAATCACTCATTCTTTGTCTTATCTTATGTCTCTTTCTTCTACTTTATCATTCTGTCTATGCATATAATCTTAATTCTGTCTCCTTCCATCCACACTCTATCTGTTTGTATCTGTTGTCTCTTCCTTTTTCTCCTCATCATCTGTTCCTTGAATTTCTTCCTGTTTCTCCTTTTCGTACTCCTTCCCCCCATTCTGCGTCTCTTTCTCTTCTCCCTCTCTTTCCTTCTCCTCCTCCTGTTTCTTCTCTCGCCCCATCTTGTCTTTTCTCCCTCCTTCCTCCACTTCTTCAGCCTTAACTTCTCTTCCACCACCCTTTTCTCCCTGCTTCCTCTCCTCCTTGATCCACTCCACCTTCTCTTCCACCTCCCACATCCTCTTACCTTCCCATCCCTCTTCTTGCTTCATCCTCTCCTTCCTCTCATTCTTTTACGTCTCTCTCTTGGTCCACCTCCCAGCCTGTTTTACCTGCCCGACCCCCATCCTTTGCTATATTCCCATTTCCTTCCTTCCTTCTTGGTTCATCTCTCTCCCATTTCCTACCTCCCCATCCCTCGCCGTCCTCCTTCCTTTCCCACTTCCCTTTTTTGCTTTTCCTCTCGACCCTCCTCTTCTCCTGCCAACCTCTGCCTCAGCTAGTGGTGGTAAATATTTCATAGAGCTGAAAGGGGCTGGGAGTGCCCGTGTTACTCTCTTTTCCTCTTTTACGTATCCCCTTTGTTGCTCTCTTTCTCTTTTACTTACCATCGGATTTTACTCCATTTACTCCTTTACGCATCTTCTTTGTAGTTCTCTCATATTTATTTTACTCCTTTTATCTGTTTCTTATTCTTGATGCTTTTTCTCCCCAACTTTGAGTGGACTTAGATCTTGCGTGCAGTCAACTCTTATATTGAAATGTAGTAGTATATATATTTTTATTTCAACCTGCAGATAATGTTAAAAAGTGTAAGACAGCCACCTGGAAGTGCCAAGGTTAAATGTAAATAAATAAGGGCTGTGCAGTAACTTATCCCCACTTTCCGGAACTTCTTTGCAAACGTTGTGCGATGAAACGTTTAATGACCATGGACCATGTTAGCATGTGAGGATCTGGTTGATGGTAACTCTCTGAAGGTAGCAGAGAGAGAGAGAGAGAGAGAGAGAGAAACAGTGAGTGCAGGGTTGTTTTCTTGTATTTTCTTTTCTTCTTTCATTTCTTTTTCTCTTTTTTTCTCAGTCATCAAAATTTTACTAGGCCCAAGTTAAAATTATCTAGAGCATACAGACAACATCGACACTACGAGGGCACTTTCCTGAGTAAAATCGTCTGGAGGTAGAAAGAACTAATTATAAGATGACATCCAGGTGAGAGGGTTGAAAATTGAGGTGACTATTTTTATACTCCAAGTTTGAAAAGACCAAAGGCTAAACTCGTGCATATTTTACAAGGCACAGTTGAACAGAAGGCCAGAAGCAAGATGTACCCACGTCATGTAGATGCTAGCGGTGGTGGTGGTGGTGATGGTGGTGGTAATGGTGGTGGTAGTTGTGGTTGTTGTTGCGGTTGTTATGGTGGTGATGGTGATGGTGGTAGTTGCTGTGGTCGTGTTAGTTGTGGTTGTTGTTGTTGTGGTGGTGGTGATGGTGATGGTGGTAGTTGCTGTGGTCGTGTTAGTTGTGGTTGTTGTTGTTGTGGTGACGGTGATGGTAATGGTGGTGGTTGTGGTGTTAGTGGTGGTGGTTGTGGTGTTGGTGGTTGTGGTAGCGGTGGTGGTGATGGTGGAGGTATTGGTAGTGGTGGTGGCATATAATTCCCTTACTTTTATTGTCAGTCATTCTCTTCTTTTTTTCTGTGGTGGTCATCAGCCTCAGTCTGTTTTTAACTTATATTCCTCTTTATATTATTCAGCTTTTAAAAATCTTCTCCCATTTGTCATTCTTTTCCTGCGTTTTATTATTATGCTTTTGATTTTCTCTAACCCTTGCCGTACGCTTATGGTGGGGCCAAAAAACAAAAAGAAAAGAATTGGATGAAGGATATTTTTTTTTTTTTAATTCTCCTCTTATTTTTTGACTCACCCTCTTTAAAGTCTTCTCTATAATCATCTCTTTCTGTTCATCTTGAATATTTGCGCGATTTATTTATCATTCTCTCTCTCTCTCTCTCTCTCTCTCTCCTGTGTGTGTGTGTGTGTGTGTGTGTGTGTGTGTGTGTGTGTGTGTGTGTGTGTGTGTGTGTGTGTGTGTTTTACTCTAGCGGCTCACGACATGACTCCATCCTCACGCACACACACCACTCTTTCCTCCAGCCTTGATTGCTGAGAGAGAGAGAGAGAGAGAGAGAGAGAGAGGATATTATCAAGATATTTAAGTGTACAAGCAAATTTTAGCCATTATCCCCTCTTAACAAAAGTTTTAATTTTCTGGTATAGATAAATATCCTTCACTACTACGGGATTTCAGATTAATAAAAAAGAAAAATAGTAAAAAAATCATGAAAAGTGCCACGGAAAAGATGCTGAGCCGTAGTATCGTCTTCTTTTGTTACTGAATCGTCATCATACAGAAAGGATTTTTAGCTGTCAGTTTAAGACCGTATTCGGATTTTTAGCTTTCATTTTTAGACCGTATTCGGATTTTGTCTGTCAATTTAAGACCGTATTCGGATTTTGTCTGTCAATTTAAGACCGTATTCGGATTTTGTCTGTCAATTTAAGACCGTATTCGGATTTTGTCTGTCAATTTAAGACCGTATTCGGATTTTGTCTGTCAATTTAAGACCGTATTCGGATTTTGTCTGTCAATTTAAGACCGTATTCGGATTTTGTCTGTCAGTTTAAGACCGTATTCGGATTTTCAGCTGCCAATTTAAGACCGTATTCGGATTTTGTCTGTCAATTTAAGACCATATTCGGATTTTCAGCTGCCAATTTAAGACCGTATTCGGATTTTGTCTGTCAATTTAAGACCGTAATCGGAGTTTTAGCAGTCAGTTTAAGACCGTGTTCCGATTTTTAGCTGTCAATTTAAGATCGTATTCGGATTTTTAGCTGTCAATTTAAGACTGGATTCGTATTTTTAGCTGTCAGTTTAAGACCGGATTCGTATTTTCATCTGTCAGTTTAAGACCGTATTCGGATTTTTTGCTGTAAATTTAAGACAGTATTAGGATTTTTAGCTGTCAGTTTAAGACCGTATTCGGATTTTTAACTGTCAATTTAAGACCGTATTCTGGATGACCGAAAGTTACGTAGCACGTCATCTATAGCGATTCAGTTTGCGTATTTCATCTTCGTATTCCCTTGTGTTTATTTCATTATTGACACAGTTTGCATCAAAAACCTATAAGAGATTAATGATGTGTTGTGAACAGAATAAATCACTAAGGTACCGGTGTCAGGAAATTCCAAAGCCACGAAAATTACTGTTACTATTCTTATATCCACCTGTAAATTTCTTGAAGTTGCTAAGATGTGGGTATTTTCTAAGTAGGAGAAGGAGAAGGAAATCATGAAGAAGGTGGAAAAATAAAAAGGAAAAGTAAATGGTTTCACTTGCAGGCTTATGAGAAGGTGTGAGAGCTGGGAGGTGCTAAGGAGGAGAGGAAGGCCGAGAACGAGGTGGGGAGGTGAAGTAGGCGAGTATAATTTGCAGAAGAGTGTGTGAGAGTAAGTTAGGTAGAAGGAGGTGAGGATGGGCGAGAATGAGTTGAAGAGGTGTAGTGGAGAGCTTATTTGTATACAAAACCTTGTGTGGGCGTGTGGAAGTGAAGTTGGTGGAAAGGGGATGAGGAGAAGAAGAACTGGAAGAAGAAGAAGGAGAAGAAGAAGAGCTAGAAGAATAAGAAAAAGGTGAAGAAGAGAAGAAGAGGGAGAAAAAGAAGAAGAAAAAAGAAAAATAAGACGAAGAAGACTTGGGTGGAGAATGAATGTGGAGTAATATACAAATGCGTGAAAGTGTGTGAGAGTGTGGATGGTCAAAATAAGGAGGAGAAGGAGGGGAAGACAGAGAGAGAATGAGGTGGAGAGATAATGTGAGAGAGTGTGAGAGTGTATGAGAGTGGGGTGGTTGGGGAGGAGGAGGAGGAGATGCAGACCGAGAAGTAGGTATGAAGGTCAAGTGAGAGAAAATTTACGTGAAAATGGTGAAAATGGACTTTTTTTTTTTTTTTTTTTTTTTTTTACATGGCCTAGATTTTCTTCGTGTTGCAGCATATTTCAGTTGTCTCAGAACAAGACGATACTACGGCCCAACATCTTTTCCGTGGCACTTCTTCGTGACTAGCATTATAATGTAGGGTTTATTGTTGCAGCTTAGGTTTCAAGATGAAGAGATGTCAGTTTTATTCCAGGTTAAAATGAAAAGGCTATATTTTCCCCCCCAGCCCACCACGTACTCATTCCTCCTCTCCCTCCTCCACTAGGAAATCACTCCCCCTTCCTCTTCCTCTCATTCACTCTCCCCCACCTCACAAATGAAGGGAGGGGGGATAGGGTGGGAGGGTTGGGGGTCGTGTGCATGTTAGTGAGCGCTTGAGGTGTATATTTTTGGAGTGGGTAAGTGTTTCATATATATTCATAGGGTATTATGGCGCTCCTGCCAGGCCCCGCCAACGAGCCACTCAGCAATCACTGGATGCTTGGGTAGGAGGGGGAGGGAGAAATGAGGAAGGAGGGGTTGGCGTGGGTGGGTGGGGGTTGGTAAGGGGGAGGGTGTGAGGGGGAATGTTGTGGGTTAATGGGAGATTGGAGAGCGAGGGGTGGGGGATGTTTGGCGGTGGGGGACCTTAAATGAACGGGAGGTTGGGGGTAAAGTGGGTGGGGTTGATGAAGGAGAGGATGTGAGGGAAATGTTGTGGGTTAATGGAAGAATGGGGAGTGAGGGATGGGAGGGATGTTTGGTGATGGGGGGTTTTAAACGACGGGGAAGTTGGGGTGAGATGGGTGGGGGTTGGTAAGGGGGAGGGTGTGAGGGGGATGTTGGGGGTTAAAGGGAGAGGGTGTGAGGAGGGGTAATGTTGGAGGTTAATAGGAGGATGGAGAGTGAAGATTGGGATATGGGAGATTATGCCTCAGTTATTTAGGGAACATTTTAACCACAAACAAATTGACACCTAGTAAACGAAGTGTCTTGTAAGCAACATTTGACTGGATCATTCGATAAGGTGGATTTAGTCAGATTTCAGGGAGGACAGTAATATCCAGACCATAGTATTTCTGTTTTGTGTGTTTTGCCTGTGTATGATCTCCTCTCAGCTCATCCTTGGGGGGAAAATGAGGTCCGCATGATGATGATGACTGATATACATGTTAAGTTTTTGGTGGTGTTGTAACGTTGAGCTTATCCTACCATACTTTATCTGTGTATATTGTTTTTGATTTTTCTATTTATACTTGTCTTCCCTTCATATATATATACCTCCCTGTCTTCCCCCTCCTCCATCTCTCTCTCTCCGTTTCTCTCTTTTTTTTCACCCTCTTTCTTCTTGTGTAATCAGTTTTCGCCCTCTCCCATATATCTCACTTCGTTTCTCTTTTATCTCCCCCTCTTTTCTGTTCACATTCCCACCTCCTCCATCTCTCTTCGTGTCCCTTTACTCCCCCTATCCTTTTCTATCCACCTTCCCCCCTCCTTCATCTCTGTTTTTTCTCTCTCCCTCTCTCTTCTGTCCCATTTCCCTTCCTCCGTCTCTCCTCCTTTATTTTCTTTCCCTTCCTGTTTCTTTCCTACCTCCCCTTCTCTGCCTGCTTTGCTTATCTGTCTATCTCCACTTCCCTTTGTACCCCAGCCAGCCCAGCCTACCTTTCTCACCTCACTTGATGCCGCATTGGGAAGTGCTGCCGTGAAAATCTAGGACGTAGAATTACTTGGCATTTCCACATATTCTCGCTCCTCTTTTCTCTCCCCCTTTCATTTACGTATTCTCTCTCTGTCTGTCTCTCTCTGTCTCTGTCTCTGTCTGTCTGTCTGTCTGTCTGTCTGTCTGTCTCTCTCTCTCTCTCTCTCTCTCTCTCTCTCTCTCTCTCTCTCTCTCTCTCTCTCTCTCTCTCTCTCTCTCTCTCTCTCTCTCTCTCTCTCTCTCTCTCTCTCTCTCTCTCTCTCATATACCCCCGTTTTAAACTATCTTCCGTTTCTTCTTCCTTTATTTATCAACCTCCATTACAGTTCTACATTCATCTCTCTCCCTGTCTACCTTCCTTCTGCTATGTTCCTCCTTTTTTCCCCCTTTCCCCTCTCTGTTCCATTTCCATCTCTCTCCCTTCCCTCCCTTTCTCGCCGTCTCTCCCTCCCTTTTTTGTTCCTCCCTTTTTTTCCTCCGCCTCACCTGGAGCCGGATAGGAGGAATATGCAGCCTGGAAAATTTAACACGTTGGCCCCTCGAAATGTTCTGCTTTTCGAAACCTGAGACGGAGAATTATGGGAGTGTGTGTGTGTGTGTGTGTGTGTGTGTGTGTGTGTGTGTGTGTGTGTGTGTGTGTGTGTGTGTGTTCCCAGTGGGGGGTAGGTTGTGGGAAATGGTCGAAAATTGTTGGTGAAAATGTAGTTCATGGTTTTAAAAGTTTTTGAAACATATGTAAGTAATTTTTGAAAATGGTGTAAAGGGAGTAATATACATTGTAATTAGTTTGAACGGTTTCGTGAAATGTAAAATAAATAAAATATAAGCTGCTGGCAGTATCGTAGAAATGATTATCAGAATATAAATATTTTGATGTAAATTAAAAAAAAAAAAAAGATCAGAAGTTCTTTTAAAAATTAAGATAATATTATGGAACGTAATTATAATAAAAACTGTTTCTGAAAGTTTGGAATTGACTGAATGTTGCAATCAGAAGTGCAAATATTCGTCAGCTGTATATAAAAAAAAAAGTAATGAGATCTATGAAAATTTTGTGTGAAACTTTAAAGTAATTATCAGTATTTAACAATTACTCTTAAAAACTGGAAAAATTGCTTTGAAAATTGCAGAGAAATGGAGTGAAAATGTTGGAATAGAAGAACTGAATTATTTGCAGCAGGAAGTGGTTGTGGAAATTCTTTTGAATGTTTAACTAATGATTGAGGTGGACAAGCCCATATGGGAGGAGATAACTGTTGGAGAGAGGGCAGTGTGATGATTGAGGACAGGGTGGTATGGAGGAGATTTGTTTGTGGCCACCCCTTCTGGTATTAAAGCATCTGGCTTGGTAGATAGAAAGATAGAGATAAATAGATAGATAGATTAGATAGCCTACTGACCATATTGTTTGTTGAAAAAGTTTGAGTGTAAGGAAATATCACGAGGACAGATGTAAATGTCATATATGCTGCTCCTTAGGGAAATGACTCAGGTCCTTATGTCCGTATACACACACACACACACACACACACACACACACACACACACACACACACACACACACACACACACACGGAGAAATGATGCGTTTTTTCCTTTTCCGTATTCGAGTGTAGGCAAGGACAGACCATCCTATGTACTCTAATCCCCAGATATATGGCCCTTAATTCCCTACTTAAAACCAGTGCTTCGAGAAAATGCCTCAAAGGACATAAAAACACCAGTGGAAAATAGCCTCTGCATTGTTTTTATTTTTTCTCGGGGTGTATGGAAGGACTGACTATCCACAACTCCCATTCCGTGATACCCTGCATTATCCGGCATAGTTTTAGATCCTTTGCAATATCCGACACAGTTTCCCATATCCTTGGCAATATCCGACATAGTTTCGAGGATGATACTTGGAATGAAACTATACCGAAAGCTGTAAAAGTAAACATGCTTCAGTATCATTCGTTTATCTTTCGTTTTTTTAAATCGAGGGCAGGCAGATACTTGTGAACATTCTAACCCACAAACTCCAATCCTTAGAAATGTGTCAATGCTGTCTAGTTCCTGTGCTAATATTTCTAAAAGCCATCACAGAGGTTACAAAAATACCCAAGAGAAGTAAATTCCATCTTAATTCTCGGTTCCATATTCGAGGGGAGGGTAAGGGTAAGCGGGTAAGGGGATGGGTGTATTATGATGTGGCAGGGGTAAACCAGTTCTGCTGTCGGGCCCTGCTGCGGATGTCACTGATTGCATTGTGCAGTTGACCCTTGTGCGGTGTGGTGCGGTGAGGATCTGTCCGTTCTCCCCTTTGGGGGTAAGATGCGAATAAATGTGTTTGAATGGATGAGTAAATGGAGAGTGAGTCGTCCTGTCTCGGCTACCTCCCTTTCCTTGGGGGAAGCAGCCTAGGTATATAGATAGATAGATAGATATTCGAGCTTGGCCAACAGCAAAGTAACCCATATACTCTAATCTTTTGAAATGTTTTGCTTCGTACTGGAATCCCCAACTTCAGCCCACCATTTTCAGGTGATTTTCAGGCGAGGGAAATCGAAGGCTTGGATAAAGATTGAATGGGGTGTGGCCGGCACTCACTGGACACCGATGAATATTCTGCTCCGATATTTTTTTGTTCTGAATCCTTGTGCGTAGTTAGGATGATGAATATGGTAATGATGGATGAATATAGTGTTGGTGATTGTGACAGCGACGATCACGATGTTGATGTTTTGTTATTGATGTTATGTTTTTGAAAATGGCCATAGTGATGATGACTAATAAATTGATGTTTCGCACTGACGATGATGATGATGATGATGATGGCAACGATGAGAATGAGGGTGACGAAAGCAAAAACAGTAATAATGGTAGTGGTGATGATGATGATGATGATAAGAGGCGATAAAGATAATAAAGTGCACTATAAATAATTCTCAACCCCCCGCCTGACGCGACCTCCTACGGCCAGAATGATAACTTCCGGGACCCGTAAAATCCATCAACCTTGCCGCCGCCAGGTTAAGTCCGAAAAATGAGAGAGAGAGAGAGAGAGAGAGAGAGAGAGAGAGAGAGAGAGAGAGAGAGAGTTCGCCCGATAATTTTCGTGTAATTGAGTAAAATTTTTGGCAGTAGTCTTTGCCCGTTAATTCAGTCACTCTGAATGGTCTTTCCAGTGCTGAATAAAATCGTCTGAAGGAAGGAAGAAAAACTAAAATAAGATATCCTCGACTCTCATACTGAAAATTTAATGGATTTCTTTCACCGGGTCTTAATCCCAGCTTTAACATGTCTGACCCACCATTCCAACATCAAACCCAATTTTTTTCTACGTCTGCGGAGATGAAAATGTATAAGGTAGGCAGAATTAATGGTCATCGAAAAGGAAAAGGCTGTTTGATTTCCCTTCTACTACTCCACCTTTTTTCACACCTAACCCCACCAACTCCAATTCTATCCCTACTCTCGTCACGTGAGAACCCACTTATAACCCCTCTTTTTCCCCCTCTCCACTAAGAGTAGCCTTCATCTGCCCTCATTTTCGTCTAACCCCAAATTTGCGAACGTTGAATCCTTTTCTTTGCGTAAGGGAAGACGTGACGATGACAGGCCTGAAATCCGTCTCGGTAATTTAGTTTTTTGGTAGTGCTAGAGAGAGAGAGAGAGAGAGAGAGAGAATATTTGCTTTAATCTTGGGGAAGTGATTTTTTGTCCAGCTTTACAATGGAGTGTTCGTTTTTGTGGAGCGGTAAGCAAACAGATTTTGAGATTATCCGTAATGTGTGTGTTTGCTTGAGAGAGAGAGAGAGAGAGAGAGAGAGAGAGAGAATGTGTGTGTGTGTGCGTGTGTGTGATTGTGCCAGTGGCAGTTAACCCGACGCTTGAGTATCACACTTTATTGCGAAACTGCGAAATCACCACACACACACACACACACACACACACACACACACACACACCACACACACACACACACACAGTTTAATTTTTTTATGAGTGAAATAGTGGACAATTTTTTTTTCCTTTCACCCAGGAAGTAAACATTATCTAAAATGACCAAGAAAGGGACAGAATTTCGCCTACAGTTTTGAAGCTTATTCTCCACTCTTTGGCTATGACATTCACCTTCCTCTTTGAAGCGTTACATCAAAGATCTTCATTTTCAAGTCGTGAATGGATTGGTTTCAAAGGTGATGTTATTGAGGTCATCCCAGGCTCATCTGAATGTGAGGATGGCGGATTGGTGGCTGAAGTTAGCGATGTTGGTAATTGTGATGGTGGTGATGGTAATGTTGATAGTTGCCGCAGTAATGGTATTGGTGTTAGTTTTGGTGATGTTGGTAGCTCTGGTGGTGGTAGTGGTTGTGATGCTGTTAGTTGCCGCAGTAATGGTATTGGTGTTAGTTTTGGTGATGTTGGTAGCTCTGGTGGTGGTAGTGGTTGTGATGCTGTTAGTTGCCGCAGTAATGGTATTGGTGTTAGTTGTGGTGATGTTGGTAGTTGTGGTGGTGATAGTGGTGGTAATATTGGTAATTGTGGCGGTTGTGGTGATAATGTTGGTAATTGTGGTGGTGGTGGTGCTAATGTTGGTAGTTGTGATGATGGTGTAGCCGTGGTGGTGGTGGTTGTAGTAATAATGTTGGAAGTTATGGTGATGGTGGTGGTAGTGTTTTTAGTTGTGATTATGGGATTGGTGTTAATGTTGGTAGTTGTGGTAGTGGTGGTAGCTGTGGCCGTGTTAGTGGTGGTAGACACGTGCTATATTCCCACGGTTAATCTCTCCTCTTGCGGGATAGGGAGGGATTTGAGAGACGTTTGTATCATTGGTGAGCTGCTCCTTCCTTGTATTTGTTTCATTAAAGTGTCCCTTCCTAGCATCTTCATTGATACAAAATTATATTGAAAATTTCACATGTATGTCCAAAACGACTTACATACGGTAGCCAACACACACACACACACACACACACACACACACACACACACACACACACACACCTGAAGATATGAATAAAAAATTAATACTATCATTAAAGCGTTTAGACTCTAGTGGGAGGAAAAAAGGAAAAAAATATTACCTCATAGATACATTAAAACAAGTGTGATCAAATAGGCACTGGAGGGGGCGGGAGAAAAAAAAAAAAAACAGGTGCGTTCCCCTCATCATTTTCGCTAATTGCTCAGGTGAAATGAAGTTGTCGCAGGTAATTACGTTCATCAGAGGCCCCCCTGACACATCCTGAATTATCCTGCGCTAATGACGGTAAATGCGCACCTGTTGTCATTGCAGGCTGGAATTTCAGGTGTCAGACATCGTTAGCGGTAAATATAATGAGGTTAAATGAGGAAGAGGATCTGTTAATGGGAGGTATTGTGGAGTGCAGTCTAAGTAGGGTCATTTATTTTTTCTATTTGGGGGTCTCTCTCTCTCTCTCTCTCTCTCTCTCTCTCTCTCTCTCTCTCTCTCTCTCTCTCTCCTTGATCTCTTCCTTCTTCTCTCTTTTCTTCTTGTCTTTCTTCATCTTGTCTTCATTTCTTCCTCTTCCAGCCACCGATCTTCTTCCACTTCCTCTGTCTGTATTTAGTATTTGAGATGTGAGTGTCAGAAGTAATTAGCGACAATAATAATGACCCTAATCAATAAAGTGAGATACGAGTAGGTAAGGGACACCTGATGTAGGAAATCTCAGGAATCCTAATCGTTATCAATAAAGAGGCGAAAAGATTAAAGATAAGGTGCTATTATAAAGTCTGTTGTTTCAGCTTCAGGTATTGTTAACTGTCATCATTTTCAGGAATGTATGACTGAATATCAATGACGTCGGGTAAAGAGTATCCGTATATGTAAACACTTTATTTGAGGATGAGATGTACAGATAGAGTAATTTCTCAAAAGTACAGAACATCCCTTGAACTTTGATAGTAAGGGTAAAGACGCAACAAATATGAGAAATGTCAGTGTAGATTTGTAAATGAAGGTGCCAGGGGCTAGCCTGTAAATATAAGGGATTAAGTAATATTGGTGTGAAATTGTAAATGAGTGTCGATTTTTGGCTTGTAAATTTAAGAGTTGAGAAATGTTAGTGTGAAATTGCAAATGAGTGTCGACTGATACCTTGGAAATTTAAGAGCTGAGAAATGTTAGTGTGAAGTTGTAAATGAAAGTGTCGATTTTTTGTCTGTAAATTTAAGAGTTGAGAAATGTTTGTGTGAAGTTGTAAATGAAAGTGTCGATTGTTTGCCTGTAAATTTAAGAGCTGAGATATGTTAGTGTGAAATTGTGAGTGTTGATTGTTAGCTTGTAAATTTAAGGGTTTTGAAACATTAACAAAAGCTAAAGAGACGTATTTTTGGGAACATTAAACGCTAGTGAGATTGTAAATACGAAAATTGCTGGTCTTGAAATTTTAAGGTGGGTGTTTCTCCTGTTAAACTGTAGATAAAACAGTGTACTGACGTTATTAAGAAGTTTATTTTTTTGACATGCATCATGAACACACCGTCTTTTATAAATGTTCGCCATCTCTCTCTCTCTCTCTCTCTCTCTTTCTCTCTGGACCCAACCTCACCTTTTTTTTGCCAGGGGTTAAAAAGGTTGGAATAGTAATGATGATAATGATGACGACAACGCTTACCATAATAAAAAAAAAAAACATCATACAAAAGGAGTTTAAAACGGAATAAATGTGATATTGACAAGCGCCACGAACACTTCTCTTCTACAACTGTTTGCTGAAATTAATGATCAAAAAATGATTACCTGAGGGATGCTCTTGTAAGGTGATATATAGAAGGTGTCTTTGGAAATGAGTGAGAAATTTTGAGCTTTATTTTTGAGCATATTTTGAGTATATTTCAACGTGGGTTCAGTACGCAGCCATTTTTGAACCCTTATTACTGATGGCCTTATGGTCGAAAATGGCCTCCCTCTTAAATCATACATGAGATCATTTATAACTGGAGTTCTGTGGTGGGTGAGAACTTGCACCTAGAGATATTGCATTTTTTACAGCACGCACACACACACACACACACACACACACACACACACACACACACACACACACACACACACACACACACACACACACACACACACACACACACACACACACACACACACACACGAGACAGGAGATTGGCATACTTTGGGAGACAGAGAGAGAGAGAGAGAAAAAAAAAAAGAAGCAGAAAGCAAGGAATAAAGAAATTGAGAAAGTGAGCTAGAGCCAGTGGAAGGAACACTCTCTCACGTTTCAACACACACACACACACCGAAAATCACACATAATCTTACGGCCATTGTCACAAATTTATCCGAGGGGTGAAAAAAATGGGCACGGGACATGCAAAAATACACTGGCTGCTAAAATTACCTCAGTCTCCCCAGGATGTGCGTGTGTGTGTGTGTGTGTGTGTGTGTGTGTGTGTGTGTGTGTGTGTGTGTGTGTGTGTGTGTGTGTGTGTGTCCCTTGACCCTTTACACCTTTTTATATTTTTTTTTCCTTTTTTGTTACCCTTTTTCACGTCCTTGTGTGTATTTTGATCTTTTTCTTTTCTCACCTGTCGCTCCTTTGTGTGTGTGTGTGTGTGTGTGTGTGTGTGTGTGTGTGTGTGTGTGTGTGTGTGTGTGTGTACGTTCTTGTCTGTGTATTTGTGTATTTCCAACTCTCTCCGTTTAATCGCGAACTACAAAACTTAAGGATAATATTTTTGCTCTCACCTTGGACTGTCATAATTGAGAGAGAGCCCAACTGTTCAGCCCATTGACCCTGCTGGGATTCCATCATGAGGCTATATGGTTTCCAGCTGTTCATCCTATTTATTAATCCGGCACGTCCTCCTTGAATAAAAAGAAATATCACGAGAGTAAATATTTAAAGTACGAAAGTGGATGTATTTTTTTAAAGACTGAAAACACACACACACACACACACACACACACACACACACACACACACACACACACACACACACACACACACACACACACACACACACACACACACACACACACACACACCTCCCTACCTTACCTGACAATCTTCCAGCCACAAAAAAATGCACAAATATCAGTACTGTATCGAGTTGACCTTTACTTATTGCCTTGGGATATAAAATATATTGGTATAATTTTTCTCAGGTTATTTTAAGGTGACGATATTGACCAGAAAATTGTTGTGAATTTGTGAATAAAATATGTGTGGCAATTTTTCTTTTCTCGGGGTTATAATGCTGGAGAAAGTTGACATAAAAAAAAAGTTGATGGAGGTTTTTATTATTCCTGCGTATTGATTAAGCTTGTCAATAACCCCATTTATTATAGTTTTCAATATAATCCATACAATCTTTTGGCAGTTTGAAGATACATAGTCAGACAGACGTAAGTGACAAGCGCCAGACCTCCTACTGCAAATTGCTGACTGAATCTTTTTTACTCAACTCTGTCTGCATACCAAATTTCATTAAATTCTGTTCGGTCTCTGAGAAAGATGAGGACGGACAGGCAGACAGACGACTACACACACACACACACACACACACACACACACACACACACACACACACACACACACACACACACACACACACACACACACACACACACACACAGTCCATTTTCACCTGGTTCGCAAGGATGATAAATGAAAGTAAATTGATGGCGATTCTAACATGACTCCATTAAGGGACTGGAAAAAGCAGAGAGGGAGAAGTAATTTAACGAGGCTCTGATTTTTTTCCCCAGTATTACATCCATGAACATTATCAGGTCGAGGTTAGGGAGGGAGAGAGATGGAAGGGAAGGGGGAGAGATGGGAAAGAGATGGAGAGAACAGGAAGAGAGGAGAGGAGGGAAATGGGAATGGAGTGAGTATGTTTATTGCATGTGGAAGTCTGTTTGGAGAGAGAGAGAGAGAGAGAGAGACAGACAGACAGACAGACAGACAGACAGAGAGAACCACGAAACAGACAGGGACATGAGCAGCCAGATATCGTTGGAAGATGAGTACAGTGGAGAGAGAGAGAGAAACAGGATCCAGAGAGTCCCCAGAGAGTCAGGTCCAAATCCCAACCAAATCCAGACGGTGGGTTTTAGTGCGCCCGTTTTAATCTACATATGTGGACCAGGGCGGGATGGAGTGGGTGGATGACTTTGGTGAATAGACTTTGTAGGGCAGGGGTGGAGGGGTTGGGGGAAGGTGGAGGGGGTTTGTCTTTTTGTGGGGTGGGGGTGGTGGGAGTGGAGGGAGATTACATAGTGTGATCTAGAGAGAGAGGGTTAGGGACTGAGAGGGATAGGGGAAGGGTTGGGGGGGTTGTGTTTTTGTGGGGTGGGGGTTGGTTGGGGGTGGAGGGGGGTTGCATACTGTGATATAGAGGAGGAGACGGCTAGGGACTGGAAGAGAGTTGAGTTTTGAACACTGATAGAAGGTAAGGATATTTTGTGTATATATATGTGTGCAGTGCATAGAGAGACATTTATGTATACGTGCATAAGCGTATTTTGGTATAATATTGTGTGTGTGTGTGTGTGTGTGTGTGTGTGTGTGTGTGTGTGTGTGTGTGTGTGTGTGTGTGTGTGTGTATGTCTCTCTGTCTGTCTGTCTGTCTTTCCCCCTCCCTCTCCCTATTTTTCCCTCCGCTGTGATTACTGTTGAACACACTGCAAACAGATGCACATTGCAAGGTTGAATGATGGAGTTTTCATTCCCCTGACACCATACCATCACCATAACTACCATCACACCAACACCACAGTACCATGAATGCATAATATCAACACCATTCTACCATAATTACTTAGCATATACTGTAATATCAATACGACGACTACCATAAAAGCCGCAGATACCAACACCACGAGCTACCATAACTACCACCACACCAACATCACACTACCTTAACTACACCATACCAGTACCTCAGCTACCATAACTACCACTGCTACCATAATTACCGAATTACTTCCGCCACAATGGTCGTTACAGACATGACTACCAGAAATACCTTACATCAGCACCACAACTACCATAACTACCACCATACCACCTTCATAAACACCATAATTTTCACCATACCAACTCCACAACTACCATAATTATCAACTTATCAATTCAAAAGCCACCAGAACCACATAATTCCAATATCACCACTACCATACCGGCACCACAACTACCATAACTTTGACCATACCCTTGCCAGCACTACCATAAACAACACGACTACCATAACTACCTCATGTCTACACCACAACTTCCATAACTTTTAACACCATAACTACGGTACCATACTTACAGTACAGCCATACCTCCACCACAGGTACCACAACTACCATAGCTACCATCATACCAGCACCACAACTACCATACCTGTGGTCATTTCTTCCACTACCAAGCTACCACCATAACTACCATCGCCACCACTACCACAACTACCATACTTATTTTCATTTCAGCCACAACCATACACATTACCACCATAACTACCATCGCCACCACTGCCATGACTACCTCCTCTCAGTCACAGTCTTTGGCATTCTTTTTCAGTCACTCACACGCCGAGTCTGTTGATAGTGCAGTCAAAGTCACACGCTCACTTTCTTTATCGAATTTCTCTCTCTCTCTCTCTCTCTCTCTCTCTCTCTCTCTCTCTCTCTCTCTCTCTCTCTCTCTCTCTCTCTCTCTCTCTCTCTCTCTCTCTCATTTATCCATTTTATGTTACTACCATCGCCAGCACCATTACCATTGACCACTACTGCCACCACCATACGACCATCATACCTATCATTCTTAGCATCATTTTCTCATAACCACCACCACCACTTCCATTGCTACACCATCACCATCACCATCACCAGTCTCTCAACTACCACCACCATCACCATCACCAGTCTCTCAACTACCACCACCATCACCATCACCAGTCTCTCAACTACCACCACCATCACCATCATGTTCACATAACTACCATCATAACCACACTACCACCACCCTCACATTTCCCACTATTCTGTCTTAACCATTACTACCACCATTACCATCACCATCACCATAACCACTACTTCAGCTATTACCACCACCACCACCACCACCACCATTACTGCCACCGCTGCTACTTTAACCACCACCATCATTCTCTTTACCACATACTGCCAGCATAATCACACCATCACCACCACCACCACAGCCCCACACCACCACCACCACAAACCCACACCACCACCACCACAAACCCACACCACCACCACCATATCTCCACCATTCTCTGCATAACCAACACCATAACCACCATGAGCAAGAGTGTGTCATGAACTGGGTAAATTTGCGTGGGAATGGAACATCAAAGGGAAAGCAAGGCAAGCGTCCACTAATCAATTTCCATGCATTTTTCAGCGGAGGGAGCGCATGATGCAAGTGTGGTTTAAAAGACGGGGTTTGCTGAGTTGTGGGAGAGAGAGAGAGAGAGAGAGAGAGAGAGAGAGAGAGAGAAAGAGTAAGGGGATTGGAGATGAGTGAGTGAGTGTGGGGAAAATGAATGAGTATTGGAGGGGGGTAGGGCTGAGGAATCGATGGGGGAAGGTAGTGTGTGGTGGATGGGGAATAAGAGAGAAAATTGGCAATAATTTTCCCCAATTTCTTCAGCGGAGTTAATAATGATGAGGATGAGGATGAACACCAGAAACTTTGACTGAACAAGAGGAAGTATAAATGTGCAAGACCTAAGTAACGTGTTATATTAAATGAACGGGGAAAGGTGAGCAGGTGAGAGAAGGTGAATGACTGAGAAGGAATGCGTAAATAAAGGGGAGGTGAGTTAATGAGAGGAGAAAAAGTAAATAAAGGGAAGGTGAGTGAATGAGGGGAGAAAAATGAGTGAGTGAGTGAATAGGTGAAATTAACGGAGAGCCTATTAGTGGAAAAACGTGGAGAGAGAGAGAGAGAGAGCAAAGGGAGGTGAGTGATAAGGTGAATTCTGACGTGACTTCCACACATTCACGGCGGAAATCGACGAACTGGGCGGGTGTGTGTAAAAATTCATGCCCATTTGTATATTACACGCACGATATACTGAGAGAGAGAGAGAGAGAGAGAGAGAGAGAGAGAATAATACATTAAAGTGAAGAGTAAAACCAGTATTGAAAAGCAGTGAGAAATTACTGTAAATATCTCCATTCAGAAAATACCCAAACAGCGCCGAGCATTGAAACTGAGTCCTTATATTCTGTGATATATATGCCTATGTTCATACCTTGTCGATTATACCAAAGACATACACACATTTTCGTACACAGATATGACCAATACAGCACTTCGATTTCTACATGGACCATTTTTCACTACACAGAACCCTTCCGCTTCTCATACTTGTTTAGCTTGGGAAGGGTTATTTCTGTCCGTCATTCTCCCGTCGAGGACAAGGCCTTTTTTTGCAGTGAACCAAGTATAGCTGTACAATTAAAGTTTAAAGTTACAAGTATCGATTCACACTTCCTTTATGGTGTTTAATTTTTTCATGAAGAGTAAAAAAAAAAAATTAAAAAAGCCACCACAATTGGACTCCAGAATTTTTTTACCCCTTCAGGTTGGAGACGGTTTTATTATTATTATTATTATTATTATTATTATTATTATTATTATCATTATTATTATTATTATTATTATTATCATCATCATCATCGTCGTCGTCGTCATTTTTGAGAACTAAGATTAAAACACTTAATTTTTATCCAACACTCTTCTTAGCACCTTCAGATATCGCGCATTCCAGACGTTCCCGAGAACTTAAGGAATATTTAACCAGTATCGAAGGACGAACCCAAGGAAAAAGCCTCTTCCTTCACCCCCGCTCAAGAAATATGTCTTCCCCGATACGCGAGGCCTTAGTGGCGTGGTCATACTCGCTTCCTGTGTTATGTGGGGGGGTCGATGCAGGGGCGACGATCTTGGTGATGCATGTTTGGTTGGGTGTTAATGTGCTGCGGTGCTTGGAGGTAGGATGGTTTGGATGTGTGTGTGTGTGTGTGTGTGTGTGTGTGTGTGTGTGTGTGTGTGTGTGTGTGTGTGTGTGTGTGTGTGTGTTTTCTGTCAGTGTCACTTAAACTGTATCTCATATTTCCCCCCCGTTCCTCCTCCCCTTTTTCTTACCCTCATCCTAACATTCACTCACACCCACACCCACATTCACACTTACTCTCATATTCACACACACTATAGCCCACTCTTTCTCCCTTACTCTCACCCTCACCCTCACCCTTTCCCTCAGCCTCTCCCTCTCCTTCTTCCTGTCCCTCTCCCAACCTCTTTCCACCTTCATCCACACCCTTACGATCACCCAAAGTTATTTTCTCATACATTACGGATAAATATCGTAATAAACCACCGATAAACAACACGGCACAAGTGTATGTTATGCTGATACAGTTATTTGCCTGGTCGTTGAGGTGTTAGGCAGTTTTTATCTGTAATTTTTTTCACTCACTTCATCATCACTTATCACGCCGATTTACAAGTCTGTGTCATGTGAGAGAGAGAGAGAGAGAGAAACAGAGAGAGAGAGAGAGAGAGAGAGTTATGGCGTGTATGAAGATTTGAAAAGGAATTGCAGAAGATGATATGCATACACACATACATCTAATACATAATTCATCGGACATACATTCAACCTCGTACATACAGTACACACACCAAACATATACACACCATTAATAAATGGAGTACACACACACACACACACACACACACACACACACACACACACACACACACACACACACACACACACACACACACACACACACACACACACACAGCGCTTCCATAAGCCCCTCTGACACGTCATAAAAACACACCCACTAATACCATCACACCAGTCTGGAATGAGATAGCCCTAGCATAGCACAATATAGAGGAGTTGGGGAGGGGGTGGTGTGGTCGGTAGTGCTGAGTAAGGGATAGTGATGTTGTGGGTTCGATTCTGGCTGTTGCTCGGGACTGCTTGAGTATCTGAATTCAATATCCATGTCTCCTTACTCCTTCCTTATGGGCCAACGACACGACATAAACCTGCCTCCACTCTACGCCGCTCACTTCCGCTTGGCCTAAAATTGCCATCTCTCTATCTTGAATGTTGAGTTGCAACAAGGGATTAACACTAGAATATGTTGCTAGTCACAAAGAAGTGCCATTGAGAGGATGTAGCGCCGTAGTATTGTTTCATTCTGCCGCTGAACTGTAACAATTGATGAATACTAGAATATGATGTCACGAAAAAGTGCGTGAAAAGGATGTAGAGTACCGCCACAGTATTATCTTATTCTGCCTTTGAGCTGAAAACTGAAAACTGATATGGAAACTATGTAGGGCCTCAGTATTGTCTTATCCTGTTACTGAATCACAAAAAAATAAGCTGCAAAAGGACGAAAATCTCCATGTTAAAGTGGATGGAGTGTAGTACCATCACATCAGACCATACTGCTTTATCCCCAGCCTGCCACAACACAGATGCTCGGTGCTAGTGCCTGTGTGGTGACGCGTGAAGGCTGTAGGGCACCATTTTCTAGTCGCTTGGAAACAGGAGAGGAGAAAGATTGCAGTGGAAGTTGCTGGTCGTCTGTGTTAGCGTGTTGGAAGTCTGCCTGACCTCGGAAATTAAAGCTCGTAGCCTGGAGTTAGCGAAGAAAAGGACATACGGTTCATTAATTAGGATGACGTGGGATGTTGGAGAGGGACGCCTTCACATGATGGCACTATGTAACAGGGCGGCTCCACTACCCTATTAAATGAACGTCTCAGTACTCCCTCCATATCCCCAGAAAGGAAGAAGGTGATCAGTTGGGTCCACCAGGTTCATGTCTAGATGTGCCAAGGGTTGCAAATACTTCTACTACGATTACGTTAAATATATTACGGTACTATATATGCTTTAAAGTACGAATAAACGCTTTAAAGCTGACCGCAGATCGAGGGTCGGGCTTCATACCTAGCCATTGATGACGAGCTGGAGAGTCTGGCAAAGAGTTTTAATCATGTGGCAATTTGCTCATCACACACGCACCATAATTGATGACTGGCCCTGATGACCCTCACTCGGAAAGGCCTCATTAAACGTACGGTACGCCGGCCATGGATGATTTCATGCGATTTTTTTTTTATTATTATTATTATTCCAAGGCAGGGTTTATAATTTATTTTCGGGCACGTCAGTCGTAAATAAAATAATTTCATACTTTTTTTTTATGTATATTCATTCCGAGTTACGGTTTATAATTTTTTCTCGATTTCTTACTGAATTTTTTTGTAACTTGCAGAAGGCATTTTTTTTTTCGAACTGGGGTGAGATTTTTTTTTAATGATCATTCCAGGCTACCTTTTATAATTTATTTTTGACTTACTTTGTGGTTTTTACTCAGCTTAGGAGTTTTTCGACATGGATGATCAGGTGTTGCTTTCATTAACCCATTCACACATAGACGTTATTTATAAACTGGGTATGACTGAAGTTTGAAGAATAATATAACGTAATCTAAATGCGGTAATATTTATAAAACGTTGATCTCTTCTTCTTTTTTTTAATTTTTCACAATGTTTTATGTTTAATTTAGCATCGTTTTATGTTCGCATTAATTGAATAGTAGATAAATGCATATTCTTAACATTATCGTTCCCTCTCTCTATGACCTCCAGCTTCTTATTTTTTTTTTTTTTTATTCAGTGGCCACTTTGCAATGTGAATTAATATATCCATGTTATTTTTTTGTTTAATTTTCTTTGGAAGTGATGTGTTATCCATATTTCGCCCCTTTCTTTCTTTTTTTTTTAGATTGAAAAAGAAAGTGAGAGAGAGAGAGAGAGAGAGAGAGAGAGAGAGAGAGAGAATCATCCGCCATCCTCACAAAAACTGACTCAGAAACTCTTGGTGTCTTTCTGTGGGTATGATCTCTCTCTCTCTCTCTCTCTCTCTCTCTCTCTCTCTCTCTCTCTCTCTCTCTCGTGTGTGTGTGTGTGTGTGTGTGTGTGTGTGTGTGTGTGTGTGTGTGTGTCTTATCCATACTAAACATTAGCACTGGAATATATTAACACACACACACACACACACACACACACACACACACACACACACACACACACACAGGCACTGCAGACCATAAAGACTCGTTTATACACATTAACTCTAATTTAGATACATGCACGCACATTTCTCAATTTACATGCGTACACACACATACGAGTACGTACGACAACAAGCGCACGCACACGCATAATTAAAAACCGTACGCACACACATTTGCACACAGCAGCGCACACACACACACACACACACACACACACACACACACACACACACACACACACACACACACACATTCTCTCTCTCTCTCTCTCTCTCTCTCTCTCTCTCTATCTCTCTCTCTCTCTCTCAGGGAAACTAAGGAAACTCGTGGACCTTCCCTGCCTCATCACGACGCCACAAGTTTTGCTCGGGGCTTAGTCTTGGACGGGGGAGGAAAGGAGGGATAGAGGGATAAAGATGGAGGGATGGAGAGAAAAAAGGTGGAGAGATATGGAGAGAAAAGGTGTGGAGAGATTGAGAGAAAAAAGTTGAAGAGATAGAGAGAAGAAAGGTGGAGAGATGGAGAAAAGGTGGAGGATGAAAAGTGATTTGGAGAAGAAAAGATGGAGGCAGGGAGAAGAAAAGCAGAGATGGTGGAGAAAAGGTGGAAATTAAAAGGTGTGGAGATGAAAAGATGGAAGGAGGGAGAGGATGAGGAGGAGAGATGAAGAGAGAGAAGGTGGAGGCTGAAAGGAGGTGTGGAGAAAGAGATGGAGATATAACGAGGAGAGGAGAGAGAGAGACAAAGGTGGAGGTATCGAGAGACGAAAGAAGTTGTGGAGATGAGAGGGGAGAGAAGAAGAGTAAGGGATGGAAAGAGAAAGGATGAGGGATTTCGGGGAACATTTGAGGTTGAAAGAAGCTGTGGAGAAGAAAGTGAAGGATAGAGAAGGAGGAGGAGGAGGGATGGTGAAAGGAGGTGGGGGTGAAGAATGGATGAAGGATAGATGACAAAATAAAGA
>NC_137017.1:6812809-6865309 GCF_032717465.1 Coenobita brevimanus | reverse complement strand
CTATCCTTTCATTCTCTACCCAAAAAAACTATCTCAAGAATTTAATGATGTCTTTTGCTAAGTTGTACTATCCTTCCGTCCATCCTATTGCCCTTCCCTTCTCTCCATCCTCCTCTTTCAGTCTCGTCCTTCCATCCTCTTCCCTCCATCCTCTTCTTTCAGCCTCATTCTTCCATCCCCTTCCTTCCATCCTTCAATCCTCCATCCCAAAGTCAACAAAAGGTGTGGAACTTCGACGCCTTGGGGACTTGAAGATGTTTCTACCGTTTGTCCTTTTTTTTGCTGTCCTTTCCTCTTCCTTTCCTTCACATTTCCTCTCTCACCTCCTCCCCTTCCTCTCCGTCTCTCCATCCGTCCGTCCATCCATCCACCCATCCATCCATCCATCCATCCATCCATTCTTCAGTCCTCCATCCCCCTAACTAGCAAAAGGTAACTTTGAAACCCTAGGGAATTAAAAATGTTTCTCCATTCTGGCTCTTTTTTTTCGTTTTTCTTTTTTGTTTTTCTTTTTTTATCCAGGCTGCTAGGATTTGTGGGGCCTCAGTTAAGCAGACTTTATTTTCTTTCCTAACTTTTTTTTTTTCCCTTACTCCCCCTTAGAGGTTCCTTTCTTGGTTTTTAGCCCTGGTTCTTAATGTAGGGGAGCGATCCTGGCTTTTCCCCCTGACGTTGAGTGAAAGAAAAGGGAAAAAAGGGAGGAGGTGGGTGAGTTGAGAAAGGGGTTGTAGCCAGGGAGAGAGAGAGAGAGAGAGAGAGAGAGAGAGAGAGAGAGAAGAAGAAGAAGAAGAAGAAGAAGAAGAATGTATTGGAGATTGATGGAAGGCCATAGTCATAAAAAGGATATGTGTATGCGTGTGTGTGTGTGTGTGTGTGTGTGTGTGTGTGTGTGTGTGTGTGTGTGTGTGTGTGTGTGAGAGAGAGAGAGAGAGAGAGAATAACGTCATAAAAGAGACTGCGACAAAGTATTGTAGTGAAACTTTGTACTTAAGTTTCCCCTCGCCTCTCCTTTCTTCTCTGCCATTTGTGTGTGTGTCGTATTGGCTGTCTTGAATTCTGTCTGTCTGTCTGTCTGTCTGTTTTTCTTGTCTGTCTGTCTGTCTTGTGGTCTGTCTGTCTGTCTGTATTTAAAATTATCTATGTACCAATATGTCTCTGTCTTGCTTTTTGTCTGTATTCATATGTCTCTGTATTCATCATCCCTCTTCTCTTTCCTTTCGCAGTTACCCTCATTGTTCTCCTTCTCCTCTTTCCATTCTTCCGTCACCTCTTCTCGTTTACCTTAATCCTTTTTCTTCTCCTTCAATTTCTGTTCCTCATTCCTTTTCTGTTCCTCCTCTTCTTCATCTCCTACACGCCATTCCGTCTTTCTTCTTGCCTGGTTCTCTGCATAATCATACTGCTTTATATCCATCACTTTCTCTTCCTTCTCCTTTTCATTCCCCCTCTTCTATCGACTCCTTCTAGCCTTCATTCTTTCTCTCTCTCTCTACCCCCACCTTCACCCATCCTCCTCCATCTCCTGTCTTATTTCCTGCCTCTTCTCTTCCGTCCTGTCTTTTCTGGGTTTTATTCCTCTTCGTGGTACCTCATCTTCAAACCACCATTCTCACCATCATCATCTTTCTCCTCCATCCTGTTTCCCTCATTTTCTTCATCCTTCCTTATCTGTCTTTCACTAGATTGTCCCATTCTTTTCTCTACCTCATTATCTTTCTCCTTCCTCCTCTTTACACTCTCACTCCTCTCCTCATCATCCCTCACGCCCATCTCCATCTTTCTTACCTTCCCCTTCACACCATCATCTTATAACACCTCACACCCTCTCCCTAACACTCAAGACACTTCTCATTAAACGGGTGTGTAGGGACAGATATTGTATGACATTCTCTCTCTCTCTCTCTCTCTCTCTCTCTCTCTCTCTCTCTCTCCTAATCTGTCAGTCAGTATCTACTTGTATCTATCTACCCACATCTCTGTCTGTCTGTCTTAAAACTCAACTAATTTTCCCAGAAGTTTTAGGATGAATAATGAAAAAAACTTCGGCCCTTCGATTTAGACCTCAACTTTCTCGTCTAGCACTTCCTAAACCATTATTAAATTTCGGTATAGGTAAGTCTTTCAGCCCAAGGACGTCATATTTACGAATATTTTTATCTTTACTGTCACCAAAAAATTTAATTCATCTTAGGAGCGACATCTTCGAAATACAGAGGTTAGTTATAGATTTCATCAACCCATTGACTCATTTTTTTAAATTTTCACCCAACAGAACTAGCCCATACATTATTAGTAAGTCGTGGTTGCACATGTTCATCCAGCCTTTATTTCCTCATTCGTTTATCCATGCATCCATCCGTCCATTCATTCATCCATCCACCCATCCATTCATCTATACGTTCATCCATCCATCCATTCATTTATACATTCATTCGTCCATTCATCTATACATCCATCCATCCATCCATCCATCCATTCATCTATAGATTCATTCGTCCATTCATCTGTATATCCGTCCATCCATCCATCATTTAACCCCTCCACTCCAGTGACGTCCTATTTTTGTTTATTCCTTCTATCTCCAAGCTATGTAATCCACGTTGGAAAGGCCTCGTACTGAAGAGATTAATTAACCCCCTATCTAACCCTCCTAATCTCACCAGAGCTTAATATTATCATCCGGTGGTAGTAAAAAGAAAAAGATCATCGCAGTAAAGGAGTGAAGCTGCCAGTTTATTTATCGTTTATTCCTGCTTCCACCTTCACCCGTCCAGAATGTGGGCTTAACTGTTCCAAAACTTGTGGAATATTAAATAAACGGGACACCACTAAGCTAAATTCTCTCCCTCCCTTCTTCCTCCCTCCCTTCCTCCCTTCCTCCCTCCTTTCATCCTCTCTTCTTTCCCTTCCTCCTTCCTTCCTCCCTCCTCTCCTTCTGTCCCTCCCTCCTTCCTTCCTCCCTTCTCTCCCTCCTTCTGTCCCTCCCTCCTTCCTTCTTTCCCTCCTTCCATCCCTCCTCCCTTCTCTCCTTCCCTCCTTCCTTCTCTCCTCCCTTCTCCTCTCCCTAAAACCCTTTCGTGAGAGGCTTTAAGTGTAGCTTGGGTGAGGGTGAATTATAGTTTATATTAGGTTACCTTTTTATTTATTCATGCACTCGGTCATTCATCTATACATCCTCCTGTTCACCCATTTATTCATTTATCTGTCCATATTACGTTTATCAATCTGTCTGATTATCCAGTCGTTTCGCTGTTTATTTTTACTTTATCATTTCATTCGTTTATTAACCTGTCTTTTATTTTCTTCATCTGTCCATTTATCAGTCTATCTTTGCATCAGATAGTAAATATGCCTGTTAATATACTTTTCTTCTCTATTGTCTTGTCTACCCATGTTAATATACTCATCTTTTCTTCTCTGTTATCTTATCTACCCATGTTAATATACTCATCCTTTCTCCCCAATTTTTCCATCCACCCGTGTGCCTTAGTAATCTTAAACTTGTGAAATATTAAGTTAATGGTACCACCACTTAAGTATACTCCTTCCTGCCTAATTTCCTACTTTCCTCTTAACGCTTTTCTGGATGATATAAATGCTACTTAAATTAGGAAATTAAGGTCTGTGTTATGTCAAGAATCTGTATCTCGTTACTCACTTGTTAATTTTTTTCACTCTTTCCCTTCGTTATTTCATTAAGTTCTTCTGGTAGTGAACAAGCTTGGAGTTCTGTTATTAGTTCTTCCTTTTCTGGACCAGGCAGTGTATTCAGTTCTTCATATTATATATCAGAATGCTAAATTATTTTCATTTACTTCCCTCTCCATCCCTCCACCCAGAATGTATGCCAGTCTATTCGCAGACTTCTGGAATAATGAATAAACAAGACCCCCACTAAACCGGTTTCACTCTCCAAATTCTCTCTCTCTTCCTCATCCTAAGCCCACACGTGAGCGATTAATGCGAGAGAGATGGAAATAGATAAAGAGATACCCAGTCAATTTACCTGGCAATCTACCTTCCTTGCTGATCCTTCTAATTGCTCGCGATTGATCTGTTTCTAAATCTAAGCGGAGGCCATTATCAGATAGGGCACGGGTGTTGCAGATAAACTTGTTTATCTAATCAGCTTGGGAGAAAAATCGGAGCTTTAGATTGTTAAGAGCTAGAGTTTAATTGGCATCGAAATAGTGGCCACTGATCCATCTGATTGGCTGCAGTCGATTTCATTGTTATTATTATTATTGTTATTGTTATTATTACTGTAAGAGTCTCTGCATTTCCATTTTCGAGGAGGGATCAGGAATGAAGGTTATGAGAGGGGAAGTTTAATTAAGTGGTTTACTGGTCTACGGTTTAACCCCTTCATTTTCGAGACGTTATATTCATGTATTCTCGCTGCCTCCAGACGATTTTATTCAGCTTTGTAGTGAAGGGGGTTTGTGAAGGCTGTATCTAACCCCTCCAGTTCGAAAGGTCCCTCCTAAACTGAAGAAAATCGTTTAGAGATAAAAAATACGTCATCGGAGTGAATGGGCTGAAAAAACTATATCTGACATCCTAGCCTTGTGACCTCGTTCGACCCGGGTCATCCTGGAGCCAAAAGGGGTAATGTAGAATTGGCCATTACTTACTTAAATCACCCTTATTAATCACTTTAACTGCTTACTTATTGGGGGATCGGCTGTTGGGTCCAGCAATCACCCCCACTGATCACTTTAATTGCCACTTGCTTGGTTCTGAATGGAAGTGAACGCCACACCAAATGACCTGTAGGTTTTCTCTATTAGCCTCGTCTGACCCAGTTCCAAAGCGGAGTCGCGACTTTGGGTTATAGAAGGGAAAGATTGATTAGTATGGATAATCACCCACGCTGTTCCATCTTTTTTTTTTTTTTCTGTTCCTAAAGCTAAGTGAAAGGTAAATTAAATAAGTCTAGGTTTTCTATGAACTTGTCTGACCTCACATTTTCAGGGGTCATGACTTCGGTTAATATAAGGAAATTTTAAGTAGCTTGTCCAACTGATCCACCAGCTTCTTAATTTTTCGAAGTAAAAGTTAGCCATATCTATTTTTCATATGTCTCTTATTTTTCCATTATAAGCTTGGTTTTACTCTTTAAATTGGCAGATGTTATAGAGTTCCAGCCTAGGGATTTTATAAGGAAAAGTTTAAATGGTATATAACTAGACCCCACCGACCCCATGTAATGGTAACTTCAACAATTTTCTACACTGAAAGGACTAAATCGAAAGACTAATACTTTAATTTTTCTTTTTGTATAATGTCAGATCTCCAGCTTTCAGACAGGGATTAAAAAGTAGAAAAAGAAATTAAGGCTGATGTGAGGGAAAATTTCAGTAGCATTGAGACTCGATCCTGCCAATCCATTTAACCACTTCTTTGCCTATTTCTAAGTGGATGGTAGATTAAATGTCCACTTAGTCACAGGGATTTAAAAAAAATTGTAATATGTAAGAAGTAATTTGAGTAGCATAGAAAGTCGACTCAACAGATCCACTTTACTTGTCCATTCTTAATGGATTTCCTTAACCACTTACTTGTCTGTATCTAAGTGGATGGCAGATGTAGGTGAGCTTCGTCTGAGTTTATAATAGACGTCAATTTTGTGGGTTATATAAAGGAAGGTCTTAATAGCATGGAAATAGGCCAGTCCCTCACCTATTGCTCTGACCCTCTGCTATTTAATTAAAGGCATTTCCTCCAACTTTTATTTATTTTTTTTTTTTGAACTTTTCTTTGTCGTCTTTAGGTCTCCGGGGCTTTTTTTTTTTCTCTCTCTCTCTCTCTCTCTCTCTCTCTCTCTCTCTCTTTTCTTGCCTTTTCTTTTTTCTTTGGTTAATTTGTTCCCTCCTGTGCCTTGGTTTATTAATGGATTTTTATTTTTGCATTTTTGTGTTGTCATAGTGTTTTCCTTAATTTTTCCTTCATTCTCCTTTTTCTTCTCATTTATGCATAGTTTACTTTCTCTCTCTCTCTCTCTCTCTCTCTCTCTCTCTCTCTCTCTCTCTCTCTCTCTCTCTCTCTCTCATCATTTCTATTATAAATCTCATGCCACTTCGAATTTCATATCTCCCTCCTCCTCAATCTCTTCATCTCCTTCAGTCCCTCTTCATCTCCTTAAATCCTTCTTATCTTTTATCTGCCGCACCTCCACCTCCTTCTCCTCCCCCGTCTTCTCTCTCTCTCTCTCTCTCTCTCTCTCTCTCTCTCTCTCTCTCTCTCTCTCTCTCTCTCTATTGATTCTCTTTGTATCCTATTTTACTTCTCCCTCCTTCGTTTCGCTTTACATCTTTGTTTTGCTTTTCTCCTCCTCCTCCTCCTCCTCCTCCTCCTTCTTCCATTATTTTCTTTCTGTTGCTTCTCTTCCTTTTTCTCACTCCTGTTTCTCTCCTCCTCCTCCTCTTCTTCTTTTGTTTTTCTATTGCCTCTTCGTCTTTCTAACTCCTATTTCTCTCCTCTTCTTCCTCCTCTTCCTCCTCCTCCTCCTCATCTATCGTCCGCCAGCACAGTCAACTGAGACAGATGAAAAACTTTATGATCAAATTGCGGAAATTTGTTGTCAAGAGGATAGCGTAATTTTTGGAGACTTTAATCTACCGGTAACAAAGTGGGGTGAACCACTGACGGCACACTCAGGACAAGAGCTTTATACGAATCTTCAGGAAAGCGCCCTTTCCCAACACGTAGAATACCCAACGAGAGGAAACAATATCCTAGACATCATCTTGACTACAAATGATAACCTAGTCAACAACGTTGAAATAGGACCTGAGTTTAGTTCCAGTGATCATCGAACTATACAGTTTAATATTACTACTGAAAAAGTAAAAGAAACGGAGAGCAAAGAAAAGGTCCCAGATTATCGTAGAGCTAATTTCAACAGGCTCAGAGCGCTACTTGCAACTGCAGATTGGAATCAAATGTCTGAAACCGATGACATAAACCAAGCATGGGAAATATTCACCGAAAAATTTAATGAAGTGGTAAAGTCATGTGTGCCACTACGTAACAGACGTCCAGCTGGAAATAGTAAACCAAAGTGGTGGTCCAGTGAAATAAAAAGTAACTTAATAGCCAAAAAAACAGGCATACCATAAATATAAAGCTACACAAAATAATGATGATAAATTACAATACGATAATCTACGCCGCACATCGAAAAGACTTATTAAACAAAGCAAAAGAGCACTGGAGATCCACATTGCTAATACGTGCAAATCAAATCCTAAAGAATTTTACAGTTACATTAGAAAGAAAAAGGTTATGACTACATCAATAGGTCCTCTAGAAACAAACAATGGCAGACACACTGAAAATGAGGTCGAAATGGCAAACATTCTTAACGATTACTTTGCGTCTGTTTTTACAGTAGAAAACACCACCAGAAACCTACTGTTACCCACAAACCAAGCAAATAGCACAGTCCTTAGTAACTATGCTATCCATAATAATGATATCCTTTCAGCCATAAATAGTACGGACATAAACAAAACCCCTGGCCCCGATAAAATATCACCGAGAATTCTCAAAGAAGCAAAACATGAGTTACTGCTGCCACTCTCTGTCTTATTCAATAAATCATTAAGTACTGGGAAAGTTCCATGCGAATGGAAACTAGCAAATGTAACACCAATTTTCAAAAAGGAAATGAGTCGCACCCAGGAAATTACAGACCAATCAGCTTAACATCAGTAGTGTGCAAGTTAATGGAAAAAATCATAAGAGATAAAATAGTTAATTATCTAGAAGAAAATAATATAATTAAAGACTCGCAACATGGATTCAGACATCGTCGTTCATGCTTAACTAACCTACTGGACTTCTTCCATGATGTTTACAAATCATACGATGACTCAAGAGCAGTAGATATAATTTACCTCGACTTTCAGAAAGCATTTGACACTGTCCCTCACAAGCGTCTCATGAGAAAAATAGAAGCACATGGAATAAAAGGAAAGACGCTAAAATGGTTACAAGACTGGCTGTCAGACCGAAAACAGCGAGTTGTGATAAACGGAAAGGAATCCAAATGGCGTAATGTGATCAGCGGCGTGCCCCAAGGCTCAGTACTTGGACCGATACTTTTTATTATCTATATAAATGACATTGATGAGGGTCTAAATTGTAAAGTATCCAAATTTGCAGATGATACTAAAATAACCAGTAAAGTCACTTCAAAATTACAGTGGCAGCAGTTACAAAATGACCTTAATACTTTAGCAAGCTGGGCAGAAAAATGGCAAATGAAATTCAACACAGAAAAATGTAAAGTACTTCATATTGGAAGTAACAATGTCCATGCAAATTACAAAATGAACAATATTCAGTTATCAAGTACAGACAGTGAAAAGGATCTTGGTGTGATAATATCAAATGACCTAAAACCAAGCAAGCAGTGTACCGATGCGGTAAAAATTGCAAACAAGCTAGTGGGTTTTATTGGAAGAACTTTCGAGTTTAAATCGGAAAAAGTCATACTTGCCTTGTACAACTCGCTAGTGCGCCCCCATCTTGAGTATTGTGTGCAATTCTGGTCTCCATACTACAGAAAGGACATTGAAAAATTAGAGAAAATTCAGCGAAGAATCACAAAAATGATACCACGACTTAGAAACAAACCATATGAGGAACGCCTTGAAGAACTTAAATTATTTAGCCTAACGATGCGCAGGTTAAGAGGGGACCTTATTGAAGTTTTCAAAATCATGAAGGGATATGACAACTTAGACATGAATAAATATTTTGATATAGACCGGTCGAGTCAAACCAGAAGTAATGGCTGCAAAATCATGGGAAAACGATTCCAATCCCACGAAGCAAAATACTTCTTCTTTAACAGAGTTGTAAATAACTGGAACAGATTACCCTCAGATACCGTGAACAGTATCTCAATTGAGACATTCAAAAACAAATTAGACAAGTATTTGCACGAAAATCCTCAGCTGACTCTTTTTCTGTCCGAATAACTTGCTTTTATAGCTACGGTACATGGAAGTTCATGCCCCCTTAGTCTGGAAGACACCCCGTAAACAATGTACCCGTACATAGTGTTGCGTCACGATATTATACATTTTCAATTTATTCGGTGCAAACAAAGCAATATAAGCACAGATTAGGATCTGCACAGATAACCCTGAGTTAACGGTCACTACTCTTACTTTCGACCTGTGATGGGCTGTGGATCACTGAGGGTCCCTGTTAGTCAAGTGACCACCATCGGGATTTTTTTAATGTACCAGGGGTCACTGCTTCAGGATGAAACTTGTGTACTGTCCCACATGGGAGAGTTCCTTGTCTCAGTGGAGTGAACGGAGCTATTGCCTGATTGACTGCTGCCTATCTAAAAAGCGCCAGGGAAGGTTGCCGCACCACCCCTAAACATCCACTCTGTGCATTGCACATCCACACTGCACTGTGCAGTCCCCTTTTATCTAAGACACCCGTCCTATATACTTTTCAGTCTCCCCAGCGCAAAGAAAGCAATATAAGCACAGATTAGGAGCTGCACAGATAACCCTGAGTTAACGGTCACTACTCTTACTTTCGACCTGTGATGGGCTGTGGATCACTGAGGGTCCCTGTTAGTCAAGTGACCACCATCGGGATTTTTAATGTACCAGGGGTCACTGCTTCAGAATGAAACTTGTGTACTTGTCCCACATGGGAGAGTTCCTTGTCTCAGTGGAGCAAACGGAGCTAGGGCCTGATTGACTGCTGCCTACCTTAAAAGCGCCAGGCAAGGCTGCTGCACCACCCTAAACATCCACACTGTGCAGTGTGTAGCTTCCACGTTATGTCCACAGACTTCCCATTAACTCAATGTGACTGGTTTATAATGTCATGCGGTAACTATTATTTTATTTGTTTACTTTCTCTTTCAGGTTACTCTATCGGGTAGCTTATAGATAAAGTATTATAGAATGTGACTTTTCCTTTCCAGTGTTTCCTATAAAATTTCCATGTCAGTTTTTCCATGCTGCATGGTGGTTTTTCTCACTTTTTCCTGGAGGGTTTGGTGGTGGGGGGAGCCTTCTTGCTTTCCTATCCTTATCCTTCAACATGTAGAGTTAGATCTTGTAGTCATAGTTTTCTCTAACAAGCAGCCTCGAAAGGACCATAAGGTCTGTTGCTGTTTGCTTTCCTGTGTAATCCTGTGTAATCCTCCTCCTCTGTCAGTGGGTCAAATCTCTCCTGATCAGAAAATACCTCAGTTAACCCTTTCACTGCCACCGCACACGAATCTCATGCCGCTACCACCAAACCATTTACTTTAACTGAGGGAAAACGTAAGAGTCAGAAAATTACTTGTTAACATTTTTTACACAAATTAAGTGATGCATTCTAAGTGGCAGTGGAAATGCCTTAACTCCTCTTCCTTAGCGATTTAGTATGTTCATTGCTCCTCAGTGTCATCTTTTGTTTTATTAATGAATGTTATGTCTGTTAAAACGAAATAAATAGCCGGCAATAAAATACTAAGGTGTAATATAGAGAATAAATCGCAGCGGAGTGGGCGTTACGAAACCTCTCATACCGCCTAAAATCCTACCTTAAATCTTACCTAATCCTACCTTAAATCCGACCTAAAATCCTCCACGGCGTTACAATTATGTTGAAATGACGTTCAGGGTTGAAAATGATGCTATGAGAAAGGAGAGGGAGAAAACGAAAGCCTAGAGTGGAGAGAGTAAGCTGAATGTGAGAGCAAAAATAGGTTATAAAAGGCGAAATAGCTGGAGGAGAGGAGAGGGGAGGCAAGGGAGAGAAGGGGAGGGAGGGAGAGAGAGGGAGGAGGGAAGGGTGGGAGAGAGAGAGAGAGAGAGAGAGGAGGGGTATATAAGTGAGAAATGAGGAAAGAAGTGAAGGGAAAGAGAAGGGTTGGTGAGGTAGAGTTGAAGGGAGGGGAGAGGAAGGGAAAGAAATGATGGGGCGGGGAGAGAGAGAGAGAGAGAGAGAGAGAGAGGATAAGATAGGGGTATACTAGGAAAAAAGGAGACGGAAAGAAGGGAAGGAAATTAAGAGGAAGAGAAGGACGGGGAAATTGAAGGAAGAGAGAGTTTTGGAAACGAGAGATGGAAGGGAGGAAAAGGAAGATAATGGGAAGGAGGGAGAAACGATGAGGAGGAGGGAGGGGAGGAGAGAGGGAGAGAAAAGACAGGGACGTGAGCGAGTGTGTGTGAAGCATATTTTAATGAGAGCAAATCTTGACATTCAGTTCCCTTTGAGCGGGGGTCGTAGTCTCTCTCTCTCTCTCTCTCTCTCTCTCTCTCTCTCTCTCTCTCTCTCTTCACACACACACACACACACATTTGCGTCATGCGTCTCCTCTCTCTCTTTTCCTGCCCCCTTCTCATTTTATCATCCGTCCAGTGTTTTCTTATTTTAAACTTTCCTGTGTTATTTCATTGTCCTTCTCACTTTCCTTCTGCTTTCTCCATTATTCCATTTCCCCACTCATAAATTCTTTTCCTTCACATGTCTGTTTTACACCTTTCTTTTGATCTCATCTTCGTCTAAATGCCTTTCATTGGCTTTGCTCTCTTCTGTTCTCTTTCCCTCTTCTTTTTCTTTCCATCTCTTTTGGTCCTTTGAATATCAGGCCTTTAGCTTACCTTTTCTTTTCTCTACAGTACTCTTCTCTGGTCTTTTTTATTTTTGTTTTATTCTTCTCTTTTACAGTTTCCTTTCTCTCGTATCACTGCTCGTCCATTCCCTTCTCTACTCTTCCCTTCCTTTCCAATCTGTTCCATCCCCGTCCCATCTCCTCCCTTCCCTTCCCTTCCCTTCCCTTCCTTTCCTTTTCTGTTTTCTCTCATCCACCCTCTTGTGTACTTTTCTCTTTCCTCCTTTTCTGCTTTCATGTGTTCTCTTGTGTTTCCATCCATTCGTTTCCCATCCTGTCGCAGGTCTCCTCTCCTCTCTTTCTCACCCCTTTACCCTCCCTTCTCTTCCTTTCATTTCCTTTATCTCATCTTCCCCCTGCCTCTCTGTTCCTCCAGTGCATCTCCTTCCGTTTATTCTCATATCCTTCCTTACTTTCCATCTTCTCATATTCCTTTTCATATCCTTCCCCTTTTCCCTTGCCTCCCCTCCCCTTTCTTCCCTTCCCTCCCCTTCCCTTTCTTCCCTTCCCTCCAGGCTCCATTTCCTCCCTTCCCTTCCCTCAAGGCTCCATTTCCTCCCTTCCCTTCCCTCCAGGCTCCATTTCCTCCCTTCCCTTCCCTCCCCTCCTCTTCCCTTCTCTACACTCCTCTCATCCTCCTCTTCTCGTTTTCCCTCTCTCATTTTCCCCTTCATTTCTTGACCCTCCCCTCCCCACACCCTCTCTTCCCTCCCCTCCTCTCTCTTCTCCACCTCTATTCCCTCTCCCCTTCTCCCTCCACTACTTCTCCTGCAAGATTCCTTCCAGATGAGGAGGCACATTTATCCCAAGGGTAAGAATCCTTTTTATAACATCCGGGCATTAGCGACATCCTACTCTTTCCTTTCTCTCTCTCTCTCTCTCTCTCTCTCTCTCTCTCTCTCTCTCATATATATACAGTATATATATCTACAGTATATCTGTCTATCTGTGTCTATCTATCTATCTATATATCTTTCTATCTATCTATATCTAACAATCAGTCTATCTATCTGTCTGTCTGTCTGTCTATATGTCAATCAATCTATCTATCTGTCTGTCTATATGTCAATCAATCTATCTATCTGTCTGTCTATCTATCTGTATCTATATATATCTGTATCTGTATCTATCTATCTATATCTGTATCTATCTGTCTATCTGTCTATCTATCTATATTCTTGATGGTTCGTTCCCGTTCCTTTGATTTGAGAGAGAGAGAGAGAGAGAGAGAGAGAGAGTCCAGGGATTGAGGAACAGGGAAAGATGTAACATTATAGTTGTACCCTAAGAGGCTCCGAGGAAACGACGGGAAGTGAGAGAGAGAGAGAGAGAGAGAGGGGGTAAAAACAAGCACTTACTCGTTTTTCTTCCTCTCCTCCTCCTCCTCCTCGTACGCTTGTTCTATTTTGATCTTTATTTCTTTATCCTCTTCCTCCTTTTCTCTACTTTCTCTTTCATTTACTTACTTCCTCCTCCTCCCCTTTCCTCTTTCCATTAATCACACTCTTCCCTCTTCCTCTTTCCGCTATTCATCATCATCATCATCATCGTCATCATCTTTGTCTTCCTCATTTCCATCGCCGTACTTTTTTCCCCTATTTTCTTTTCTTTTCTTATACTGTTTCACTCATTCCTCTTTTCTTCTCGCGTATCCTTCTCCTTCTCCTCCTCCTCCTCCTGCCAATCTCGTCCCGGAACCCCTTTTTCCTGCCGACACAAAAATGAGCACAAGAAGTGAGGGATGATATTGGCTTCAAATACTAGGGACCGGCGTGACGTAGACAGCATTCTCTCTCTCTCTCTCTCTCTCTCTCTCTCTCTCTCTCTCTCTCTCTCTGTGATAAAAGACCTTCCTTGACGTATCTCTCCTACTCAGTAACATTCCTTTCTCTCATGACAAAGCACCCTCGCCTACAACCATATTTTCAGGAAGTTCTTCTCTTCTTCAGGAACTTTGAAAACACTTCCTCTCCTTGCCGTACTCCTCCCCCGCCATTCATCATCCTTGGACGCCATCCTTCTCTTCTTGAACAGTTTCTTAAGGCTTCTTCGTAATCCCGTCCCTCATTTCACCTGATGTCTACCTTTGATTTTTTTTTTTTTTTACTCTGATACTGCCTCAAGGTTGCTGCTCCCCTTTCATTTCCTTCCCTTCCCTCACGTCCCCTTCTTCCCTTCCCCTCCCTTCCTTTATCTGCCCTTCCCTTCCCTTCCCTGCCCTGCCCTGCCCTTGCCATATCCTCCCTTCCCCGTCTTTTTCCTTCCTTTCTTTTCTCTTCTTTCCTTTCCCTTTCCTTAGGCTTCCTTCCTTTCCCGTTCTCTTAAGCACTCATCATCCTTAGACACTTCTTCAGCAAGTTCATTTCATCTTCTCTAACTTCTCAATGCCTTTGTCCCCTTTCACTTACCTTCCTTGTATCAATAGTCATTATCCGTGGACCTCACCCGACATCACAAACTCTAGGAAGTAAATAACATGATCTGTGCAGTAAGTCAACGCATCGGATTTATTTTTCTTCTTTGAGCAAGTTTGTGTGGGAGGGGGTTATGTTGTGAGAGAGAGAGAGAGAGAGAGAGAGAAAGAGAGAGAGAAACACATATGCACACACAGGGGGAAAGTTTGAGGGTAGGGGAAAGTGGTGGGGGAAGGAAGGGAAAGAAAATTTATGTGCGTTGGGGGAAGGATTTGTTTGTGTGAGTGTATGGGAGGGAGGGAGAGAGAGAGAGAGAGAGAGAGAGAGAGAGTATTTTTTGCCTCCGTCATTCACAACGTCAGTGTTAGAAGCCAGTGTCATATAAGTTCCATTACATTCACTAGATGATGATGATGAATAATGATGATGATGGTGACCATAACAACAATAGCATTGCTAACATTGATTACGATTATAACGCAAACAATAACAGAGTCAATAATACCAGTAGCAATAGTGAATTTATTTTGCGTCTTACAATCCAGCACTAATAGCCATACACACGAGAGCCGATCAAGTCAAGGCCAGTCCCCCTGAGAGATACAAGGTGACTTCAATTGTGTGCCTTGTTTAGAGAGATCATTTTAAGACTCTGTTCATCCATCATGTTCTGTCTCCATCATCATTCTTCTCGTCATTCGTGTTTTCTCCTTCTCCTTGTCCTCCTTCTCCTCTTCAGTTCCTTCTTCACCTCATCATCATCATCAATTCTTCTTCCTCCTCCTCCTCCGTTTTTCTTTTTCTCTCAGACGCCTGTTAGATTACCTTTCTTTTCACCATCATCTTCCCCCTCCTCGACTTCCTTCATTCTCTCCTCTTCCTCCTCCTCTTCATCTCTCTTTCCTTTTCACTCCTCTTTTTTTTCTTACATCTCTTTTCTATCCTTTTCTCTCACACTTTAGTTTAATCATCTTTTCTTCACCTTCATTTTTCCCTTCTTCATCTTTTTTCACGCCATCCTCTTTCTTCCTCCTCTTCATCTCTCTTTATCCTTTTATTCTTCTTCCTCATCCTCCCCATCTTCCTACCAACTGACCTTTATTCAGATGTTTATTTAGCCAATCCATATGGCAATATATTTTTTTAAGCGTTTGACTCACAGGCTTTGATGTCAGTGAGGCACGATGAATGTTGTAGGGTCAGATTTTTATTATTATTATTATTATTATTATTATTATTATTATTACTGTTGTTGTTGTTTTTACTCCAGTTCTTCCTCTGACTTTTCCTTTTCGCAGTGTCTATTCTTTTTGTTTCTTGTGCCTCCTTTTCTTCTTATTCTGTTGTATCATCTTGTATCACCTTATCTTCCTCCTCTCTCTTCTCCTTGTATTCTTCCTGTCACTTCTCCCTCTTCTCTCTCCTCTACTTCTCCTCCCCCCCTTTCTTCTTCCTCTCCCTTCCTTCTCTTCCTCCCCATCTTCCTCTCCCCACATGCTGGCCTCAGTTCCATCACCAGCTCACCCTGTCCATAGGTCATACATTTTATTTAAGTATCCATTCCACAGACCTCAATATCGTAGTATGGCCATGGGTAATGCTATAAGGATCTCGTCAGGCTTTCACTCCCCTTCCATTTATCTCTTCTTCTTCTCCTTTTCTTCTTTCTCCTCTCTTTTCTTTCTTTCCCTTTCTCTCTCCCTCTCTTCTCTTTCCCTTTTTGTTATTCGTATTATTATTACACTCTCTCCTCCCCCTCATAATTTGTTCTTTGTCTTACTTTGCTTCTTTGCTTCCTCTTCCTGTCCTTCTGCCTTCCTTTCATTTTCCTTCTCACCAAGTTCTTATTCTCTCATTTCCTAATTTCCCCACC
Organism: Coenobita brevimanus; assembly: GCF_032717465.1. Lineage (NCBI taxonomy): Eukaryota > Metazoa > Arthropoda > Malacostraca > Decapoda > Coenobitidae > Coenobita > Coenobita brevimanus. Next base: position 6,849,375 of record NC_137017.1, on the reverse strand, counting down.
TTATCACCATTTTCCTCCTCCTCCTCCTCCTCCTCCTCCTCCTCCTCCTCCTCCTTCTCCTCCTCCTCCTCCTCGTCTGGAAGTACACTGGAAACTAGGGAATTTATGGTAGTATCCCCCATCGCTCCCTCCATTCAACCCTCCTAATGTTACTTTCCCCTAGTAGGTCTGAGGGCGTGCTTAGATGTCTTCGGTTTTCTTAGTCTTAATCTTCTTCTACTAACTTGTCTTACTTGGTGTTTTCCTTGTCAGTGACGCTTGCTTCTTTATATCTTTCTTCTTCTTCTTTTTTTTTTTGTATCGTGTTTCGCATTCCTGTTTTATTTTTCCTCCCCCTCCTCCTCCTCCTTTTTGTGGTCGGTTGTTGTTGTTGTTGTTGTTGTTCAATCCCTGTCTGTTTGGCCGAGCAGACCCACCAACCGTAAGCAAGCAATCGACCCTGCAGGTAAAATATAGAAATAGCCATTGAACAGGATGACTTCATCAGATCTCCTTACATTGGGTGTTTCTCCGTCTAGGAAAGGGAAAATCAGAAACATATATAGGAAAGTAAAGCAAAAGGAACTGTTTAAGTTGAAAATATAATAAAAATAAAGGGAGAACTGAAAATAAAATAAGTAAATAGATTTAATGGACAATAAATGGCCAAGGGTGTCATGTAAAGGAAGCTGTGTGTTGTGGGAAGGGAGGGTCGTCGCTGAGGAGGGATAGAAACGCTTGGAGGTCCTTCTTCTTCAGGCCCCCTCTCGTAGGATTCAGCGCCAGGCAGGGAATAGATCGATAGACTGATTGATAGACAGACAGACAAAGACAGATAGATAGATAGGTAGATAGGGACAGAGATAGACAGCTAGATGGATGTATATATAGATAGGTAGGTAGGCAGATAGACAGATACATGGGGTGAGAGAAAGATGGATTGATAGAAAAGTACACTGATAGGTAGGGATGGATAAAGTGAGATATAAATAGATAGATAGATCGAGATAAATTCGTAACTACAGTAGATTGATACCCATAGATGGATATATAGGAAACGAGAAAGCATCCAAAGGGAGGGTAACTTGAACAAACATCACAACATCAGAGTGTCACTTCTGGAAGCCTGTGACTTTGGCTGACTCGTAACTACAGCCGATACTTCAGCACATCCCCTGCCCTCAGAGCTGGCAATAAGGCTCTGACCATCCCGACACGGTGCTGACGCGAAGACGCTGAGTCGAAAGTGGGTGGTGGGATGGTGATGAGGCATGGGTGGTGGGTGGGAGTGGGTGTTTATGTGTTGGTGATGAAAAAAACGTTAAGGGTGAGTGCTAGGATGTTGGTGGAGTTTGTTAGTGAATAAGAGTGGCTGAAGGTGAGGATAAGTGGCTGTTATAAAATTAGTTAAATAGGATTGGTAAGTAAAGATTTATGTCATTTGTAGTGTTGCGACAAGGAAAATGGATTTGAACTAAGAGGCAAAAATATTTAGTAAAATTGGTTGCTATGTTTCTGAGTGGAAGTGGCTTAGGACGATGAATAAAAATTAATGTTTTTGTAGTGTTAAAGCAAGGAATATGGATTTGAACTAAGAGACAAGAATGTTAAGTAAAGTTGGTTGTTAGTAGGTTTCTGAGTGGAAGTGGATGTTAAAGTGTTGGTGAGGCTTGCATAGAGATTAAAAGGATGTTGGTGAGACTGGGTTTGTGAGGAGGTAGGTGTGCTATTGTTGGTGAGTAAAGACTGGGATTGTTGTGCTAGTGACAAACAAGGACGGGTCGAGATTGGTGAATAGAATTGATTGTTATTATGTTGGTGAGTAAGAATGGGCACTAGGCAGCTGGTAGTGAATGAAAATTGTTGTTATAGTCTTAGTGAGGCAAGGGTGATGTGTAAAAGAGTGTTGGGATTGGTGAGGTGAGGTTGGTGAATGTGTGTTAGAGTGTTGGTTGGTGAAGGTGGGTGAGTGAAATGGAGAAGTTGCAGTGTTGGTGAATCAGAGCTGGTGAGTAAGTGTGGGTGTTGTTGAGCTGATAAGACAAGGGTGGTGAGTAAACGTAGATATCAAGTTTGGTTAGGCAAGAGGTTAGTTAGAGTTTTTCATGGTAGAGGAAATAAAATCTGGATATTAGTGAGTCATTGTTGAGAAATAGGTATGTTGTAACCGGAATTTCAAGGTAAATGAGTTAAGATATAAAATTAGGAATGGGTGGACTCAAAAGCAAGATAAGTAACCAGTTCAATAAAAAGCAGCTAATCCAGGAAGGCGGGTCAAGCGAAGTTATTTATGTGAGTTAGGGCAGGTGACCCAAAACAAATTATCCAGGTGAGCTGGAGTAGGTGAGTCAGTAAATTATCCAGGTGAGTTAGGGCAGGTGAGTCAACAAATTATTTTGGTGAGCTAGAGTAAGTGAGTCAGTAAATTATCCAGGTGAGTTAGGGTAGATAAGTCAACAAATAATCTAGGTGAGTTAGGGAAGGTGAGTCAACAAATTATCCAGGTTAGAGCAAGTGAGTCAAATTATCCAGGTTAGTTAGAGCAGGTGAGTCAAATTATCCAGGTGAGTTAGTGGGGAATATATGTAGTAAAGGGAAGTGGGTCAGAGTCTTTCTTCTTCCTCCTTAAGAATGCAACTGCTGGCAATTTAATATGAAAATTGCAAATGGCCAGGAGCGTTGGGTGTCTGGGAGTTTATAAAGATCACCTCCTTCCTCCTGCCTTCTTCCTTTCTTCGCCCCTTCCCCTCATCCTCTTTTCTTCCATCCTCCCCTCACCCTCTGTTCGCTCTTCTCTCCTTCCATCCTCCCCTCACCCTCTGTTCGCTCTTCTCTCCTTCCTTCCCCTCTCTCCTACATTCACTCCTTCCATCCTCGCATCCTCTCTTCCTCACTTCTCATCTTTACTTCTCTCTTCACCCCTCCATTTTTCTATTTATTTTTGTTGCCGTTTTCTTATTTCTTACTGCTCACGCAATCCTTCCTTCTCTCACACTCCATCATTCCCCTTGCCCACATCCTCATCCTCATTCCTCATCCCCTCACCCTCTCTCCCACACCCTGATTCTTCACTACTCACCCTGACCCACCCTTGTTGTTTTTGTCTTCCATTTATCCATTCTTTCCATATCACCCTTCACACTTACCCTCATCTTCATTCTGTCTCATTCATCTCACCCTCACCCTTTATCTTCACCTCTCACCTTCACCGTAACTCCTTCCTTCCAGGCCACTCACCCAATCACCACCTTGTCTGTCAATACTTCATGCTTTATTCCCTCACTCTTCTTATGTCTTACCCTAACCATTTTTCCAACATATCCCTCCTCCCATCTCCATGCCACCCCATCCAGCTCTTCACCCTGCCACCCCACCTCTCTTCCATCTTCCTGTTCTCTCTTCCCTCTACCTTTCACACATGCTTCAGATTTTTCTTCCTTGTCCCCTCCTCCTTTTTCCCTGTCCCCACCTTTCTTCCCATTCTTCTAACCTCTCTTTCACCCCTGTTCATCTTTCTTCCAGTATCTCTCTCTTACAGACCCTACACATCACCTCCACACCCTCTCACCCCACCTCTCCACACCTAACCCAACCTCTCCACATCTCTGACCTCACACCTAGCCTCTCCTTCCTCGCTCCTGCTCTATCGCTTCCTAAATTATTCCAAGAAGCGACCCCCCACCTAAGTTGTTTTGAGTGGCTGGTCTTGTAGCTTTTATGCTGAGTTTTTAATACATGAAAGTGTCTAATTTATTAAGGCCCCTGGAGTGGGTGGGCAATATTTTTGGTCGCGTCTGTGGTTACGTCCTGTGTGTGTGTGTGTGTGTGTGTGTGTGTGTGTGTGTGTGTGTGTGTGTGTGTGTGTGTGTGTGTGTGTGTGTGTGTGTGTGTGTGTGTGTGTGTGTGTGTGTATGTTTGGCTCTATCGCTTGAAAAATCATGACCCAGACACCTCAATTTTCATACACTGGTAGTTAACAGGTCATGCTGGGATACAAGGTCAAGGGTCAAAGGTCAGGGTCATGTGGATAAAATTAACTGAACCTTAGTCGTAAAATTGGTCGTCGCATTCCGGGGCTTTCTGGTTAACGAATATATTTGCATGTGTATTGATACCTTTCAACGAATATTCGCAATTTTAACTGTGTAATTTCCTCTTTTAGATGACATGAATGTCCATCAGTTGAATGCATATTTCAGATACTGAATTTTTGTGGAAAAGTTAATTTATTAAAGAAAACCATCATTGTACACACACAGATACAATACACACACACACACACACACACACATATATATATATATATATATATATATATATATATATATATATATATATATATATATATATATATATATATATATATATATATATATATATGCCGAAAGTTTGGCCATAGTTTGCCCTACTTTAGGTTTTTCTGTATCCATTACATCCCATTTATTATAATTTGAAGTATACATGTTGTTGGGACGATGATGGAAATGCTATAACGACGATAATGGTAATGATAATGTTAACGATAATCCAAGACACAGATGAACAGGTCAGACATACTTGCGATTGATAACTTTCTTTCCCATATGCCGCCGTCTTAACATTATCATTCATCTCCTTTTTCCAGGTGGGTGTCGCTTCAAATACTGAAAAAATATGTTGGTACCGCACCTCAACCCGCCACAGCACATCAGGTAAGCAGGTAATGGAGCTTAGTAGGTAGAGCACAGACCAGTAAAGCCTGGTAGATTAGAGAGCTGTGGCCGGTGGAGCTGGAGAAGGATGTAGGTGGAAGAAGGAGAGGTGAAGAAAGTAGTTGGAGCAAAAGAGATAAGCGATATGAAGGTAGATAGATGTATACCGTGGTTAGGTAGGCAGGTAGGGAGGCGAACATCCATATTCATACATTCATATATTCACATACACATACAGAGACAGACAGACACAGAACAAGACATAGATAGATTGACAGTGATTGATGGCCGTAAAATGCAAGGGTTCATGCTGGTTCTGTGATGAAGCTCAGTCTCTCAGTTAGGTCATTGCTGTATAATCATAGGTCATAGCCCTCTTTACTCTTACTCCCTTTTACCCCTCTTTACTCTTCCTCTTCTCCTGCTTTTTCTTCTTTTTTTTTCTCTTTAATCCCATTTCCTCTTACTCTCCTTTACTCATCCTCTGACTGTCTCTTTTTCATCTGCCATGCTCTTTACTCCTACTTCTTTTTACTCTTTACTCTTGCTCTTGCTTTGTCTTTCTTCATCCTTTCTTATCTTTACTTCTGCTTTCTCTTTACTCCTCCTCTTGCTTTCTATTTTTCATATCTCCTTCTCGTCTTCTTACTCTTTATTCTTCTTCTCTTCATACTTTCTTTCTTCTTCCCTTGTTCTCTTTACTCCTACTTCCTCATACCCCTCTTTACTCTTCCTCTTGCTTGTTCTTTCTTCTTCCCTTTTCCTCTTTATTCATACTTTTTTTTTTACTCTTCTTTATCCTTCCTCTCCTCTTCCTTTTTCTTTCTTCTTCACTTCTTTACCCATACTTCCTCATACTCTTTATTCTTACTTTTCACTTGCATTCTCTTATTTCCCTCCACTTCTCTCAGTTCAGGTATTCCCTTCTCACCTTGGTTTTCCTGCTTCTGTTTCCTTCCTTAGCCTTTCGTCTTTAAAACTGCTTTGTCGTCGTCTTTTCATATATCGTCCAGTCTCTCAGCTTTCCCTTATTTTTCATCCCTTTAATTCTATATTTTCTCATCTTTCTTCTTGGGCCTTCGTCGTTTATTGTTCCTTTATTTTTATTTTTCTTCGTATTTTCTCTTCGTGTCCTTTTGTTTAATTTATTTTCTATTTTCGAATTCTCTTTCCCTCTTTATCATTGTTTCTCTTGCTCTTTCTTCCTCCCATTTTCTTCTTTCCTTTTTTTCATTCATCATATTTTATTCATTTTCTTTCCTTCCAATTTTCTTCTTTCGCTCATCCTTAAATACCGATTATCGTCTTGGTTTTTCCTTTTCTAATAATAAATGGTAATAATAATAATTTATAATAATAATAATAAAAATTATAATAATAAAAATAATAGTAATAATAACAATAATGAGCAAGAAGAAAAAACTAAAAGAAAGTGAAAACTATTAAGTTCCTCTCAGTTCATTTCGCTTCGACTCATTTCCGCGACTTCCTGCTGCCCTAATAGCTGAGAGAGAGAGAGAGAGAGAGAGAGAGAGAGAGAGAGAGAGAGAGAATAGCTGTGGGGATAAAGGCAAATAAAAATTGAAAGAATTGTGGAGGGTGGGTGGAGAATTAAGGTGAAACTAAGAAAGAGAGAGAGAGAGAGAGAGAGAGAGAGAGAGAGAGAGAGAGAGAGCGAGAGTAAAATAGAAAGAATTGTTGAAGCATCGAGGTAGCAAAGTTGGTTCGGGAAACTTCAAACTCCGGTTCGGTTCTTGCGTTTCCGGGCCTTCAAAAACCGTGTCTATCTGTCTGTCTTTTAACCTGTCTATCAGTCTGTTTGTGTGTCTGTCTACTACCTGATGCCCCATCCCGTGAGTGGCGGCATTGGCAAATATATCATTAGTGTTTTATTTTTTTTTTATTAACGAACGATCCTCCTGTGGCGTATTTCCCCATCTTTCCCTCTTCCCGCTTTTCACTCTTCTTCCCTTTCATTCTTTTCACTGATGTCTTGTCTTGTCTTCCCCTCCCGTGTTCTGTTCTGCTGATATTTCGTTTTCTCTCTCTCTTACACAGCTCTGCCCTTCTCTTCCTTTCTCGCTCCTTTCTTCTTTTTCCTCCCGTTCTTCTTGTGCCATTTTCCCGGTGCTCTTATCTCTCCTTGTCTCCTTTCTTTTCTTCTCTTTTTTGCATCTCTCTTCTCTAATCTTCTTCATTGTTTCTTATTTCCTCTTCTCTGTTTTGCGCTTCCCGTCACTCCACTCCTCTCCTGTTCTGTTGATGTTCTCGTTCTTTTCTTTCTCATCTTCATTCGATATACATAAGAAACAGTGATATCTTTCCTTTAGTCCCTCTTATATTTTGGCTGTAAGCTAATATTTCTGTTCTGTTATTGTCCTTCTTCCGGCTTTTTTTTTTTTTTTCACTGCCTTTCTTCCTTTCTTCAGGTTTCCTTTTTATGGATTAATAATATTTCCCTTCTGTTTATAAATCTGTATTTCTCACTGTGTCTCTTCATTTCTTTATCTTTTCCTTTACATGTCCTAATAATGCATTTCTGTCCGTCAGTCTATATTTCTCATTTTTTTACCTCTTTATCTTACTCTGATTTTGTATATTATTCCTTTATCGGTCTGCTTCTCACCGCATAATTAGCCTGCCTCTCTGACTCACATTTATTCGATTTTAGTAATATTCCCTTTCTCTTTGTCTGTACTTTTCGTGGTCTTTCATTCATCCTTTGCAGTTATTAATATTGCCACTTTTCTGTATGTCTCACCAGCTGTCATTCATCCACTGCACTTATTAATATTTTCTCTCCCCCAGTCTGTATTTCTCACCGTCTCTCATTCATCCTCTGCAGTCTCTCCACAACCCTTTATCACTACTGCAAATACCTCATCAACGCCTGCTGCTTTTCATGCTCGTCAGTGTCTTTCCCTGTCTTTTTTTTTTTCCTATCCTTTAAGTTCTTTTATTGATACCTTTTTTATTCATTTTCTTTTTAGTCTTTTCTGTTGTGATCTGTTAATATGGGTGTTATTTTTTCATTCCTCGCTCTACAGTAAATTCCTTTTATTGGATGTTCGAGCTTGCCCACTTTTTTTTTTTTTATGCAAGGAAGAAGGAACCAAAGGCCAAGAACTCGCAAGATTGTGTATACTGGAGATAGCTGTACCTTATATAATGCAGATTAATCGACACACACACACACACACACACACACACACACACACACACACACACACACACACACACACACACAGTGATAAGTTTGTATGTGTAGGAGTGCTTGTGTCAGTGTGTGTGTGCGTGCGGGCGTCTTTCTGTCTGTCTGTCCGTGTATATGTCTGTATTTCTCGCCTTGTATCTTTCTAAAAATTACATGAGATGCCAGGTCGCCCATTGTTATCTTGACAGGCTCTTATCAGTTCCCGTCTCTGTGTGACCTTCAGTGTCAGGCAGGGAATGTGTCGCTTATTGTGCAGGGCTCGTAAAAAATTTCTCTTTGTGCCGAAATATGATACTTTTTATTTAATGTTTTTTGTTTACTATTCTCTCTCTCTCTCTCTCTCTCTCTCTCTCTCTCTCTCTCTCTCTCTCTCTCTCTCTCTCTCTCTCTCTCTCTCTCTCTCTCTCTCTCTCTCTCCTTGTGTCGCAGGAATTTTGTCGCATTTTTTGTAGCCTCATAAATTTCTTGTTGTAGAAATATGTTGGTTTTATTATACATCTTTTTATCAAGTATATTGCAGGTCTCAAATTAACAAAAATAGATCACGAGCATTGTAAAAGTTAGAATTAAAGAATACCCGTCCTGTCGTTCATCAAGAATTATTTTTAGCTTGAGTGATGGAAATTGACAGTGTTATAAATAAAACTAAAGTACTTCATCTTGGTTATTGAGTTATTCGTAAAGCATAATTAAAGATTTAAAAAAGAATCTCTAAAAGTAAGAAGTACCCCCAAAAGAATGTAGTACCCCAAAAGAAAAAAATACTCCCTAAAAGAGAAAGTATACTCCAAACGAAAAAGGGCCTCAAAGAAAAGAATTTATCCCAAAAGAAAAAGTACCCTAAAAGAAAAAAAAATAGCCATAAAAGAAAAATTACCCGTAAATAAAAAAGTCCCTCAGAAGAACGAAGTGCTCCAAAAGAAAAAAAGTTTATCAAAAGAAAAAAGTACCCCAAAAGAATAAAGTACTCCTAGACGAAAAAAGATCTCCCAAAAGAAAGAAGTCCCTCTCTGAAGAGAAAAAGTACTCCAAAAGAAAAAAGTTCCCTAAAGAAATAAGTTCACAAAAAGAAAAAAGTACGCCAAAAGAAAATGTACTCCAAGTGAAGAAAGTACACTCCAAACGATAAAAGTACACCCCAATCGAAAAGTACACCACTAGCGTAAAAAGCATACCCTAGGCGAAAAAAGTACACCCCGAATCGAAAAAGTTCACCCCAGGCGAAAAAAATTCACCCCAAGTGAAATAGGTACACCCCAGACGAAAGAAGTACACCCAAAGCGAAAAGTAAACCCCAAGTGAAAAAAGTACACCCCTCAAAAAAAGTACAGCCTAATCGAAAAAATACACCCCAAGCGAAAAAAAAAATGTACCCCAAAAGAAAAAAGTCCCCCTTAAAAGCCCTTCCCTGGATACCTGTAGGGGTGGCTCAAGAATCTTTCCCACTTCCCATCTCCGTATCGACCCCATCACCTTTTAATTAATAATCTCGTGAATTGTGGCATAAGTCACTGAATTAAGTGGCCTTTTCTAGTTATTGTGACAGTGATTTGAACTTGCCAGTGGGCCAACTAAGGGCAAAGGCCCATTCCAATACCCCATCAGTGGAAAGCTGCAAGATCTTAGAAAAAAAAGGAGAAAGAAAGGAAAAATAGTGCTAATAAGACAGGCGAACCACCCAACCCGACCCCGACAAACTGTGACAGAGAGGAGGACAATGACGCTTGTTATCCTTGTCTCGGTAATTGCTGGTGCCTGTGTGCATGTTTAGACCATGATTCCTGCGTTGAGGTGGAGTGTGTGTGTGTGTGTGTGTGTGTGTGTGTGTGTGTGTGTGTGTGTGTGTGTGTGAGAGAGATTTATGTACCGATATTCCCTTTGTTGGTGTGATGCATTTCCTGTCCTCCCGGAATGTGTAGCGAAGAAGAAGAAAAAGATGATGATGATGATGATGACGGACAGGAAGAAGAAAATTGGTAAATTGAGAGAGAGAGAGAGAGAGAGAGAGAGAGAGAGAGAGAGAGAGAGAGAGAGAGAGAGAGAGAGAGAGAGGCTGTTTTTCACCCACAATCAGGGTAAAGGTGGGCAGGAGTGGTGCAGAATTAATGAGGCTGACTGTACGTGACTCATTAAAGAAAGGGAAAAGCTTAAGAAAGGACGAATTCTTTACCAAAAAAGAAAAATATGATTAAGAAGAAAGAAGAAAAAAAAAGATATTGGTACACTGCGAATTATCTTTTTTATTGGTGTTACCTGGAATACCTGGGCTGCTAGTAATAAATAAATAAATAAATAAGTAAATAATCAATGGCGGAAATTTTTTAAGATGGGAACCGATTGAGAAATAAAAGAAATGAAAAAAATGGATGCACATCGAACAGGAAGTATTTTGGCATTTTAATTAGTGTGCCTCTGTAATGATCGCAGTAGTAAGAAATAATAACAGAAATAATAATGATAATAATAATAATAATAATAATAATCCATCCATCCATCATCCAATCCTACATTGCCCCATGAGGAGCGTAGGAGCCCGGGGCTAAGCAGTTGGTCCCGACATTTAAGATAAGAGTGAATTTAAGATGACAGTGAATTTAAGATGACAGTGAATTTAAGATGAGAGTGAAAATAAAAGTAATAAAAAGCGGAGTTATTAAGAAAAATGTTAAAAAGAAAAGAGGAAGTCCTATTTATATCTGCACATGCAAAATTATCAAGTACAATGATTTTTAATTCAATGCAGTGACGACTTCTTCATGTGCATATTTCCTGCTATCGTCAAAAATCTATATTCACCTTTAGAAAGAGGTTTGTTGAAAGCACTAAAGAATGATATATTTAATCCCTCAGTCTTCAAAGTCTCTCTAGGTTAGTATAGAATTGTCAGAAGATAGCAAGAATATATTTTAAAACGGGATTGACTAGAAATCCTTGAAATCTCTGTGAATCTATATACATGAGCCAGAAACAAAAATCTAAACTCACGAGAAGAAGGAAAATAAAAAGAAAATTGAAGGACACAATCACCTCCAAATGGACATAATCTAAGCTGAATACATTTGTGTGGAGATGGCAAGAATAAAGTATCAAAATAACTAACTTGAGGTCCTTTAAATTTCTATGCAGTGCGTGATCCAGACATAAAAGTAAGAGAAACTGAAATGAAGAAAAGAAAAAAAATTGATTAAAAACAAAACAAGATAACTGATATCGAACAAAATTAAGGACACAGCGACCTTAGAGCAAATAGTATCCCATTAGTTAAAAAAAAAATAAAAACGTAAACTGAGGATGACAGGAATAATGTAAAAAAATAATAATAATAATTACTCTCAAAATCTTTATAAATATTTTTACATGACCCAGACAGTAATATAAGAATAACTCTGGAATGAGTAAGGAAAAAAAAAACGAAAAATATACGAGGACAGAAACATCTCCACTGTAAATAAAATCGTCTGAAATGGGAAAGAATAAGTCAGGAAAAAATATGTTTGAAAGCTTTATGAACGTGATTTACCTGATCCAGAGAACAGAGAAGAAAAAAAGTAACTTGGCAAATATACATAACGCCAACCAGAAAAACAGGAGTATAAAGGGAAAACTAGAGAGGTAGATAAATTAACGAATGAGTAAATGGAAATAAAAAATAATAATTAAACACATTGCCCTGCTTTGATCCGTCAGGCAAATAAACACCATCATTCAATTAATCAAGTTTTACGGCAATTTTTTTTTCTACGTTTATTTTACACGCCTATCCTTCATATGGTGAGAAAATTAGTGTTTATTATTGTGTTTATTTTGCTTGGTGTTTATTACTTCTCCCCTGAGTTAAATAAAATCGCCAGACGGTAACATGAATAAATGAAAAAAAGGGATGAAGTGCAATGGCAGCTCCCTTATTCGTACGTGCTTTGGTTATTCATTAAGAGATAATGTTCAGTTACTTTATCCGCCTTTAGAGTAAATAAAATGTTCCTGTTACAAGAAGGGAATATGGAAGAATTTAACTTTTGCGATGATATTAAATTTTTTCTTGCAACCCATTTACACCAAGATTTCCGAAATAAGCTTAATAAAATTGACTAGCGTACCAAGAATACAGTAAAAATAAAGCATGGTGATGGTCAAAAGAGAGAGAGAGCTGTGTGTGTGTGTGTGTGTGTGTGTGTGTGTGTGTGTGTGTGTGTGTGTGTGTGTGTGTGTGTGCTCCAATTTGTATAATGCATTTTCCCACAAACGAATTATCCTTTGCATGAGCGTTTTTTTTTTTTTGGGGGGGGAGAGGGGAGTTCAATGGAAGGTGTGGGACCAAGATAATAAAAGCCGGGGATTTTCCTTTAATATCGGATTTGTTACGCCGATGTGCTAAAAAACGGTCGCCTAGCCTCGGGACCCTACCTCGTACACACACACACACACACACACACACACACACACACACACACACACACACACACACACACACACACTACGTCACACTTTAATTTCATCCTCCATGTTCAGTGCAACAGAAAACGTGGTGCCACTCAGGGGGAGACTATACCATTATTTGTATTATAATTAAGGCATGCATAATTGATGTCTCTGGTAATAAAATAACTGAGGAAATTATATCCGGAGAGAGGTTCATGCTATCATATGACCTAGTTTGACCTCACTTGGATTCATTTGACCTTTGACCTCTCGCCATTGACCTGAATGATCCGAAGACTCCTTATTTTTTAGTCCAGCCCTTAGCAACTTTTCTTCATGTAATTCTTCATGTAATGACTTTTATTCTGTTCCCCCTACAACCACACTATTTTATTTGGCTCAAAAGTGACCTATCTCAGCGAAAGAGTTAGAAATAAATCCTTCAGTTTCTAGATTTACAAATGCCTTGTTTTAATACAGCTTAGATAAGGTGTCCTGGAGGTGAAGGGATAGCACATCACAAATAGGACGAATATTTAGAGAGTGAAATATCCGCGTTTGATTCTATAATATTGTAACACCAAAATTTTCCAGGATGACATTGTTCCTTACTTGATTATAGTCCACCAGGGGGCCAGATATTTGACATTCCCCTGTGACCTTGATCTTTGACCGATCGTTCTCAAAGTCAAATCACTTCATCCTCGCCTGATCCTAAAGCTTTCACCAAATTTAGTCCAAGTCAGATCAAAGCTTTGTGTTGTTTTTGCCCTGTGACTGTGAAGATTGATCTTCTCACAAAATCGAATCATTTCATGTGCCTGATCCTTAAGCCTTTATAATCCAAATCAAAATCACATCTGTTTCAGATCTGTTTCAGTTATACACTTCACACACACACACACACACACACACACACACACACACACACACACACACACACACACACACACACACACACACACACACACACACACACACACACACACACTCTCTCTCTCTCTTTCTCTCTCTCTTTCTCTCTCTCTCTTTATTGCCAACTTAATAATTGTGTATTTTAGCTAAGTATACTCTCCTACACAATATAATCTTGTCCCATTCAGCATTCACACAGCCAGACATCTCAAGCCTGCTTACGCTCTCTCTCTCTCTCTCTCTCTCTCTCTCTCTCTCTCTCTCTCTCTCTCTCTCTCTCTCTCTCTCTCTCTCTCTCTCTCTCTCTCTCTCTCACACACACACACACACACACACACACACACACACACACACACACACACACACACACACACACTGCCAACTCATTACGTCGTAACTCTAGCCTTTCTACACACCTTCACCTGCCCTGCACGTTCAATCTCACGCTTCACTGCCAACTGCATACGGATTTGCTTGATCTTATAATTCTCCCTTACAACATTCCAAGGACTTCCACATCTCACACCACACCATAACACACCACATCATATAACATCATCTCACTATACCACACAATACCACATCACCGTACACCTCACCTCACCACACCACACCACACCACACCACACCACACCACACCACACCACACCAAACCACACCCCGCCCCACCCTACCCCACCCCACCTTACCACACCACACCACACCACACTGCTGGCTTTCAAAGGTCCCCCTGAACCATTACTATTCACCCAACTCTCTCCGTTCCTCTCCTTTTTCTCCTTGCTCTAACTCTTCTCCAAGTTTCCTCTGACTCTAACCCTTTCGCTCTTTCCCTAACTTTCCCTCAACTCTTTCCCTTCTTCTGACTTCCCCTGCCTCTTCCCCTTCCCTGTCCCCCACCCCAGCTATCCCCTGCCGGTAACTTCCCCCCTTCCGTGTCTATCTCCTTTCTCTCCTGTTTTTTGCCATCGGATAGACGAACGTTTTAGTATTATTCGTGTCATATGTGCGAATTTACAGTGTGTGTGTGTGTGTGTGTGTGTGTGTGTGTGTGTGTGTGTGTGTGTGTGTGTGTGTGTGTGTGTGTGTGTGTGTGTGGCGGGTTTAGACAAGCCAATGCAGGGAAATGTTGGATATCCCTAAATAATTCTTCCTGTATGCTGACCCAAACTCTGAGGGCAGCGGTAAGGGTGTGTGACCACACTGAGAAAGAAACTCTTGACGTTTCTCGGATACGGGTTATTCTCGATTTTTTTAAAGGGTTTTTCTTCGGAACGTAACGCTTTCAACTCAGCTATTTATTTTTTGTTATGTATATTTCGTGTATTTTCTCTCACAATTTTTCCTTATTACGATTTTTTTCTGCTTGAAGCTTTTAGACCAGGGGAGTTCATTTTTAGCTTTCATTAACCACTTGAATTATAGAGATCATCACCAGGTAGAATAAAATTGTATGGAGGTAACAAGGAATTAAAAGACATGTCACTGCACAGAAGTTAAATATGTGTGCAGTAAGCTCTTCCTAACTTCAGAATATGTGCAGTTTTATTCCGAAGTTCAGTTTCGCGCTCTCGTATGCTGGATTTTCATGGATTTTGGTTAATAACTGAAGAACATTTATCAACATTCATCACCTCGGATACAGCAATTCAATTTTTCCCTGTTATGTGTGGCAATTTGATGCGAGTGTGCTTCGTAAATCAAGTAATATGTATCAGTCTTCAGCTGCGTTACATACTGCTTTTTAATTTATAATGGTCCCAGTCTGTAGGTTACTTTCATACCTTTTGACAGTTTTTTCTCCATAAATTACGAAGAAAGAGCCATGTATCAGAGTTACGTTACATGTGGCAGTTTAATTTATAATGAAGTTCGATTATTGGGCAATTTTCCAACCTTTGCCAAACGTTTTTCCGTAATTTAAGAATGTACAGTAATTCATCTTTTTTGTCCTCCTATAGTCCGTAATTTGATGGATCATGCTTCACTATTCACGCATTTGTAGCAATCGTTTTAGCCACATGTTTCACTTTATGATGGTTTTCTGATATTAGGTATACCTTTATTAGATAAATAAATTAATAGATAGGGATGGGTAGATAGACTTTTTTCTTTGTGTGGCCAGTATGTGTTCTATCAAGGTTCAGTTTTAACATCTCATAATCAGCGTTTTGATGTATTTGGCCTCATAAATCACAAATATGTCTAGTGAGCTTTTAGGCCACGGTAGGCATTTCAGTGTAGTTGGTCCTCGAATAACCCAATCAATCAATCATTTACATGTCACTCCTGCTGGCTAATGATAGGGAACTAGGAAAAATGACCTCGTAAATCAAGCTATCGTGAGTAATCCTTGCCGGGTCTTTCATCATCACAGGAAACGTCTTTTGATTAATATGTTTGTCGCCTTTTATGCATCAGCTCAGGTCACCCTCAAATTTAGAAACCAAAACATGTCTTTACCTTTTATTTTTAGGATATTTTTGGAGGGGCGCGGGGCTTCTCTCTCTCTCTCTCTCTCTCTCTCTCTCTCTCTCTCTCTCTCTCTCTCTCTCTCTCTCTCTCTCTCTTCCAGTGGAACCCATTTTTCTCCACGCACTACAACCCCCAGGTTTACTAACTGAAAAAAGAAGCCTATATATTTTTTTTAGAAAAGGGGTGTAATTTCTCTACTAACCTTTTTTCTAGTATGTCTAAAATATCCAGTAACTTCATGGCAGTGTTTATTCTCTAGTTTATGGTACTGTTAATTGTAATTCCTAAAACTATCTAGGCTGACCGTTCATTTATTTCATACCTACATTTACATATATGAATTGTTTAATTTTTTGCTAATGCTTGTGGTGTCCTTGTGGTAATCAAACCTGGAATTATGCGTAGTTCATATGCCAGTTAGGTTTATTTTTGTGTCTCATAATTTTATAAATTTATTGGTCACCTGTATTATCTAAATCCACTGAGGCATTTCACGCTGTTCACATTATATCCTCATGTTGAGAATTGGGACAAGTTACTCAGTGCATTCAGTATATAAACCCTGACTTACGAGGCTACATTGGCCTCGAGAATATGCTTAGTAGCGGCTTGGCATGGTTGACCTGAATAAGGCCTTCTGTGGAGAACGATATCGTGTGTTTATCTCGATTCACCGCCACCACTACCTTCTCTCCACCATAACAACACCATCACACCACCACCTCCACCACATCACTGTTACAACACTACCACCAGTACCACGACCACCACCATCACAGCTATCACACTACCACCACCTCCTCTTCCTCCTCCTTCTCCTTCACCTCCTTCTTCTCCTCCTCGAGCACCGCACCTGACGCCACACCTGTGCTGATTGATCTGCCAGCCTGAGTCCTGCATGTGTCGCAGTAAAGGGACACAACAGGCATCTCAGGTCATGCAGAAATTAGGTTACGTAGATTTAGGTCATGCAGTAGTCAGGTTATACACTGCCTACGTCATGCAAACCTAGGATTATAATTAGAGTTCAAGTGAGGCAGAGGCTTGGTTATGTTAGGTTTTGGTCATGCAGAAATTAGATTACATAGAGTTCTGGCCATGCTTAACATTTGGGGTATAGGAAACTCAGATCATGCACGATCCAGGTCACGTAGAAGTCAGGTCATGCACTGATCAGACTACGTAGCTTAGGTAATGCAGAGATGAGAATGCTGAACACAGGTGAAGCATTTACAGGTATTAGTGTAGAGAGCTTGGGCTATTTACAGAACAGATTACAGGGTTAAGGACACGTGCAGAGGTGTTCATCTCTCTCTCTCTCTCTCTCTCTCTCTCTCTCTCTCTCTCTCTCTCTCTCTCTCTCTCTCTCTCTCTCACACACACACACACACACACACACACACACACACACACACACACACACACACACACAATCAAAGGACGTGGCATACATCCACATTTATCTATCAGAAGTAATTCAAGCATACAGATGCAATCAAAACGTCTTTTACATCAACACCACACAGTCCATACCAGACCTTCCAGTAATAAAGATAATGTTAATAATCAATATTAGTGATGATGATAATAATAATAATAATAATAATAATAATAATAATAATAATAATAACGATGATAATAGATCTAGCATTACGAAATCTCACTAAACAGCTCAGCAGTATTCAAGCGGAGTTAAATAGTTGTTTAAGAAATTGTATCAAAACACAGTAAGGTCTTTCTTAACTCAAATATTTAAGTACATTGTAAGGGCTCTAATCTGGCTTCGTGAATCTGGAGCCACACAGGTGTAAAATGATTATTGATCGCTACTTTACACGTGTGTGTATGTGGGTTAGCAGGTTGGTAAACATTATCCTTGAATACTTGCTGCAGTGTAGTGAATTAGTAACTCTCTCTCTCTCTCTCTCTCTCTCTCTCTCTCTCTCTCTCTCTCTCTCTCTCTCTCTCTCTCTCTCTCTCTCTCTCTCTCTCTCTCTCTCTTTCATACACACACATACACAGATTCATAGGAGTACGCTTTCATGTATACACAGGTTCATCCATGCTCGTGCACAAGAATTTAATCACACAGTTGGTCATATACGCACATGTACACATACGTTCATATATGCACACATAGGTTACACATATCCACTTGCACATACACACACATACATTGTAGACACACACATGCATCTACACATGCATATATGAATACACAAGGTTCATGCACAAAGACAGACACAGACATGCACATACATAAATATGCGTTCACAAACATGCACTTACACGTGCACACACAAGCACATATAGTCACACACAGGCTTACACACACGCATAAACACAGGATCACACAAATGCACACATGTATACTTCAGCACAAAGGTGTACATATATTCATGCATGTATAAACAGTGTTGCATATTTGCATAAAGGCATAAACATAATTGAATTCGTTCGTTTATTTAGTACATTTGTCAGTCTACACACACACACACACACACACACACACACACACACACACACAATCGTCTATACACAAATACATAAAACATTTCGTAAACGTACACACGAAGGCATACACACCTACCCAGTGCCCCACTTACAGACACTAATATGCATACACGAGAGAGAGAGAGAGAGAGAGAGAGAGAGAGAGAGAGAGAGAGAGAGAGGAGCTGCGATCGCTAGAATGAACTCTGAGATCTGAGCTTATCACGCTTCACTACCTGGAGTGTTTGTGTGTTGTGTGTGTGTGTGTGTGTGTGTGTGTGTGTGTGTGTGTGTGAGAGAGAGAGAGAGAGAGAGGAAAGGGGGAGGGGATGATGTGTCATAGGTATACAGTCGGTTATTCAGATCAGACGATTAGATCTAGCACAGAAATACACGCACACGCACACACACGGTCACACGCACAATAATTACACACACACACACACACACACACACACACACACACACAAGCCTCTCTCTCTCTCTCTCTCTCTCTCTCTCACTCTCTCTCTCTCTCTCTCAAGCCAGCATATAAAAGTCGCCTACCAAAATAGACCTGTACAGATGCATAAACACATCAATATTCCAACTCCGCTGCCAATATTCTTAATATTCTCAAGGCAATCTCCTGACAAATAGTTCCATCGTACACAGATACACACCGGGGAGAGAGAGAGAGAGAGAGAGGTAGTGATCGAGGTGGACAGTTAGTTAGAGAGAGAGAGAGAGAGAGCGCACCTGACATGCACACCACTGTTATCCACCGGGTCAACACCAGCTCGCAGTTAGGAATTAATGAGGAAGGGATGAAGGGTTTGGAGGGTCAAAGGTCATGGGTCAGGGTCGGTCGATAGGGGGAAAAAAAAAAGTGGGACGTATTCTCCGTAGCCTGATTAGAATTCTTTGTTGCGGAGAGAGAGAGAGAAAGGGAGAAATATATTTAGGTATTAAATATGTAATTTTATCACTGTGTACTTGATGTAATGGAAGAAATATTACATACGAGTATATATATATATATATATATATATATATATATATATATATATATATATATATATATATATATATATATATGGCAACATTCTGTAAAAATGAACACAACGCATTCGTTCTGTTTACCCTCAGCAGATGTTCATTTACAGGGAGAACAATAACAAATAATTGACACGGCAGTGGAGCCGGGGATTCAAAGGCTTCTGCGGTGAGTGAATGGGTGTATGGCCCATTTACCTGCACACTCTGTTGATGGCTTCTCTCTGTCTGTCTCTGTCTGTCTGTCTGTCTGTCTGTCTCTCTCTCTCTCTCTCTCTCTCTCTCTCTCTCTCTCTCTCTCTCTCTCTCTCTCTCTCTCTCTCTCTCTCTCTCTCTCTCTCTCTCTTTCAATTATTGTTCTGTTCGTCGTTCTCCCTAAAAAGCAGTTCGTATATAAGAAAGGGAAATTATTATGCCTATACTTTTGGTTTGTTGGTAGGACAGGGAAAGAGGAACACAACAGCCTTCCATTTCCCTTCTTTTGCATGCAGATCAGAATGTGAAACAGAGAATTTATCCTAAGTTTATTAATGATTCTAGCACAGGAAGCTAAGCAGGGTCCCTCCAAAGGCATGTTGTTGAGATGTTATTATACATGTGATGTGCATGTGTGAGGCAGTGAGTGGTGTGATGAGCTCTGCTATACTGAGGTCAGCTTGGATTGTAAGTTGTATTTTGTGTTGGTACTCTGTAATTGTGGAAGATTGGGGATGATTGTGATGATGATGGTGAATTTTGTGACCTAAGGCTTCATGGATTCTGAGAGAGGTAGATGATCATGAGAGAGAGAGAGAGAGGAAATATTAACAGGTCACTTGTAGTAGGGGGAGGAAATCATGTTCACAGATGATTGGTGGTAGGTGAAAAAAATGCTGTTCAGGGGAGATTGCTTGTTTTTACGGTCCAGGCTCATCTAAACATGCACCCGGTAGACTACAGGCTCATGTTCACCCAGCTGCACCCTACCATCCTTTTTTTTTTTTCTTTTTTTTTAGGGGGGGATAGGGTGTTAAGGGACGTTTTTGTTACAGAGAAGTAGAGATTCTGGTTATATCAGTGCCACCACGTGAAGGCATCCCCTCAACACCAGAGAGTAGGGAGAGAGAGAGAGAGAGAGAGAGAGAATTGAGATTAATGAAAAAGTAGGTTCAGAAGCCAAGCATATGTAAAAAGTGTGCATAGAGGCCAATAGTAGGAGCAGATAAAAATTATATTGAGAATCGGTAGTATGGAGTAAAATAATACGTTTCGGTAAGTAATATGAAGGGGTGATAAGTTGTGTGGCCACAAACAAATCGCCTCCAAGTCGCCCTGTCCCCCGCCATTTCACTGCCCTGCTCCCAACTCACACCCCCCTCTCTCATATACCTCTCCACCCCATCCCTCCATCTCATCCTCGGTCTCCCCCTCCCTCTTCCACCCTCCACCTCACTCACATACACTCTCTTTGTCAGTCTTTCACCCTCCATCCTCTCCACATGGCCAAACCACCTCAGTGTGTTCCTCACAACACTTCCTATCACATCCACATCCACACCACAACGTTCCTTTATATCCTCATTCGTCAGCCTGTCTCTCCACGTGACTCCACAGGCTCCTCTTAAATAACTCATTTCCACTGCTCTCACTCTTGACTTGTGTCCTTCCAACAATGTCCAAGCTTCACTTCCGTACGTTAGAGTTGGTATCACAATACTGTCATGTAGTAACTTTTTTACTTCCATGCTCACTTCCCTGTTTCCTATCACTGCTTTGAAGGAACCAGCAACCTTTCTTCCCTGCTGTACCCTTTCAAGCACTTCACCCTCCAAACCTCCATCCTTACTCATCACACTACCCAAATACTTAAACGTACTCACATTTTCCAATTCCTCACCATCCAACCTCGCTGTACATTCACTGACTTCACCTCTCTCAAAGACCATCACTTTACTCTTCCCTACATTCAACTTTAGGTTCCGTTTCTTACACACTCTCTCAAACTCATCCACCAAGCCTTGCAGCTCCCCTTCGTCTTCACTCAACAACACAGTATCATCAGCAAACAACAGTACAGGGAGTTTCCAAACACTATCCTCTCTCACCAGGGCCACTCCAACATCCACTACCCTACCTTGTACCTCTTTTATTACCCCATCCATGTACAGATTGAACAACCATGGAGACATGACACATCCCTGTTTCAAACCAACTTTCAAAGAGAAAAATTCACTTAGTTCACCATCCACACGCACTGCAGCCTTCGCACCATCGTACATACTCTTCACAGCATTCAACAACTTCCCATCTACTCCATATATTCTTAACACTTTCCACAATCCTTGTCTATCCACCCTGTCATATGCTTTCTCCAAATCCATGAAAGCCGCATACAACTTCTTTCCCTTCTCTAGAAACTTTTCCACTAAAGATCTAAGAATGAATATCTGATCTACACAACCTCTTCCCTTCCTAAAGCCTCCCTGTTCTTCTCCAACTAATTTCTCTGTTCTTTCTCTTACTCTGTCTATAAGTATCCTACCATACACTTTTCCTATTATACTAAGAAGACAAATGCCCCTATGGTTACCACACACTTCTTTTTCCCCTTTTCCTTTGTACAAGGGAATAATTATACCTGACTTCCAATCCTCCGGGACTCTACCTTCCTCCCAGGCCAATCTGCACATCTTCCACATCCATTCTACTACTATCTCTCCCCCATGCTTCAGCATTTCACCACACACTCCATCAATTCCTGGGGCTTTCCCCGATTTAACTTTCTTCATTGCTTCCACAACTTCTATCCTACTAATTTCTTCCTGTCTTCTCACCTCCCTCCTTCTCCCAGCCATTCCCCAGCCACTTATACTCGCATTACTTCCATCCTCTACGTTCAACAATTCCTTAAAGTGTTCTCTCCATCTGCTCACTTTTTCTCCCTTCTCCACTAGTAATCTACCATTTTTATCTTTCACTCCCCTGCTAACTTCATTTCCACCCTGTCTTACTCTTTTCACTTCTCTCCAGAACATTTTCTTACAGTCCCTCCACTTTACACTCAAATTCCTTCCAAATTCCTCATCCACTCTCTTCTTACTCTCTCTTACTAATATCTTCACCTCTCTCTTCCTTTCCACATATAACTCTCTCTTCCGCCTCTCAACTTCTTCCACGCCCCTATTTCTCAACCATTCATTGTATGCTTTCTTCTTTTGTGCCACAGCCTGTTTCACCTCTTCTGTCCACCACGCTGTTCCTTGCACCCCCCTCCGTCTTCTCTTCCTTCCACACACCACATCACATGCTGCACATATTTCTTCTGTAAATATCTTACACACACCTTCCACGTCTCCCATCTGCTCCAGTTCATATTTGCCCAATCGTTCCTCCACTTCTCTCTTATACTCTGCCTTTTTCTCATCCTCTTGTAACCTTTCCACTCTCCTTGCAACTACTCCTTCCTCTCGTCTTTCCCTTCTTCTATTCCTCCATTCTAATTGGACATTGATTCTGGCCACCACCAAGTAGTGGTCAGAAAGTCCACTCCCCCAACCTCTATACACTCTTGCATCCTTTACACATCTTCGCATCCTTTCATCCACACACACATAATCAATCATTGCCTTCCTTTCACTCAGTTCACCACCCACCCTTCTCATCACTCGCCATGTATACCTGTGGATCATTTTATGCCTGAAGAGGGTATTGGCTATCACCAACCCCCTCCCAGCACAAATGTCCACTAACGCACTCCCATTCTCATCTATCTCAGCAGGCACACCCCACTCACCAACTATTCCATCCACCTTCACATTACCAACTTTACCATTCATATCACCAATCAAAAACACTCTCTCATTCCTTCCAAACTTTTCCATGCACACTTCCACATTTGTCCAGAACTCTTCTCTCACTCTTCTAGCACGATCTTGCGTTGGCGCATACACACACACAATCCCCCACATTTGTATTCCAACTTTCAACTTTACCCACACAATCCTTGACCCAACTGATCCATACTGTCTTATGCTCTTCTTCCATCTTTTACTCACAACTATACACACTCCTTCCTTTGCCCTCTCATTCTCATCTACTCCTGCACATATACCCCATCCATACTCCCATTCTCTCACACTTTCTCCTCTCCATTTTGTTTCAGTTATTCCACATACTATGTTTGTGGCCACCCCAAACGGGATTGAGGCGTCAGGCAATAGATAGATAGATAGATAGATAGATAAGTTGTGTTCATACGGCGTGATTAGAAAGATTAAAAGAAGAAAATAATATTCAAGTGTCATATCTGTAAAGAAAGCAGAACTGGGCATAAAGTAAATTATCTTCACGTACACGGTATAAAAGAAGAATTAATTGTTGCGAAAAATCCTCTGCATAAATATGAAAAAAATATTCAAATATCCTTGATAGAAAAAAAGACGAGTATGTTAAAATGCTCACGTAGGCGTTAGTATGTTAAAAAAAAAAATGCAAAGTCGCCTTCAGAAATATGATAATGTTCGAATGTCCTCGGTAAAAGGTGAAAAAAAAAAAAAAAGATACACTCAGAGGTCGTTGATCGAAACAAAAAGAAAAAAAAATGATGGTTATTATCAGCAGTTAGTGACAAAGAGAACACATCCATTCTCATTAAATTATCTGACACTCAATTTAGGGTGGAAACTGCAGTTATAATGTCATAGGTCAACAGCAGAGGGAGAGAGAGAGAGAGAGAGAGAGAAACATCCTCACGGTATGAAATCTATACACAGCTCTGACTTCACAAATACCAAAAAAAAAAAAAAAATATTCCTTCGTTTCCCAGGTATTGCGTCTGTGTACCTGCAGATTCTGATATGGTGACCTGACTGACTCAATAAAAAATAGGTTTACGGATATCTCAGCTTGTTTAATGCGGGTGAGATTGGGATGGAAAGTGATCAAAATTGCACCCCCCGCTTCCCCCCCCCCTTTTTTTTTTTTTTTCTAAGAAGCACTGTTTGATGTCTGGGAATTGGAATGTTACTTTGTCTGGAGGATTTAACGACTTATACACTTTCATACTATGACATTCTCTGTTTTATTTATTTATTTATTTATTTATTTTATTTATTTTAGACAAGTGTACCGTGCTGATATAACAAGAGAAGAAGGAGGAATATAACGATGACAGAAGAAAATTATCCTAGACTGCGGCTAAACCTTCGTATTATTATTATTATTATGAGGAGTGTACCCTACTGTTACAAGAGAAAGGAAGTGAATTGTGAAGGATGGCAAGTAAATGTTATCCTATTTTCCTTGCACTGTGTATTTGGAAACCCATGTACAGTAGTGTGGGCAGCTGCAGGCAAATTAAACGTCCACACCTTCCACTTTAAATGCGAATTAGCCTGTGTTTCAGTGTACTCTGGGTGGCTGGGAAATCACAGGAATAATACCACTGGTGTTCCTGGTATTAGGCTAGGTAAATGAATTTAGGAACGTAAACCCTTCCTTATTGTGGTGTTAAAGCAGGTAACTCTGAATTTAGGAACGTAATACCCCTTCCTTATTCCGGTATTAGTGTGGGTAACGCAAGATTTACGAGAAATTTAATACCTTACCTTATTCTGGTATTAGGACTAGGTAACCTTGAATTTAGGAGTAATGTAATACCCTGCGTTTTTTATGTGTTAAAAACCTTAAATGTAGGAATTATATATATATATTTGGCCACTATATATAAGGTAATTTAATCTTTCACACCTACTTTAAATGCGAATTACCTTTTGTTACAGTTTAGTCTGGCTGAAAATTAACCTAATTATACGGAAAAATATTGAAATAATCTGTGTTTGGATACTGTAAGGAAAAAATTTAACTCCTAGATCTTACATTTTAATTTCGGCTTAGCTTATTTTTTCTGTTTCCTGGGGTGGGTGGAAAGTGATAAAAAACATATGCCATGTTGTCCAGGGAACTGTTATTGTTGGAGTGATCAGTCCATTTTGTTAGTTTTTAGGTACGCACGCACTCACGCACGCACGCAAACTCAAACACACACACACACACACACACACACACACACACACACACACACACACACACACACACACACACACACACACACACACACACACACACACACACACACACACACACACACACACACACACACACACAAACGCAAAAATCCAATAGCACATGTTTTAGTGTACTGTATAGAGGTGGAAAATGACCAGAATAATACCACACATCTTCCTGTTATTATGGCCAGGTAATTCTAAACGTTTAACTCATGTAATACCAGTAGATATTCAGGTAATGTGATTAATTTTGAATATTGGCGTAATGTGTAATTGGCGACTGTAAGATTAAAATTGGAGTTCAGGGCATTTCAGTTTAAGTACGAATTAGCTTTTCATTTCAGGTACCGTGGGTGGGTGAAAAGTGATAAAAAAATATCCTTTTTTTTTTTTTTTTTTCAGAAACTCTAAATATTGGAAAACTAAATGCGTTCAAGTCAAAAAGATAATTATGCTTCCAGAACGTCCACTAAAATTGTAGATACTGTAGTCTTTCGTTTTTCATGTAATTGTAAGAAAGAAATCACAATAATTTCTTTATCGGTATTGATTAAGTGTACCTGGTATTGTGACTATGCTTGGAAATGTAACAGTAATCTACCTGGAAATGTAACAGTAATCTGCCTTGAAATGTAACAGTAATCTACCTGGAAATGTAACAGTAATCTGCCTGGAAATGTAACAGTAATCTACCTGGAAATGTAACAGTAATCTACCTGGAAATGTAACAGTAATCTACCTGGAAATGTAACAGTAATCTGCCTGGAAATGTAACAGTAATCTGCCTGGAAATGTAACAGTAATCTGCCTGGAAATGTAACTGTAATCTGCCTGGAAATGTAACAGTAATCTACCAGGAAATGTAACAGCAATCTACCCGGCAATGTAACAGTAATCTACCTGGAAATGTAACAGTAATCTACCTGGAAATGTAACAGTAATCTACCCGACCAGTGTGAGGTAAATTAATCTGCCACAACGTCGAATTGCAGAGCGGATTTGTGTTTGATCCCGGGTACTTCGGTCGAGAGTGACAAAACAGATATTTCCTTGTTTTCCAGGTACTGCTCCTGAGTAATTAGAGAGAGAGAGAGAGAGAGAGAGAGAGAGAGAGAGAGTAAATAAGCATAATCTCGAGTTTCCAAGTACAGTCTCGTTGCTGGAGAGAGAGAGAGAGAGAGAGAGAATAAATGAGGACAATTCCGTGTTTCCATGTGTACTTTGGCTTGCTGGAGGGGAGGCGGAAATCCGGGATGGCTGTCCTGCAAAGTTAAGTTGCGAGGGGAGAGAGAGAGAGAGAGAGAGAGAGAGAGAGGTGCAGTAGGCCAGGAAATGGTCTGACAAACGAAAAAGAAATTATGAGATACAGACGATAAAAGCGACGATAGATCAAGTAAAGGAATGAATGTGAAGGCCTAGAGCAAAGGAAGAAAAAGGGGTTAAAATAGGAGAAGAGAGGGAAGGAAAAGAATGTATAGAGAGAGCCAAAAGAAACCGTAAAAAACAGATGATGTTAAAGAGGATGAAAAAGGGAAAAGAGGTGAGGGAAAGGAAGAAAATGATAAGAATTAGAACAAAGGAAAATAAAAGTGAATAAAACAAAAATAAAGAGAAATATAGATTGATCGAAAATTACCTCAGAAACGAAAATTGGAATAGAGACAGAGGATAAAACGAGAAGGAAGATGTAGTGGAGAGGATGAATATTGAAGAGACAGAGAAACAAAAAGGAAGAGAGAGTGAGAGAGAATAAAAAGATGAGAGAGAGTGAGAACGAAAGGACTGAGTGGCAAGGTAAACTGTATGAGCGTGCGAATTAGCTTGACAAACGAAAAATAATAAAAATTGCAAAGGATAAAAGAAGACAGATGCAGTGGAGGGAATGAAAGAGACAGCGGCGTAGAAGAGAGGAAGAGAAGGAAGTAGAGAGGAAATGAAAGGAAAGAGGAATAAGGTAAACTGAAATTACATACGAAATAAAATGCTGAGCACAGAGTGGAGATACAGGAAAGGAAAAATGTAGGGAAGGAAAAGGAAGTTGACGATGTGCAGTGCAGTGGAAGAGAAAGAGGTGAGGAAATGAAAGGAAGAGGGGAAAAGGGAAACTGTTACAGCATAGGAAATGACTCAATAAAAGAAGAAGAGATGGAGATACAGAGAATAAACGGATAAAAAATGAACAAGTGATGAAGAGAGAGAGAGAGAGAGAGAGAGAGGAGGGGGACGGCAGATACACGGTGAAAGGAAAGGGCAATGGAAAGACAGATATATGGAAGAAAAGAGATAAAATTCAGCAGTTTAAGAAATTACTTGACACACGAAGTAAGGATGAAGACACAGAGGATAAATGGGAAGGAACGATAAGAACGATATATTAGAGAAGAGGAGGAGGGCGAAGATGGGGAGTGAAGGTCAAATAATTATCAAAGCGCAGAAAGTAGGCGATGTACGAAGGAATAGAGAAAGAGAAAGTGAATGAAGAGCAGTGCACTGGGGGAAATGGAAAGAGAGAGAGAGAGAGAGAGAGAGAGAGGCTAATGGAAGAACGTCTCAAGATGGTGACAAGATTTGATGAAAAGGAACATAGAAGAAAATGGGAAGGACGAGAGGAAAGGCGATTTAGAGGAAGGAGGGGAAAGGCCTGAAGAAGATTAAGGTAGAAAATAGTACACGACAAGGCTAATAAATAAGGAGGAGGGGATATTGAAGGTAAAGGATGAACTCAGAAGAAAAGTAAAGTGAGAAAAATAAGTGGGATTAAAGACTATATTTACCTTGTTTTCATTTGAGGGAACGGGATCACACATACAATGTTAAAACTTGCTTTGTGAGAATTATTATGTCTCAGTTGTGAGATGTGAATGAGTCTCCTTGGTTACTAGTCAAATTTTGGTTACTATTCAATTTTATCCTCCAGTCTAGCTACATTTGGCCATGAACTGAGCTGAAAGAGGTTCGGTATCATTGTCAGACACAATAAAACAGACTGTTGTTATGGAGGAAGTAAAGGAATAGATGAACATAAATGGTGAACGGAGAAAACGAAGGAGGAAGAGAACTGGAAAAGAAGGGCAAGAGTGAAGAAGAAAAGGAGCTGATAAATAAGGCTGGAAAATGCGGAAAGATGAAAAGAAATGGCCAAACGAGAAAGGAACGGAAAAAAAAAAGAGGAGGACGAGAAGCGTTAAATCAAGAGGAAGAGGAACAGCCTAGAAAAGAAAAGGCATTAAATAGGGGGGTAATGGCTAAAGAGAAATAAAGAAAAAATAAAGATAGGCACAGCAGATAATAAGAGAGATAATACCAAGAAAGAGAAGAAAATTGTATCTGTAAGAGACACATAGGAAGAGCCTAGTGAATAAGAACGAAGAATGTGTGTGTGTGTGTTTGTGAGAGAGAGAGAGAGAGAGAGAGAGAGAGAGAGAGAGAGAGAGAGAGAGAGAGAGAGAGTACGGCAGATAAACGATGATAGGTGAAAAGGGAGGAAGTAGAGGAGAGAGTGGAAAGAGGAGCGAGAGTGAAAGAAGAAGGACGACAGCGGTGGAATGTATGTGACAGATGCTGAAAGGGATGGACGGTAGTAGGTGCAGAGAGAGAGAGAGAGAGAGAGAGAGAGAGAGAGAGAGAGAGAGATTCCCTAGCTACACATCATATTAACCTTACGTTCTGTTCTATGTGCCTCGACCTAATATTAACCTCTTCAGCACGATGAGGTCTTTCTTAATTTATTCTATATGGTACCTAACGATTGCATTGAGTTTTGATATTCAGAAACTCTCTACTTTGCGAAATTCTCTTTGAAAATTGTGTTAATCTCAAAATTGACTTAAAGTTTTCCTGTTTATATCTTTAAGGACGATATTTTCTTAATTTTGTCCTAAATATTTATCGTTGTCTTCATACGCTTATATTAAGTTCAGGAGAGACTTTACAAAATACTGGGGATTGAAAGATATATGATAAACTTTTCACTCCCGTATCTCTCCATAATGCTGAGTAATTTCTCATATAGAAATTGAGTTGGAATAAATATCTCATTACACTTACAGGGTTATGAAAAAGGTGAAGGACAACATGTTTCGGATAATTTTATTCGGAAATTGAGAAGGGAATGAAAGGGAAAGGAATAAACTTAAAGGATTAAACAATGTGCAAGAGAATTTTAGTAAGAGTACGAGAAGTGGGCGAGAGGGAAGATGGTAAAGAAGAAGGATTAAGGATGAACAAGGAGGAAGACGAGGGGAGAGAGAGGGATGAATACAATAGAGTGAGGCTTTAGCAGAGGATGAGTGTAAGACGGTAGGAGGAAAGGTGAGGGGAGGGATGGAGGGAGGAAGAGAGGGAGGGGAGAAACGTAGGAAGGTAAAGGGTCGAGTGAAAGGGGAAGAGAGGAATGGGAGAAACGCAGGAGATAAAGAGGAAGAGGAGAAAAGAAGTGAGGGAGGGGAGAAACGTAGGAGGTGAAGAGGAGGGGGCAGGGGGAAGAAAGGGAGGGGAGAAACGTAAGAGGTGAAGAGGGGAGGAAGAAGAGAGGGGAAAGGGAAGGGGATGGAGAGTAAAGGAGTGTAAGATTGGGTAAGGGAAGAGGAGAGAAAAAGGGAATGGGAGTTAGTGAGGGAAGAGAGGAAGACGGAGTGGGATAGGGTGTGAGGAAGGAACGCAGTAGGTAGTTTAAGGGGATAGGAGAGGGAGAGAGGACAGGGAGAGGAAGTGGAGGAGGAAGGAGAAAAGTAAAATGATTAGCAAGAAGGAGAGAGAGAAGGGAAGAGCATGAGGATAAAGCGTGCGGTAGAGTAAGGGAAGAGGAATGAGAGAGAGAGAGAGAGAGAGAGAGAGAGAGATGCGTGGGAGGCAAGAAGGGGAACACGTTAATCTCCCAAAGCCTTGCCTAATTGGGAAGGTAAAATTAGGGATCTGCCTGAGGGAATTACTCAGTCTGTCTTCCCCACCGCCAGTCTTCGATGAACTTAATTATGTATATTATATTTTCCCCCTTTCTCTTTTTTCTTCTCATTCTCTTTTTCAGTTTGATTTTCGTTTTCTTGTTCAATTTTCCTTATCTCTTTTTCGTTTCTTTTTTTACATCTTTTCTTCAGTGCTGTTATGTTCGTCATGGGTTTATTTTATTTTACAAAACGTTCGTCCTAATGGTATAAATTGAATATCCAATTAAAACCACATTTTTCGCGCATGTAGAGCAAATATCATATATGCAGCAGAAATCGAGTTGCTTCAGCAAAAAGAGATCACGTAGAATGCAACTCTAAACTGATACCGTAACCCTCCTTGATAAATTGTTAGACTGTGAATCTAACATTGCGGAGATAGCCTAGTAGTTTCAGTCACAGGATCATCATAATGGGAACCCGGTTGACTGCAGGCTGATGGTACCCCTCCTCCTTCAGGCCAGCGCCCTCCTTTTTGGGAAAAACGGAGTTGAGGGACGTTCTTACAACCAGGCAGCTGAGACGATGGGTTATATAGGTGCCACCGCGAGAAGGCGTCTCTCTCTCCAGGATCCTATTACGTATATTCCAAAGATAATGTATACAGTACTTCTCGTGTTAAGACCCAGGAGGTATGAATGCATGTACTTTCTGAACTGATGTGTGTGAGTTCCTAGAGCGAGATTCTTACAGTAAAAAGAACAGTCGCTACCTTTCTGTACGATGACCCAGGAACAGCCACAGTCGGACCCAAGAGCACTGTGTGTGAGAGCAAGCAGGTGACGTCAAGAAAGCGTTCTCAGTGCGCGAGGCTCTACATAAACCCAGGCATGTCTGCTCTCGTGCTCTATAAAGGCATCGTAAGAAGGCCTGCGAGAGTAAACCGAGCCGGGGAGCAAGGGTACTCAGGCAGTAAAGCAGAGAGAAGCTGCATTTCCCGTCTGCCCTTCCATCCCGCAATCCCTCATACTCTCCCTCCCATTCCCCAATCCCTTATACTCCCCTCCCATCCCTCAGTCTCTCATACTCCCCTCCCATCCATCTCTCTTGCTCTCAGTCATCCACAACTAATCCTCGAACCCTCTCACTTGCAGTCCCTGACGATCCTGTCTTCTTAAGTCCCCTTCCTACTCTTAGCTGTTGCGCGTTCAAGACCATTTCCCCTTTTCTAGTTTTCTGTTTAATCAGCCTACGTTTCAACTACGTATTCCCCAGTCTTACGCCATTTCAGTAGCCTGTCGCCCAGTCCCACTACATTACTCATGATCCACATATCTACCCTGCTTCGTAATCTCAAACCCCGACCCCTTGCTGCCATCACTGCCAGTCACAGTCCCTCTTCATTCCCAATTTTTTTCAGTTCCCCATTCCTCTGCTTACCTTGCTTGTAATACACCTGCCTGCTATCAGACTTCACTCCATGCTTCCAGTCCCTCGCTTCCAACTCTCTCCGCATTCAACCCCACTGTTCCCAGGCTTCCCCATTTACATTTCCCCTGTCTGTAATCTCCCAGGTATTTAACCTGTCACCTCAACCCCTTTTTCCCTGCCCCTCACCCCAGCTCATTTCATCCCTGACACCCCTCGCTCCCTACCAACAGCCTCCTTTGAGAGATGAGGACAGGAAAGCAAGTTTGTTGGTGCTGCTGGTACAAACACATTGCTTCCCAGTACACATGTTTACTGCGGCTCTTACACGTGTACTGGGGCGTCTTGAATCCTCCTGGTGAGATACCGTCTTGGTTGAATCTCGGGGTAATAGACTTCATCTCCTGCACTCCTCCCAGCTACTCCTCGTTCCATATCCTGGCCAGAAGTGTATAGGTATTTTTCGTACCCTGGTCACAAGTTTAGCAGAACTCTTTCACTCCGTCTTCCTTGTCCAGGTCTCAAGTAGCTGGAAAACACGTCCCTGTCAGTGAATGGTCCCCTTATTGAAGTTTGTTACTTATTATTTCCCGGTCTGATTGGCTTCATCCGACAGTATCTAGGCGTCATTTATTGTATCGCACTGTATCCTGTCGTCATGGAATTTTTGGAGATGCATATTTTTTATTTGGTTGTTGTGTTGTCTGTGGCCCAGTGCAAAGGACTTAAATGAAAATTGACTCCAGTGTTGTGACAATGAAATTTGTTGCGTAATGTATCTAATCATCGGGAACTGTATTGATCAGTATTTATAGTCTTCATCAACTGTATACGGTATTATAATTTCGTGAGCTGTATTTCGTTTTGTATCAGAGCTTAATGGATACTATACAGTCAAGTACCCAAGATCTCTGTGTTGTGTAGGTTTGTATATTTTGATTTGGGTTATTGTTATGTCGTGTATGATCCTACGCAGAGGGCCTGGTGCGTAGGGCTGGGGTAGCAGGTGACTCCATTATGGCAGGTTGCTCCATTCCGGCGGCCATCTTGTCCTTAGCATATGATGTTCCGGGAGGCTGGTACGAGGACGCTGGCGTGTTACGAGAAGCACCCAGATATCAGCAACGCCGCGGATGGTTGAGTTTGGTAGGGGTCTGTTCTCCTATCTGCTTTCCTGCCAGCCAGATTGTACTTACCTACGTATCTGTATTACCAGCATGTCCCTCTGCTTGTTTGCCTGCCTGTCTGCTTGTATTACCAACCTATTTGCATTACCTACCTACCCTCCTGCCTTTCTGCCTGCCTGATTGCTTGCTTATCCGGGGGTCTGATGTGAGGGACGCGACGGTGATATGATGCATCCAGATTCAGGGACACATGTGTAAGGTTAAGTTTGGTACGGTTTCTGCTTCTCTTCCCATCTTCTGCTTGCCTGCTTTTTCTGCCTACTTGCTTGTTCTCGATGCTTGCTTGCTACCTTGCCCATCTTCCACGTCTTCGTAATTTTTTAGCCTTCGTGCCTGCCTGCGTGGCCTATCAGTACATGCTTGTGCCTTTGCCTACCCAACCGTCTGTCAACTTGTCTGCAGTCAGGTTACTTAATTACTTTCCTGTCCGCCTCCAGTCCTACCTGCTTTGTTGCATGCCTGCTTACCTGTCCTACCTACCTGCCTTTTTCACTTGCCGGTTTCGTCCTCCTACCTGTCTGACCTACTTACCTGCCTACTTGCCTACCCACCTACCTACCTATCTGTCTCTGTTTGTCTGTCTGTTACTTGCTTCCCCTTGCTTTCTTCTCTTCCTACCATTCCTACCAGCCCACCTTCTTCCCGACTTGTCTGTTGTCCTGCCTAGTGTTCTGACAGCCTTCCTGCCTATCCCATCTCTCTGTCTGTCTCCCAGTGTGCCTGCCCTGAGCCCTGGACACACTCACGCCACTCCCTAACGAGAAAAGTTGTGTTGTCCTAAAAGATATCTTATTGTCAGCATTGTCCCCTCTCTCGCTGGCCCAAGGGAGAAGAAAGACTCAGCCACGGGGGACCTTTGTCAACAATACTCCGAGCGACATATAAGCTTTAGGAACTCCACGACTCCCCTGGTGTATATAAGTGTGCGTGAGGGAGGTGGAAAAGTGGTTGAGGGAGTGGAGAGGAGTTGTGATATGGGCTGGTAAGGGGAAGTGATTGGTGTCGTTAGGCTCGAGTGACGGGGGGGAAGTGGAAATGAGTGCTGATGGATATAAGAGTACGTGAGGGAGGTGGGATGGAGTTGCTGTTAGAGTGAAGTTGTGATGAGTTGGAGTGATGAGAGAAATTAGAAATGAGTTATGATAGCGTGGAGGAGAGAGTGGAAGTAAGTAATGATAGGATGGAGTGATGAGGGGATGTGGCAATGAATGGCGATGGGTTGGATTAATAAGGTGGAAGTGAGTGATAAAAGCCTGGAAAGGGTAATATGGGTGACGATGTGTAAGCATATGTGAAGGAGATGGTATAAAGGAGGAGAAAGGAGTGGAGAGGAGTGATGGTAGGATGGAGTGATGAGGGGAGGTGGAATTGAGTGATGATTATTTAGGCGTTGTGGGATTGATATATAAGAGCGCGTGAGTGATCTGGAGTTGTAGGAGGGAGGGGAAACGAATGTTGATAGAAAGATTTGAGGGTAAAGGAAATGTGCTGGAAGATAATTCTGGATTTGTATGGAGAATGGAGATGAGGGAGACTGGTTTCGAGGTGATAATGGAGTGGAAATGAATGATGATGGAGAGGCTGGAGTGATGAAGAAGATGAAAATGAGCGATGATTGTGGTGAGAGGCTTTGAGTGAAGGCTGATATGGAGCTGCAAGAGAGAGTGGAGGTGAGCGGTGGTAGACCTGAGCGAGCAGGGGAAGTGGAAATGAATGCTGGGAGTGAGTGAAGTTGAATGATGATGCGGTAGCTGGAGTGACGAGATGTGGAAATGGGTAATGAAAGAAAGGTTGAAGGAAATATAGTAATGATAGAGAAGCCTTAGTTACGACAGGAGATGAAAATGTTGGGATGATGAGATGGATATATTTAAGACCATGGAGGAATAGGAATGGATGATGATAGGTGTACGCTGGGTGGTTGTCATAGCATTGTTAAGTTCCATTGATTGTTTACCTTTCTTACCTCCTCTTCCCCTTGGAATCGATAGTCGTAGATCAAAACCTTCTTCTAGTCAGTTTCACTTTGTCTTACGATTCAAGGAGTGTGCGCAAGTTGTCTGCGTGTCTTTTATTTTATTTTATTTTTTTATTTTCTTGGAGTAGGTCAAGGCTTTAATTGGAGTGGTAAAAGGGAGTGTGGAGGAGTGTGGATTGGCATGAAGTGGCGGTGGGGAGTGGTGTAGAGTGGGTCAAGTGGTGAAGATGAGAGGTGATAGAGGGGCCGGGAGACATTTTTATCGCAGTTACCCCCAGTTGGTCTCTAGGGTTAGCTGAATCAAGAGTTATTTCTTTTTTTCTGGTTCAGTACGATCGTGTGTGTGTGTGTGTGTGTGTGTGTGTGTGTGTGTGTGTGTGTGTGTGTGTGGTGTATTATTTTCTGCTTTTAGACGCTTTTAATTGGGCTAGGAGACTTTTTCAAACTGGAAAAGTCAAATATACAGATTGATCTATATATAAAACGTGACTAATTTTTTTGTAGGATACAGGGACGGCTCCATTCCCGGTAGCCTTTTCTGTCGTGCATCATTTTCTACTTTCCCAAACCCATTCCATGCCCCATAGTGTCTGCTTTTCTGCGTCTGGTTTTTGTATAGTTGGTTATAAATTGCACGAAGCAGCCCAGATGTCTGCTGCTTACCTCAAGCCAGCAAATTGAGCCGTCCTCCCAACACGAAAATTGCGATGCGTAATGTATGGACAACCCTTTAGTGTACATTGAAATTTTCCTTACAATCGGCTCTTTGAAATGTAATAAATAAATAAGTAAATAAATAAATAAATAAATAATGTCTTTTGGAAGCAAGAAAAAATAAATAAACTTAAGATCCTCGGCCTGAAGGGATTAGAAACTACCTCAATGAAGCCCCTAAAAATAAAATACAAAAAATAAACAGCAAAAAAGGTGCCATCACGCAGCCATTCTCAGCACAGCCCTACGTATGTTGTGATCTCCCTAATTGGTACTCGCACTGTATAACAATGGTGTGTGTGTGTGTGTGTGTGTGTGTGTGTGTGTGTGTGTGTGTGTGTGTGTGTGTGTGTGTGTGTGTGTGTGTGTGTGTGTGTGTGTGTGTGTGTGTGTGTGTATTCTCAGCTCTGACGACGCTAAGATTACTTGTTCTGTTCTTAGCTGTGTGTGTGTGTGTGTGTGTGTGTGTGTGTGTGTGTGTGTGTGTGTGTGTGTGTGTGTGTGTGTTTATCGGAGTGTGTTCCCACGTGAATGCTCAAATATTTATATATGGTGTATCAATATTTGTTTATGTAGGTTTCTTTGTGTGTGTACTGGATGTGTATACGTGTGTGTGTGTGTGTGTGTGTGAGGTCATATAAAACATGAGTGGCACTTAAGCGAGTAGCAGAGTGGTCGAGCGAGAGACATGCTACAATCACCGACACTTACCTAGCTTTACTGAGGTGCGGGGGGGAGGGGGGAAGAAGAGGCGAGAGTAGTTGAAGGGTGAGGGGAAGCTGGGGTCAGGGGTGAGGGGACGGGAGGGTGAGGGGTAGGTTAAGGTAATTGAAGGTTAGGGTTAGGGGAAGCTGGGGTTAAGGACTGATGAGCGGTGAGGGGAAGGGAGAGTGAGGGGTAGGTTATGGTAATGAAAAGTCAGGGTGAAGGGGAAGGCAGGAATGAGGGCTGATGAGGGGTGAGGGGAAGGGAGGATTGAGAGAGAAGTTAGGGTGAGGGAGGATAAATGTGAGGAAATGAGAATATGTGTGACATGTATAGTGAGGATGCAAAATAGGTTGAGAGACCTATTTGGGTGAAAGAAATGTGAAAGTGAGGGAAGTGA
>NC_137017.1:6805309-6807809 GCF_032717465.1 Coenobita brevimanus | reverse complement strand
GCCTTTGACAAAGTGCCGCATGATAAACTAATGACAAAAGTAAGATCACTTGGAATTGACGGAAATATTCATAGGTGGATACGTTGCTGGTTAAGTGAGAGAAAGCAACGAGTCGTTATAAATGGAGTAGAGTCAGACTGGGTTCCAGTGACCAGTGGTGTTCCTCAGGGATCGGTGTTGGGACCAGTCCTATTTATTATGTATATTAACGATATCGATGTTGGCCTAAACAATTTCATTTCTAAATTTGCAGACGACACAAAAATCGGCAACACTATATTAACTGAAGAAGACAGAATTAGCCTTCAAAATGACCTTAATAAAATTATCAGCTGGTCAGAAAAATGGCAAATGCCCTTCAATGTAAGCAAGTGTCAGGTACTGCAATGTGGGAAGAAAAACAAAAGGTATGATTACGAAATGAAGGGCCAAATCATTAGCAAGTCCTCACTAGTTAAAGATTTAGGCGTACTAATTTCAGGCGATCTGAAATGTTCAAATCAATGTATCTCTGCCGCCAATAAAGCCAACAGGACCCTAGGCTTCATCAAAAGACATTTTACATATAAAAGCAAAGATATTGTAATCCCCCTATACAAAAGCATAGTCAGGCCACACTTAGAGTTTGCAGTGCAATTTTGGTCGCCTCACCTAATTAAAGATATAGAAATACTGGAAGCGGTCCAGCGGAGGGCTACCAAGTTAATCCCGTCCCTGAGGAACAAACCATACCTCGAGAGACTCAGAGAATTAAACCTATTCTCTCTTAGAAAACGGAGACTCAGGGGACAACTGATTGAATGCTTTAAGATTCTAAAAGGCTTTAGTAATACTGATTCAAGCAAGCTATTCACAGTAATTACCGAGACTGTAACTCGAGGAAATGGTATGAAGTTGCAAGCAAGAAGGGCTAATCTTGATACAACCAAAAACTTCTTCACTTACTCTGTTGTAAGCGAATGGAATAAACTCCCTGGGAATGTGATTGAGAGTGGTACCATAAATATGTTTAAAAAGAGACTGGACATGTATCTCGACGCAATTGGTATCGTTTAGTTAGGATGGAGCAATTTGCATATTCGCGTCTGCATTCATGTGTCTATTAGACACAGACAATATTCTAGAATATATATAATAGATAAACATTCTGTTCATCTTCTGATTAAAAAAAAAAAAAAAAAATGCATGTATAGAGTAAGTATGTGGCTGTATGCCCAAATTTTCCTTTTCCACATTATTCTACTTTCTGCCGATCCTATAAAATTCCTTCAGGTTTTTCATT
This sequence comes from Coenobita brevimanus, assembly GCF_032717465.1. Classification (NCBI taxonomy): domain Eukaryota; kingdom Metazoa; phylum Arthropoda; class Malacostraca; order Decapoda; family Coenobitidae; genus Coenobita; species Coenobita brevimanus. Next base: position 6,806,527 of record NC_137017.1, on the reverse strand, counting down.
CCTGCAAGGTATTACTTCCTCTCTTGTTTCCTGTACGGCAAATGCCGGAGGGTCTGGAGGGTGGGGGAGAGAGCCTTCTGCTGTGCTATCCTTTTCTCCTGCTCCTATGCACTATATTAGGATTAAGGCCGGACCACCTCGTAGGGACCGTAAGGTCTGTGTGGTCTGTGTATCTGTGTAACTCTATGTAACTCTCTCTCTCTCTCTTAGATATTATTTGAACTCTCTGATGTTGATGTTTTTATTCACATTTTTTTTTTTTACTCCAGTTGTTTCTCATATTTTTTTTTCTCCATTCCATTGAGCTCCAAGAATTTTTCAGTGTTAATGTCTTGTTTTTCATATACTTCTCCCATTTACTTCCTTTGCTCCATCCATCTCATTCACTTTTTTATCCAGGTTTATGGCAGTTTTTTTTTTCTTGCTTGTTCACTTTATGTTTTTAGTCTTATTTTTATTTATTTTTTTTTATTCTCGTCGTTTCTGGCAGTCATTCCCTTTGCATAAAAATCCCATTGCTTAAATCAAATCCCGCACCATTTTTTTTTTTTTGTCCATCCATCTCTTTTTTTCCAATAAATTTCATGCAGTTTGTTTACAGGCTTGCTGTCTTTAATCCCTCCCCCATTGCACCATATCCCCCTCCCCCATTCTGCCATGTCCCCCCTCCCACTATACCCTGTCCTCCCTCCCCCCTCTCCCTTACCACCACCCCACCCCCACTCACTGACCCCCCCCTCTACTATATTTCCATCCAAATCCCCCTCCACTACTATCAGGCTGTGTGTGTGTGTGTGTGTGTGTGTGTGTGTGTGTGTGTGTGTGTGTGTGTGTGTGTGTGTGTTTGGGGAAGGGGTGCTTGTGTATGCGTTTGTACCTGCTAGTGCTTGTGTATTTTTGTATCTGTTTATGTATGTGTGTATATTTGTGTTTGTTCGTTTGTTTGGTTGGTTGGCTGGTTGGCTGGTTGGTTGTGTGCCGCAGAGAGAGAGAGAGGGAGAGGGAGAGAGAGAGAGAGAGAGAGAGAGAGAGAGAGAGAGAGAGAGAGAGAGAGAGAATGAATCAACTTTGTATGTCGGAATGAAAATGATTAATCCAGCCTCAGCCTCCCTCGGCATGACTTCCTATAATTAATCCTCCCTCGGCATGACTTCCTATAATTAATCCTCCCTTCTTTTTCACCAAATCTCCATCTTTTCAGTCACCACATCCCTGAAT
>NC_137017.1:6797809-6800309 GCF_032717465.1 Coenobita brevimanus | reverse complement strand
TTTCATGTCTTACTTTGGTAGTGTTTTTCTCACTTTTTCACCTGTTATTTCTTTTCGTCTCCAGTCTGCTTGTTTTCTTGTGTGTGTGTGTGTGTGTGTGTGTGTGTGTGTGTGTTTTCAAGTGTATCATGTTTTTTCTGAGAGAGGTGACTGTAGTTGCTAATTTAGATCGAACTGGTTTTGTTGTGTTAGTTTTCCATCCAGTTTAGAAGAATTCCTGTAGTTAGAGTTGAATGGCGCCACGATTAGGCCCGAAGTAGCCATTTTTTAAGTCATCTTTGCTTCACCCAAAATAGTTCTGACGAGATAGAAACACACACACACACACACACACACACACACACACACACACACACACACACACACACACACACACACACACACACACACACACACACACACACACACACACACACACACACACACACACACACACACACACACACACACACACACACACACACACTAAAGGAAGCCAAGAAAAAGTGTTTGAAGCCAGAGAGAGAGAGGGGGGGGGAGAATTATATACCCTTTATTAACCCCCTTAGCACGAGAGGTCTTTCCTAAGCTTAATAAAATCATGCGTAAGTACGAAAAATAAACAAATAAAAACATTCATTTGTACGGAAAAAGTCTTAAACGTGTTAGGTAGAGGCAGCAATAATTAATCTTTTGCGTGTGTAATGGCATCGCATCGCGGTGGAAAACAGGATGAGAAATTGTGTGCATTATTTTACGAGAAGCCCCGAGTGCGATTGTCCTCTCTGAATACAAGTGCATTTTTTGGTAATTTGATTTTGTAATTTCCTGTATTCGATGGTGTGTATTTTCCTGCTTGTTCTTGTGTAAAAGTGTGGTAATTTGGAAGGAAGGAATATTTCTCTCTCTCTCTCTCTCTCTCTCTCTCTCTGTGCGCGCGACTTTTTTTTATCGGTGTCTAGCAATTTATCTATGTCTTCATCCATTCTCTCTCTCTCTCTTCATTATCTATTTTCTTCCGTCGTAATGTTGCCAGAATTAGGTAACGTGTAATGGTGCAAGGCGAGCTCAGATTGCAAATTATTCTGACGCAAAGCACGGTAATGGCTGTTTTGTCTTTCTGTCTATCTGTCTGTCTGTCTCTCTCTTTCTGTCCATATATCTGTCTGTTCATCGACCTGTGTCTTTCTCCATCTGTCTCTCTGTCTGTCTGGGTATCATTTTATCTCTCTGTCTGTCTGACCATCTATCTGTCTATCTCTCTCTGTATTTCCACATCCATCCATCCGTTCATATGTCCGTCAGTTCCTCCATCCATCCATCTGTCCCTCCAGTCATTCGTCCATCCATCCATCCTTCCATCCATCCATCTGTTCTTGCATCCACCCGTCCTTCCATCCATCCATCAATCCATTCATTCATCATCCTTCTTTTCATCCATCCATCCATCCATCCAACCATCCATCCATCCAACCATCCATCCATCCATCCATCCATCCAACCATCCATCCATCCATCCATCCAACCATCCATCCATCCATCCATCCATCCATCCATCTATCCATCCATTCAGTCAGCCAGCCAGCCATTTAGGTTACCGTATAATGCCAACAGAATTATTGCAGTGTTGATTGATCCACGTCAGGCAAAAATCACAATTGTAATGGATCTGCAAAATTCAGTTTCCCATTAAATAAGGTAATGAACGTTTATTTGTCTACATAACGTCCTTATGTATCAATTTATCTGTATCTATCTTTCTGTATGTCCATCTGCCCATCTGTGTCGTTCTTTTTCTATCTGTCTATATTCATATCTACCCGTATCTATCTATTCATCTATCAGTGTATGTATATATATATATATATATATATATATATATATATATATATATATATATGTGTGTGTGTGTGTGTGTGTGTGTGTGTGTGTGTGTGTGTGTGTTTGTCCATCCGTCCATTTATTTTGATTTAATATTTGGAGAAATGTTGTAGTGTGTGTGGTGGGTGCAGGCAAAGGTCATATGACTAATGGAATCTAGTGCATAATTTAGCGAATATTAAGCCAAATAATAGAATATGCAGTACTGTTCCGCTCTGCTAATATATATCAATTTGTTGAGAAAGACTTGTTTATTTTCTGCCTTGAGTTAAACAGCTTGATCATTTTACTACTATCTTATCGTCATCTCCCTGCTTCGACAGAGAATTTCGATATAAAGATTAAGATACGATCGCGTTAATGCTTCGTGTGATGTGTGTAGCGTAAAGTTATTGTGATTAGAGCAAAAGGGAATTGGGTTATGACCAGAGCTAGTGTTTTAATGTAATCTTTGTGGCATTAGGTTAGAGAAATTAGAAAGAGGGAATATTGTATAACCGGAGCTAATGTTATAATCAAATTAGCGTAGCATCAAGTTAGGATTAATTTATCATCTCCCCGTCCATCCCTCAGGACTCATCCCCCTTCCCTCAGGACTCACCCCCCTTCCCAACGGAGCTCCCCCTCCCATCACTGTAGC
>NC_137017.1:6745309-6795309 GCF_032717465.1 Coenobita brevimanus | reverse complement strand
TATACTACAAACTAACAAGGAAAATCCATCTTATATATTTGATAAGAAGTCTGAATTGTCTTAAAGATTTCCAAATTCCTTATAAGAAGGGTAATTATATAGTGAATAGATTTCCAAAATGAACTTGATACGGTCCCCCAAAAAAATTAATGGATATAATATAGAGTTTGGAAATACATGGGAACACTTATGCATTATATCGAAAAGGTATATATAAAACTGAAAGGAGACAAGGAACAATAGTAAGCGGTTCAGCTTGGCCCTGAACACTCATCATTTTTAGGGTTCTAGGTTCAGTGTTGGGCTTAAGAGTGTTTATTAGCCACATGAATGACAGACGTAGTATTAACACATTATTAAAGTCAGTAGATGAAAATAAAAACGAAAGTATGATTTTTCTGATAGTGGTAGGGTATAATTAGAATGACGTGTAGATCTAGTATGCTTAACTGTGGTGTATCAGGGAATAGATGTTATTACTCAGGAAGAATATGTTTTCTGTTTTCGTTTTGTGAGGGAGGTAGGGAAGAACTGCTCTCGCCATTTCGTTCGGGACAAGGGGGACAAGTGAAATAGTGATGTTAGTTGGTGCCAGGTCGATCAGGTCACAGAAAAGGTCAGATTTTAAAGGGATATTACTGGAATGGGTTTGGTGTGAGAAATGTCCAGTACCAGTCAGTAATAAACATTGCTCTGCTGTAATTCTAATCTCTCCATAAATTACTATAAACATTCCCCTTTACCTTGTCTTATCACAACCCTAATTTTCCCCTCTGTATTCTCTCCCATTAATTTCTTTCCTCATTTCCTCCTTCTCTTTTCTGTCTTCCTTTCATCCCTCTTCCCTCCCTACTTTTTGCCCCTTTCACCTTTCCTCCATCCTCCACTTCCCCCTCTCTCCTCTTGTAACTCCTCTTTCCCTTCTTTTTTGACTCTTATTCCTCTCACGATTCCTTCCCTACCCTTTGCTTCTTTTACCTCTCCCTTTTCTCTTCTCTCCCCACACAAATTTCCCTCCCCCTCTTTTCCCTCCTCTTTCCCTCCCTACTTTTTGCTTCTAATACTCCTCCCACCTTCCCTGCCTCAGTTCCCTTTAGCTTCGTGTTTTCTTTCCCCCTCCCATTAGCTCAAATCCTTCTCTCTCTTTCTTTCCCATTAACCTTCAGCCTTTTCTCCCTCACTCCCATTCTCCTAATCCTTCCCTCCCTCGCTCCAATCTTTCGCTAACTTTTTTCCCCACTGCTATCCCTCCCCTCCTTCCTCCCTCCTTAATCTTTCTTCTGTTCCACCCATCTCTCTCTCTCTCTCTCTCTCTCTCTCTCTCTCTCTCTCTCTCTCTCTCTCTCTCTCTCTCTCTCTCTCTCCTGAACTCATCACATCACTTCTCCCTTCTCCCTCGTTCTTCACCTCATCATTCTTCGTTCTTCCGTCCCTCTTTTTAGCCTTTTTGCCACTTATCCCTCTTCTTTCCATTCTTCACAGTCTTTCTCTCTCCCTCCTTTTCTTCCTCTTCTGTCCAGACCCCTGCCTTGTCCATTCATTCTCCCTCCCCCCTCTTTCTTCAGCACCCCCTTATTCACCCTCCCTTTTTGTTTTCTCTCTAAGCTATTTCTTTTCCTTAACTATCATGCCATTCACTCATCTTCCCTTCCCCCCTGTCTCCCTTCCTCCCTCTTCTCTTCTCTTCCTTCTCTACTGATCCCTCCCCTTTCCCCCTCTTCCCCCTCCCCTTCCTCGACGCTTTCCTCCCTCCATATCCTCCCTCTCCACCCTTCCATCCCTCCTTATTGCCCCGTGTCCCCCCGTCAGCGTCGATCAGGGACATAGTTCTAGGGAAGTTGGATGGAGGGGGAGACTATGATATTTAGTTGGATGGAGGGGGAGATGATGATATTAGGGAGACGATTATATTAAACACTGAACATTAGACCCAGCAGAGTCACCGTGGATATGAGGAGCAGGTATACTTGGCTTTTGGCATTAACCCCTTCATGCCCAGGACGTCATTTAAGATATTGAAATTGATTGTCACTACCACGCGATTATACTCTAGTTTGTGTGTTTTTCTCTCTCTCTCTTTCTCTCTCATTATGCCCCATTTTCTCCTGTTTTCTCTTTTCCTCCCATTTTTCCTGTTTTGTTTTATGTTCCTTCTGTTTTTTTTCCTTTTTTTCCTTTTTTTTCCTTTTTTTTCCTTTTTTTTCTCATTTTCTTCCATTTTCTTTTTTAGTTTTCTTCTCTCAGACTTGAACTTTATTTCATATCATCCCTCTTTTTTTCCCTATCTCTTTTTCGTCTTATCTCCTAATTCTTATTATCCCATTTACTTTCCCTTGCCTCCCTTTTCACCCTTCTGGTTATCTCTCCCTTTTCCCTTGAATCGACCATTTTTCCACTTATTATCCTCAAATATTCTCCCTTATTATTTTTAGCTTTTATGTTTTCATCTCTCTTCCCCATTTCCTTCTCCCTTCCCTCCTTAAGTCAATTCTTTTTTACCCCTTCGACCTCAGATAGTCACTAGTTTCATCTTTCCCCTCGTCCTTTGCTAGACACATTTCTCCTCACGTTGATAAATTCTTTCTTCCCATAGGCCTCAAACGTTCTCTGATTTGTACCCCTCCCTTTCTTTTTATTTATTACACCTCTACTCCCCATTTATTCCTCCCCTCCTCCCCACTTTTTCCTCCCCGCTCTCCACACTTTTGTAATTTCTTCTGAGGCACCTTGAACAATGACTATTAAGTTATTTCCACTTCTCTCTATCTAGATCTGTCTCTCCCCACAAACTTTCTCCCCTCCTTCTCCCCTCACTTCCATTATCTCTTCTCATAGGTATCTAACACTCTCTGATTTAATATTCCCACCGCTGTTTGGTTTGTATACTCTCTCTCTCTCTCTCTCTCTCTCTCTCTCTCTCTCTCTCTCTCTCTCATCCCCACTTGCATAAACCCCAAGACCCTTTTATATTTACGTGTATCCTCATTTTCTTATCATTTTTCCAGTATTCCTCTGATTCCCATTATTTTCTTTTCCATATCTCCAGTTGAGAGAGAGAGAGAGAGAGAGAAAGGGGGGGGGTCGCACAAACACCAACACGCGATTCCACCCGCTAATTGAGATGGACACACCCCTCTCAGAACAGAATATTTAAGCTTGGGTGTAGACGTCCCCCTCCTCTCCCCCTTCCCTCCCCTCCCTCTCACCTCACCCCTCTTACCCCTTTTCCCTCCCCTCTTATAATCCCCACCTTAACCCCACTCTCCCCTTACCCCTCTCTCTCCCCTCCCCTTGCCCTATCCTTTACACTTCCTTTTCCCCCCTCTCACACACCCCTCATCCTCATAAGTCACTCTTTTTCACACTTTCCTCCCCTCCTTCTCACACTTCCTCGCCCCTCACACTCTTCCGCCCTCCCTTCCCCCTCACATTTCCATATCCCTTTACCCACCCCTTCCACTCAGCCTTCTCCCTCACTCACAATCTCCCCAGCTATGAAAATCTTACTTCCACACTCCGAACCCCCACACTGTTACCTCTGTCGTCCTTCCCCTCCCCTCTCACCCCCCCCTCCCCTTCACACTTTCCGACCCTCTAACACTCCCCTCCCCCACGCACTTCCCATCCCCTTTCGAACACAATTCTCTCTTTATCTTTCCCCTCCCATACGTCCCCTACCCTTACTCTTTATTCCTCTTTCTCCCCCTACTTCACCCCCCCTCATACTCCTTTCCCTCTTACTCTTTTTACCTATCTTTCTTCCTTCCCAGGCCGTAATTATCTGGACTGCGTAGCCTAGCCTCGGACACCTACGCTTTGACAGGGGAATAAAGGACTGCATGATGGATTGGTGGATGGATGAAATTACAGACGCATTGACTTGGTTCCCTGTCCCTGTCCCTCTCCCTCTGCCTTTCCCACTCCCTGTCCCTCTCCCTCACCTCTGCATAATCTTCCTGTCCTAATTTCTCCCTCTCCCTCTCCCCTTCTCCATTCCTTTCGGTTTTCTTTGCCATCATTTTTACAGTTCTGGTTTCTCTCTCTCTCTCTCTCTCTCTCTCTCTCTCTCTCTCTCTCTCTCTCTCTCTCTCTCTCTCTCTCTCTCTTCCTTTCCTTTTCTTTCCTCTTCGCTCCCTCCTCTTTCCTTAACCCTGGATCAGCAACCATGCCAAACTAACGCTATCAGCAACCACCGGCCACATGTGGCCAGATTTGGTAATTAAAAAAAAAAAAAAACATTCTTATATGCATTGCTCATTTATAAAAATTTTATCACATGTAAAGACTAATGAAAATGTTGGCACAAAAAAAAAAAAAGTTTGGAATTTTTTTTATTGTAAATTTTTTTCTAAAGGCACTAAAAACCTGTCAAAATTACACTTATCGTAACATATTTGGTTATAACTTTGTTTGCAGCCTTCTCAAGGGTTGCCGACAACGATACGTTGATTCCAGACATCCCCCTTGATGGTCATGTTAATGCCTAGAAAAAAGTACCAAAAAAACACACACACACACACACAAAAGTTGTTTGCAACCATGGCCACATGTGGCTTTTTTCAATATATTAGAGAAATAAAAAAAACACCAGTAACCCAGACGCACCTTAAATCGAAAGTACAAGCCAAAAGGGGAAGCTACCTGGATGGTGAGCCGAATTCTCAAAATGGCGCCATGGCGCCAAGCTTTTAAACTTTGTCTGACCAGATGTGGCCGGTGGTTGCTGATCTAGGGTTAAATTCCTTCCTCTCTTCCTTTTCTTTCATCCTTTTCCCGGGGCATGTTGTTTCCATCCTTCATTACTCTCCCCTCTTTTTCTTTCCCTCCCGGTCCCTTCCCCATCCATTTTACCCTTTCACCTTTCCTCCCTTTTTATCTCCTCACTTTCCAAACCTCTCTAACACCACCTTCCCCCAACCCCTCGACATCCCTCTCACCCCCCTCGTCATCCCTTTCATCCTTCTTGTCATCCCTCTAACCCCCCTCGCCATCCCTCTCATCCCTCTTCGTCATCCCTCTCATCCCCTCTCCTCATCCCCCTCATCCCCCCTCCTCATCCTTCTCATCCCTCCTCGCCATCCCTCTTATCCCCCCTAGTCATCCCTTTCACTCCCCTCGTCATCCTTCTCACCCCCCTCGTAATCCTTCTCATCCCCCCTCGTCATCCCTTTCATCCCTCTCATCCCGCCCTCTCCATCTCTCTCATTTCCCCCCCTCCCATTTTTCTGAATATTCAGGTCCTCAACAACACTTCCTCTGTATTTCCTCCCACTGCCTCTTCTTCCTCCATTTTTCTTCGGTGTTCCCTCTTCCCTCTCTCTCGCATTCTAACCCTTCCATTTCCTTCTCCCCCTCTTGCTCCCGTTTCCCCCCTCCTCTCCCCCCTACATGCAGTCCCTCTCACCATGCCATCGGTCTTTCGGCAATAACAGCCATTTTTACGACCTGCCTGAACTGTTACTTTAGTTGACCACCAGCTCCCCCCTCCTCCCTCTCCCCCTCCCTCCTTCCCCCTCCCTCCTTCCCCCTCCCTCCTTCCCCTCTCTCCATCTCCCTCCCTCTCCCCTTTCTTCACTGATCCCATTGTCCCTTTCTCCCTTAACTCCATATCCCTTTTCCTCCCTATGTCACTGCTTCCTCACCTCTCTTCCCAGTGCCCCATTTAGATTTTCCCACTCTTCTATCACCCGGACTACTTCCCTTCCCCTCCTTCCCTTTCCCATTACCCTTAGCACACTCTTTCATCCCCCTTCTCCCCGTCCTTCTGCTTCCCTCATCCCTTTCCCTTTTTCTACTTTCCCCATTGTTTCCTCTTCTCCCTTCCCTCCTCTTCCTACCCCCTTTCCCTGATCCTACCACCCCCTCCTCCTTTCCCTGACCCCACCCCCTTCCCTCTTCCACCTTCCCCCTCCTCCCATTTCCCTCTCTGCCCCCTCCCTCCTCCCCCGTCTCCCTCTCTGTCTTCCCCCCTGTCCATCGTCTCCCCTCTTCCGTCCCCCTTCTTCTTAGTCCCCCTCCCTCTCCCCTTCTTCCCCCTCCCCCCTCCCTCTTCCCGTCTTCCCTCTCCCTTCTGCTCCCTCTCCCTTCTGCTCCCTCTCCCTTCTGCTCCCTCTCCTTCTCTCTTCCCTTCTTCCCCCTCCCCCTGCCCCCCTGGAAGTCCTGCCGTCCATCCCAAGATTACCACCTGCACTCAGAGCATTCTGGCCATCTCTAGAATGTTCGGCCGCATCCTGCCTCTCCCTTCCTCACCCTGCCTCACCCTGCCTCTCCCTGTCTCACCCTGCCTCATCCTGGCTCGTTCAGCTTCACCTGGACTCCCCTTACCTTATCGTGGCTCGCCGTGTCTCACTCTGCCTTTCCCTGCCTCACTCTGCCTTTTATATGTTTCACCTTGCCTCACCCTACGTCACCCTGGATAACCCTGCCTCTTCCTCTTCGTCATGTAATGGTCTCGCTCTGTTTGCTTCAGCCTGCATCACTGTGCTTCACTCTTGTCCTCCCGCACTTCCCTGTCCCTCCTTGTTCACCCCTAACCATTCTACGCTTCCCTCCTTGCTTCACCCTGCCTCTCCTTGCTTCTCTCTATCCCTGTTGAGTCTTGTGTCTCTCTGCCTCTGCTTCATCTTAGACATTCTTTCTTCTCTTAGGTCATCCTGGTACACCTTGGGTCTCCCTTTCCCAAGCTGAACCCCGTGACCTGTCTTACCCTGATATTGTGTGTGTGTGTGTGTAATTCACCGGGTCGGTCAGGATCACTTGATGGTCGTGTGTGTGTGTGTGTGTGTGTGTGTGTGTGTGTGTGTGTGTGTAATAAACAGATTTTCTCATCCAAAAACACCCTACCTCCTTTGCTTCCAACATCACTTCTCTCTCCGAAAGTCAACTGTGTCCTGTGATAAATACCCTTTAACAACTAGTCTTCTCAAATTCTATCTATTGTGGGTGTGGAACGGGTAGTTAATATTTACCCTCACCTCCTCGTCTTATCCAGAAATTCCCTATCCCCATTATCATCCCTCTCACCCTGTCACACCTGTCCCCTTACAACTACCCTTTGATAACCACAAAATCACCCAATTGTAGCTTAATTTTGTTGTCGAAGGGGTACTGTAATCACCCTCTTCCCCTCCACCTCCAGTTCACCCTCAGACTCCCTTCCCCTCCGCTTCCACCGTCACTTCACTCAACAATGGTGAGGTCTGCCGAATAGTTTCCTGTCGCGCTCAAAAATCTCCCCAATTCACCTAAATTCGCTTGATTGAGTTCTCGGAGGGGTGCTAAATGTTTCACCCGGATCTGGAATCTCCCTCTCCCCACCACAACATCCCAGTCCTTCCCAGTTCTCACCTCAGTCACCCCAGTTTGTCATCCCCATAATACAGTTACCACCCCTTTATAACTACCATTTCACGTGATTCGCCCGGATCTGGAAGCTCCCTGTCTACCTTCACAACCACCTACTTCCCAGTTTTCACTCCAGTCACCCTAATGTAAGCCTGGCAAATTGCTTCCCGAAACTCACAGTACTCATTTCACTTTAACTTTGCAGATATTTGTCATCTCTCCATCTTGAATGCTGACATGCAACAAGAGATTGACACTAGAATATGATGCTGGTCGGGAAGATGTACTGAGGAAAGAAGCACCTTAACACCCACTGTTTACCAAATCACCCAAATCTAATCTGATTATGATCATTTGTTTCAGTGGTGCAACATAACTCTCTAAAACTTTCCATTCACTTATCACCCAATGTCGTCTTCCCAATAACACCGTAACAACCGCTAATAACCCGCTAAATCGGCCGAAAGCGTGCCTGATCGGGGCATGTTTGTCGGAGGGTGAGAACGTGCCTGCGGAGAGGGCCGCTGGATTCGACGGATGCGGCCCTCACATGTACGGCTGCGGTCAGTGTCAGTTTTACGTGGCTGGGTTTCAGAAGCAGAAAAGTGAGATTCGAACCCTTGAAGACTGTTTGTATTGATTGTTGTAATGTCACCTGGGTTTACATGACTAAGGGTTCCAGAATAAAGTAGCGAGATATCAGCCCTTAGACTTCCTTAAATATTAGTGGATACTTAAGAACAGAATAAAATTAACTAGAAGGCAGAATTAAAAATGGTATGCACATATATAATTAAAGCAGGTAGTGATTAAAACAGGTATAACAACGAGACATAGTTGGAGCATATAGTTTAAAAAGGTGTACCGTGCACCTAAATATGAAGTAGATGTAATCAAGACAGGTGTGAGTGGAACAAAAAATGACAAGGCAAGGTTGAACAAGTAACTAACACAGGTAATTAGATTATTATAAGGTATGATGAGACTACTAGTGACAGAGAAAGAGAGAGAGAGAGAGAAAGAGAGAGAGAGAGAGAGAGAGAGAGAGAGAGAGAGAGAGAGAGAGAGGTTTGGAATGGACAGGAATAACTAAAAGAGATATCGGCATGCGTATCAAGAACACGAATCAGTAGATAAAATTAGAACAGTGTATCAAGAACAGGCGTGGGAGGGACGGGTATGGGAGGGACGGGTGTGGGTGGGGAGGGCGTGAGGGACAGGTGTGGGAGGGACGGGTGTGGGTGGGAGGGTGTGGAGAGCCGGGTGTGGGTGGGGAAGGCGTGTTCTTCTTGTGTTTTTCGGGCCTGACTTAAAGCTGCCCTGCCTCACCCCACACCTGCCTCACCCCACACCTGCCTCACCTCACACCTGTCTCACCCCACTCCACCATTATCCCACACCTGCCTCACCCCTCACCTGCCTCGCCCCACACCTACCTAACCCCACACTTACATCATCCCATACCTGCCTCACCCCACACCTGCCTTAATTTAGTACCATACCTTTGAAACTTGAGCTGTATCTGGACACATTATGAGAGAGAGAGAGAGAGAGAGAGAGAGAGAGAGAGAGAGAGAGAGAGAGAGAGAGGAATATTCTTCATAATCTCACTTCTGAACAATTTGACAATAGCCTACTCATCATCATCATCATCATCATCATTATCATCATGATCATCTCTATTACCAGCATCACTACTTTATTCAGTTAATCGAAATTCCCATCTCCATAGTCATGCCTTCGTAGAGAAAAAATGAGAAAATGAGCAAATGTGAGAAAACGGGGAAATGACATAGGTGATAATACGGAGGGAGGGAAGGGGAGAAATTATGGAATGGAGAGGAGAGGGTGGAGGAGATGAGGGCAAAAAAGGAGATGAAAAGTGGTGAAGTGATTATGAGACGTTAGGTAAAGAGAGGGTGAGGGGAGGAGAGGGAGGAAGAAAAAATTGATGTGTGTGTTGAGAGAGAGAGAGAGAGAGAGAGAGAGAGAGAGAGAGAGAATTTCAATACGTGAAGGGGCTGAGATACGGGCTGGGAGAGGCTGGAGAGAGAGAGAGAGAGAGAGAGAGAGAGAGAGAGAGAAAGAGAGAGAGAGAGAGAGGTGATTACAAAAAGTTAAGGGTCTGAGGTAGGGAGTGAGGGGAAGGGGAGATGGCAAATGGATTAACGTGAGGGGAAAAGATAATTGGGATGAGGGGAAGGGAGAGGGGGAGTGAGGGGAAGGGAAGGGGGAATCGGTGGAGGGGGAATAAGAATGAGGGGAGGGGGAAGGAGTGAAGGGAATTGAAGGGATGGAGGTATAAAGGGAGGCGAGGGGAAAGTAGAGGAGTGAGGGAAGGGGAAGGGGAATGAGGGGAGGTAAGAAGAAGAGGAGGACTAGGAGGAAAGGGGAAGTGTGTAGGGGAAAAAAGGAGGAGTAAGTGAAGATGAAGGTTGGAAAATAAGAATAAAAAAACATATTAACTAAAGAAAACGTATCTTTAAGGAAATGAAGGAGGATTACCTGAAGAAAGACAGATTAAGAAAAACATAAATAGGATTTGAGTTGGAAATTGAAGATGAGGTAAAACAGAGAGGGAGGATAGGTGCCGTAGTGAGAAAAGGCAATGATATGTGAAAATTCGAAAAGAAAAATGCTGAGGGATTACGATAGAAGATCAGAGGTGGGAAAGCTGAGAAATGAGTTAGGAAATGAATGGGATAACCAAGACAGAATAGTTAGACAAGAGCATGTGGGGAAAAGAACATATTTGGTTAGAAAATGAAGAAGAGGATGTGAAATGGCGGAAAGAGGAGATTGAAGAAACAATGTAAGAGTTTGAGAGATGATTAAGATAAAAAAATAAAGTAGAGCTGAGGGAGAAAACCTGCTTTGGGAAATTAAAGTAATTAGTGGCGTGCGAAAAATAAAGCAAATTTACTGAGAGAGAGAGAGAGAGAGAGAGAGGAAAGAAGGAAAGAAATAAAAAAGAGTTTGGTCCAAAATCAAGAAGAAAAGTTATTAAGAATGTGAAGTGGAGATAGATAGATAGATAGATAGAGAGACAGACAAGCAGACAGATAAATAGATAGAGACAGAGAGAAAAAATGTACTAGGGAAATGGAAAAATGTTCTGAGCATGAGGTGAGGAGAGATAGGGTGTGTGAAAAAAAAAATAGTATTTCTGGAATGGACTGGAGGAACATTTGAGTATAAGGAGAGAGAGAGAGAAAAAAAAATGCTGTTTGATAATGAGAAGCAGCATGTTTTTTATGACAAGAAAAAAAATGTTTAGGTAATTGTTGAGTCAAAAACAGAATTATAAGTAAACGAGGAGAGCAAAAATTAACAAGGAAATGAAAAGGAGAGTTTAAGAAGGGAAAAAATATGATAAGGAAATGAAGATGAGAGTTTGAGAGGTGACTGGGAGGAGGAAAAGTTAGAAATTTGTAGAGTAGGTTAACTTAACAAGCGTAAAAAAGATGAAAGCAAGTGAAGTGAGGTGAAAGAATTGAGAGGTGAATGAGGGAGGGGAATGTTACTGAGAGAGAGAGAGATTTTAGGAAGAGAGTGATGGGGGATGATGGTGATAATGCCAAGTTAAGCAGATAAAGGCGTAATCGATTTAGGGATTACAAGATAAGGAGGAATTAAGGGGTAGGAGTCTGTGGGTGAAGAGTAGACAGGAGGAGGGGAGTAGATGAAGAGGGGTATTGTGCTCTCTAAGAGAAGAAAAAAAAAAGGAGGAGAGAGGGAGAAGACAGAAAAGCAATGGTTATATATTGGAGTGATGGTAGAAGGAAGGGAGAGGAGAAGATAGTAAGGAAATGGATAGAAGTAGGAATGATATTGTGTGTAGGAAGAGAGAAGAGAAGTATGAAGATGAATAATGTTATAGAGAGGAGAGGTGGGTAAGGAGAGGTATAATGATATGTATGGCAAGGGAGAAGAGGATCGTTATAATATTATGCGCGTGAGAAGAGCGAAAAGAATAAAGGAGGAGTAAGAAGAGAGGAGAGGTGTGATTAAGGATAATGGCATAAGGCGTCTCTTTGGAGAAGGAGACGAGAGGAGAGGTGAGGTGAAGTGAAGAGAAGAGAGGAGAAGAGAAGAAAGGAAAGGAGAGGAGAGATGGTGAAGATCATTTTAAGATTTGTGTTTGAGATGAGAGAGAAGTCAAAATGGGAGAACAGAGAAAAGATGAGATGTATGTGATATGAACCTAGTACGTTTTGTATGGGGAAGAGAGGAGAGGTGGGGGGAAAGGAGAGAATGGAAAAGGAGAAGAGGTGGAAGAGAGAAGAGAGGAAAGAGGAAAAAAAAGAAAAGGGTGAAGGAGAGAAAAGAGAAAAGGAGAGAGGAGAGGTGGAGGAGTGATGTAATATTGGGTATCTGTCTTGAGGGAGGAGAGGAAAGTAGAGGCGTGAGGAAGATTATTATATCCGTGTCTGAGATGGTGAGGGAACTAATGAGATGGGTGTGTCTCGAGAGGGGAGGGGAGGAGAGGAGAGGAGAGGAGAGGAGGGAGATGGAGAGGAGAGATGTGGAGAGAGGAGAGAATAGGAGACGAGAGGAGGGGGAAGGAGAGAACAGAGAGTTGATAGGGTATATGAAGAATTAATACATATATATATATATATATATATATATATATATATATATATATATATATATATATATATATATTATCATGTCAGTATGAGGGTGAGAGAGTGAGAGGAGACGAGAAGAAAACTGTGAAGCATGATCGGTATTTGCAGAGATAAAGAGAACTGGAGGGAAGAAAAAGATGAGATGAAAGATGACAAGATGAGAGGAGACGAGAGGAAAGGTGTACGAGTGATGTAATTATGGTATCTGTCTTTGGGGATTTTTTTTTCCTCTTCGTCTGAGGTGAGGAGGCAACTAATGAGAAGGCTGTGTGTGGGGAGAGGAGAGGAGGGGAGGAGAGGAAAGGAGAGAAATGGAAGGAAGGAAGGGGAGGGGAGGAGAGGAGAGGAGAGGAGAGGAGAGAAGTGGAGGAAAGGTATGAAATAGGCGAACCGAAGACATCTGTTTGAGGGGAAGAGAAAGGAAGTGTGTGCAGATGGGTGATGTAAGTATATGAGAGGAGAGAAGAAGAAAGAATAGGAAGATGAGAAGATGGGGAAAGAGGATAGGGGAGATGTAGGACTAGTGCAATGTATCTGTCCATTGGGAGGGAAAAAGAAGTGGAAAGTAAGGGTAAGAATCTGTGTACTACGCCTGCGTCTGAGATGGTAGAAACATTAATGAAAAATGTATGTCTAGGAGCTGTAATGGAAGGGTAAGGTCGTATATGTAATAGTCCTTTTGAGGTCTATAGCGGCATCGGACCGTATCTTCGGAGGGAGAGTGACAGCCTTAATTTACCTTGTTCATGCTCGCGATGTACGAGTGGGAAAAGTGTGTCTGTAGGAAAAGAGGTGCATGATAAATTTGAAGTGCTGTTGTGGCTATGTTTTTGAGTGTCGGAGTTTGTGTATGTCGTGTGTGTGTGTGTGTGTGTGTGTGTGTGTGTGTGTGTGTGTGTGTGTGTGTGTGTGTGTGTGTCTGTGTGTGTGTGTGTGTGTGAAAGAGCGAGAGAGAGAGAGAGAGAGAGAGCAACCGATGGTCCATTACAGGCGACGAGCAATACAGAATTAATACCGAAGTGTCAGGCGCTCCAATATGCCTCAGTTTTATCCTCGAATATTCAGAATCTCGCTTCACATTTCCACCCCCCGAACTATCCTTTTATTTTCATTTCCATTTTTATTTCGATCATTTAAGTTAACCTGCCCACCATGTCCGAGATATTTCCAGCGATATTGAAACCCCCTGCCTAAACTGTATATATAAATTCTGTATGTAAATCTTCATAAATTCTGTATATAAAACTGTATAAATTCTACATATATTTCGTTTTTGCTGCCTTTGTGTGATTTTGTTTGGAGTAAGCGAGACTTTATTTTTATGCAAGAAAGAAGGAACCAAAGGCCAGGAGCTCGCAAACCGTTCCTTCCAAGAAAAAAACAAAAACAATACAAAAGAGAGACAAATTTAAGATCGTTTATTTCGAGATGCCTGGACACACTGCGTGTGAAAGACTGGAGATCATAGGAAATAGGGAATACAGACAGAGGGAGACAGTTCCAGAGTTGACCTGTTGCATAAATGAAGGACTGGGAGTAACAGTTAACTCTTGCATTAGAGAGTTGGACAGAAAAGGAATGAGAGTTTGTTGCAATACTCATCTCACCTTAACTTGAGTCACATTTTTTTTTTTTTTTTGTCCTTTCGCTGGTTATTTCTCGTGGTCCAGTTGTAGAAAAAGACAGTGCTATCGTTGTATTCCATAGCACTGCTTCGTGACCAGCAATTTATTCTAGTGTTAGCCTCTAGTTTCATCGCAGCGTTCAACATGGAGAGAGTGCAATTTTGGCCATGAGACAAACTGTTTTATTCAGCACAGGAGAAGTGTCAGGCACGGAGAGAGAGAGAGAGAGAGAGAGAGAGAGAGAGAGAGAGAGAGAGAGAGGAGAGATTCAGGTACTCCCAGTATCGACGTATCTTCTCTGCATTGCTCGTAATTTTCGCATGATAAACCACAAGTGTCCCAAATATTTACGACATCTTACTTACGACCTTTGCAGACACCCATCTTGACCTCTGGATATCAGTAAGGGCGAAATGTGGATTAAAATGTTATA
Organism: Coenobita brevimanus; assembly: GCF_032717465.1. Classification (NCBI taxonomy): domain Eukaryota; kingdom Metazoa; phylum Arthropoda; class Malacostraca; order Decapoda; family Coenobitidae; genus Coenobita; species Coenobita brevimanus. The sequence continues at coordinate 6,781,273 of NC_137017.1, read as the reverse complement.
GGATTATCGGCTTTGTGTATAATCTCTTGTATTCGGTCGTGTCTAGACATTGGCGTTCTCATTTAGTTTCGTCTTAATCTGTCTATCTATCTATTGCCAGACACTTTAATCCTGTAAGGGATGGTGACAAACAAATCGCGTCCATGTCGCCCTGTCCCCCGCCATTTCACTGCCCTGCTTCCAGCTCACACCCCTTTCTCTCATATATCTCTCCACTCCATCCCTCCATCTCTTCATTGGCCTCCCCCTTCCTCTTCCCCTTCTCCACCTCACTCACATACACTCTCCCCGTCAGTCTCACTCTCCATCCTCTCCTGAAGAGGCTAGTGAAGGATCAGTCTATCTGTAAATCTTAAAGTCTACGGTATATATCTGTTAGTCTGTCTTTCTCTCCTTCTATCTGTGTACTTCTCTATCTGCCGGTCTGCTTATCTGTCTCTGTTTATATCTTTGAGTCTATATATCTGTTATTTGTCCATGTGTCTTTCAGTCATATGTCAGCTCTCAATCTATCAGCCAACATCACAAGTAGGTTTTCTTGTATTCAGATTGCTGTATTTTATTTTTATATTCCCTCTGTGAATAATATATCGCCAAAATTTTATAATGAAATTAAGCGATCGACCATGTTTGATGAACTGACTGGACGATTTTTCTTTTCCTTTTTGCGGTGACTGTATCTATCTATCTACATCTTTATCTATCCGTCACCCCAAGACAAGAGTCAGCATGATTCAGAAGCCACATAAAAATCACCGCCATCACCCCGAATGCTGAGTGTGCCGTTCGATCTTCCTCGGTCTCCCTCTCTCCCTGTCTCATGATATATATAACAAAAAAACAAAAGGAAAAAATAGCGCAAATTACGACGCTGTACGTTGCTTTAATGTGCGCGTCAGTTCCCATTCCCCTTGAAAAAATGCCAATGAGATTTTTTCCCCAGAGCTGCTATATATTTTTTTACTTTTTGTTTTACTTATTTGGAGGCGTGGGTGATTTTTTTTTTCCTTCGAGCAGACAGGTGAGATTGAATTAACTTGTCTGTCTGATTTTCATTCTTTCTTTCATTTTGCCAGTCTGTCTCTCTGTCTGTCTCTTTTTTTTTTTTTTTCGCACAACCCAGTCAAAGAGTTCATTCATATTATAGGGAGGGTGAGAAAGAAATCCAGTCGTTTCATGTCAATCCAGACTGCACTCCTTCATGTACTTCTGCATGATATTCTTCTATATAGTTCTCAGTCTTGCCTTCCTACCTCTCACCACCACTCCACACTCCCATCCAAGTCACCCTCCCTTACACCTACTGTTGTTCCATCTAGTTCTCATCTTACCTTCCTACCACTCATTGCTGCTTTCTCACGCCAGTCCAACTCGCATTCTTTCATGTACTTCGTCACCTTATCCTACCTTCTAATTCTCAGTCATACCTGGAATTATATCACCACCACCTTTTCCAGCCCAGCCAAGCCGCCCTGCTTCATGTACCTCACCATCTAAACTTTATTTCCGGTTCTCGGTTATGCAGATTTCTTCCCACTTCTTATGCTGTTTTCACTGCTGCTTCCACCTCTTTCTCTGTCTTGCCACATGACCCCACTACCTCACTCTCGGTCTTCCCTTCCTCCTCCTCCTCCTCCCACCATCGTAGCAGTTACACCCACACCCTCGACGCTGCCGTGGTTACAAGGATGATTGAGAGGAAAAATATGCCCTTGGCCTCTCTCTCTCTCTCTCTCTCTCTCTCTCGCTCTAATTACGAGACCTTTGACTGTTTGTTCGTCGCCATGGAGACTTTGTAGAAATTATGTATTTCAGTCTAACATTCTCGTGCAAGATGTATACAGTATATAAAAATAGTGTCGATATTAAAAATGATATCAGTACCTTGTAGGAAAATATTCAGGTGTAATAATTATCACGCCTTTCTTACCCGTAATTAATTTTAGCATATTCACATTCATTTTATTTATGTAACCAAAATCTTTATTAGTAGAGTGTATGGACTTAATAAAACCATACAAGACGATGCTAAATGAAAAATACCTCAACACCTCCTAGCAGTATATTTATCCTCCTTTATTATCGTCTTAATATTTACATATTAGTAAGATGTAAATACAAGAAAATATTGTTAAGTAATACCCATAACAAACCGCTGAGGGAGAGGTGCTAGGGATTTGTGTTCTTAAAGGGAGGCTCCCAAACAACTTTTCCTTAGCGATTTATTTTTGGATATGGCTGGTTAATATCCTTTGACACGTGTCTGTGAAGAGTGTAGCGATAGTGAAGGATTTATGTAACGGGTCTTGAATTTGGCTCTCTGTTATCTTGTTTTTTTTTTTTTTTCTCGGAGGGAAAAATGTTGCGGTCTCCTGGCCTTTGATTCCTTCCTCTTTGCATAAAAAACAGGAGGACAGTAAGGTGCAATAAACAAAATAAATAACTTGGAAAATACACAGAAGAGGACATAAGGTGTAATAAGCAAAATAAATCACTTAGACAAAGGTGTTAGAGAGCTTCCTTACCCGGCGAGAATACGGGCCAGGGAGTCTCCTAAGGCCACAGGAATACACACCCTTAAGACGCCAGAGTATTTCTTATGAAGGCCCGACAGACCGTGATGGCTGTCAATTCGTGCCAGGTCAAGGAGAAAGAGTCCTTGGTTGCCGATGCCTGGGCGTTGGTGTCAGTGGGGTTCCGGGTGGTGGTGGGGAGGGTGAACGGTCTAAGTGGTGTGGGAGTAAGTGGTGAGGGAGTAAGTGGTCTGGGAGTAAGTGGTGTAGGAGTAAGTGGTGTGAGAGTAAGTGGTCTGGGAGTTATTGCAATGGGACTAAGTGGTGAGGGAGTCAGTGGTCTGGGAGAATATGAGGATAAATGACAGGCAATATAAAATGTTATGAAATGCTATAATGATATTTGTTATATGGAACGTAATGAGACGGTATAAATTATCTCAGAAAAATATCATGGAGATTTGATATAGGTAAGAATGTGAGGATATCTTAATAGCCAAGATGATGGCAATTGAAAGGTGATTTAGATTTATTTACTAGTTCAAGTTAAGTTGCAAAATTATTCACCCCCATCGAATCTAAGACAGCATATTGACTTTCGTGTTTGGAGGCTTGGGTACGTATTATCGTAGGTTAAGGAAGCTCCCTAACACATTTTCCTGAGCGATTTATTTTGTTTATTAATCCGTCCTCCATTCTGTCCTCTTCTGTGTTGCATAAATCCTTCCAGTATCGCCATACTGTGCATAAATATCGTTCAAAAGGATCCAAAAGTAAATCGCTAAGGAAGAGGTGTTATGGAGCATCCTTAACCTACGAGAGTACGAACCAATAAGAGGTGAAAGATTGTAAACACTGTGAATCTCGTCCTTAAAGAAGACGAATATTTTAGACAGAGAACATTTAAGGTTTAAGGCGCCAGTTTTCCATCATCATTGACTTCGAAATTCCTGCCAAAATTTTCGCCACAGTTGATAAAATTCCTGAAGTCGCCAAAGACCACGTTTTTGGCATCTCCTACCCCCGTCCCCTACTCCACCGTCCCCTCATCCCCACCTCCTCCCCAACCAACCCTCCCATCCCTACCTCCCACTAATGTCCCACCAGTTTCCAGCCCTCCCCCCATCCCTCATTCTTATTCCCCCCCCCATCTTCCTTCTCCCCCACTCTCTCTACCACTAGCCACCCTTTCCTCTACCAACCCTTCCCATCCCTCACCCGTCACCCCACCCAGCTCACTCAGTACTTCACCCCCACCTACATGTACCCACACCCTCGCCTCTCGCCATCCTCCCACCCCTCTGACCCGCCCGCTCCACCCCGACCGCCCCACCCATTGACCTACCTACCCCCACCCCCACCCCACCCATTGACCTACCGACCCCCACCCCCACCACCCAACCCATTGACCTACCTACCCCGACCCCCACCCTCACCCCCACCCCACTGCCCCCTACCCCCTATCCCCTCATCCAAGATAATTTATTCGCCCGATTAACCCGTCATCGCGAGAATATCAGTTTTATTATATTTATTTTATTCACATTAAGAGACCGGCATTTTATTTTAGTGTTGCTCCTGCCAGACGATTTTATCAAGCGTAGGAGGGCATCAATTAGGTTTTAATAAGATTTTTTAAAGACATCAGTTAGATTTTATTAAGATATTATTAAGGCCTCAGATTTTAATAAGATTTTATTAAGACATCAGTTGGATTTTATTAAAATTTTACTAAGACATCAGTTAGATTTTATTAAGATTTTATTGACAGTTTTTATGAAGATTTTATTATATTAGTTTTCATTAAGATTTTATTAACACATCAGTTAGATTTTATTAAGATTTTATTAAGACATCAGATTTTTTAAAGATTTTATTAAGACATCAGATTTGACTAAGATTTTATTGAGACCAGTTAGATTTTAAGATTTTTTTAAGACCAGATTTTACTAAGATTTTATTAAGACATCAGTTAGATTTTAAGATTTTATTAAGACGTCATTTAGATTTTATGAAGATTTTAGTGAGACACCAGTTATTTTTTATTCTTTTTATTTACAAAGACATAGGAGAAAAACAAGTTATTTCAGCCATATTTTACCAGAAGACTTTTTGCGTTTTACAGGGACTCCAAGTATAATATATTTTTGACTCCAGCGTGCGATTTTATTCAGCTTAGACCATATTATTTTTAGTAAAGGGGTTAATGAAGGCAGTATCAAACCCCTCCTCTTCCGAATATCCCTCATAGGTTACATAAAATCCTCTATAATAAATCGTCTGCATACCAAAAATAAAGAGGTAAAAAGATGAATGCCCTAATGTTGAAGAAATTAATGAAAAGGGTCTCCGGAGTTAAACAAAGTCGACTTCACAGAGAAAAAAGAAAATAAAAAAATAAAAATAAAAAAGCAAAAATGACGTCATGGTACTTATAGACTTAAATGTTGTCCCTGAACTTGACATTTCAATATAAATTTAATCCCTCCACGCAGCACCCGGGAGACAAAACAAAAAATAACGCCAAAAAAAAAAAATGAAGACAATTTTCCAGGGGGCGTTCGTGTTTGTTGGTAAAAATTAACGATGGTGAAAAAAATGTTGATGTTTTGGTTGTGCAGAGAGAGAGAGAGAGAGAGAGAGAGAGAGAGACAGACAGAAAGAGAAAGAGAATGATGAAACGGGATGAAAGAGAAGCAACACAACACAAAAAAAAAATGTTAGAAAAAAAATGAATATAGAAATAATCGTGAAGAAGTGGCCGGGAATAAAAAAAATAAAATACGAGAGAAAAGTCAGGAAGAGCAAGAAAATACAAGAAAAAACAAGAAAGACAAAGAAAATCAAGGAAGAATGGTGCGCACAGGGAAGACTGAACGAAGGAGAGGACTTGATTGCTTAGAAAATGGAGATGAATGAGGTTGCAGTTTAAGCGAAAAATATATAAGAAAGGCGTCAAAGGGTAGGAAATTATAAATAATCAGAAATAACTGAAAAATAAATAAATTTGAATAAACGAAAGGGGAGAAATGCTGCCAGAAAAAGAGAATTGATACTGAAAGCTAACTCAATTTTTACAGAAGAAAATAGGAAGGAGAAAGTGAAAATGAACTTGAATAGCAGGAAAAGGGGTGAAGAAGGTGATGAAAAAGGAGAAGAAATAGTAGCGGACAGGTAAAGAAAGGAAAACAAGATATAAAGTTATGAAACGTCAAATAAAAAGGAAAAACAGTAAGTGGATGAAGAAGTAAATAAATAGGACTCGAGAAAGAAGAAGAGGGAGAGGAAGATGAAAATATGTGAACGTGTGGTGCCGGAACTACAAACGTGGGGCAGGTGTGAAACGAGTGCAAGACAAGTGTGCGCAGGTAGCGTTGGTGTGTTGGGTGGGAGGGAGGTAGGCTGTGTGTGTGTGTGTGTGTGTGTGTGTGTGTGTGTGTGTGTGTTTATCCTTCTTTCTTTGTGTTTGTGTAGGTGTCAGCAGGAGAGCGCAGGTGTCAGCAAAAAAAAAAAAAAAGTTGTTTCTGGCATGTGGGAGTCGCTAGTTAGACAGATGACAAGAACGAGGCGGGAAACGATGCAGGTGTGCAAACGGTGAGACAGGTGTAGCGGGGAGAGACAGGCTTGTTGGGGTATATGAGAGAGAGAGAGAGAGAGAGAGAGAGAGAGCGTGTGACCTGGTGCCTTTACCTTGCTTGCACACCACTTCACACACTCAAATTGATAGTCCATTAAGGCGTTAATTGCACGGTTGAAAAGGCGAATCCAGGCCATATTGATCTTGGACGAGCTATTTATGCAGGAGGAGGAGGAGGGGAGGGAGACCGATGACAAGATGGAAGGATGAAAAGAGAGAAATTACATCCTCTTATAAAATGATCTGGAAGCTGAAAATGACTGAGAAAATTTGGCGAAAGGTAAGGGGGGAAAATTTGTCTTGCATTTTTATGTACAAAGACGAAGGAGAAGTAGAACGAGGAGGAGATGGAGGGCGAAGGGGAAAAATACATTACTATTACTGGTCTAGGACAGGTGATAAAGAGATGACAGAGAGACATGGAAGTATGACAAGTATGATAGAGAGGTGTGGCAGGAAGTATGATAAGAGGCGTGATAAAGAGGGGGTCATAGAGAGGCCTGGAATTTGTCATGTTGAAGCCACCATGGATGAACTCTGGAATTAGGCGTCTGATAATAGATAGATAGATAGAGTGATGGATAGATGGAAGTCCTGCATCATCGTAATTATGGCCATTCCCATTAATAATCCACTCTAATTACTAGCTAATTATCTGGCGTGTGTTGTTCTTTTGTTTCCAGTCTTGGCCATTGTACGTGGAGGTGACTGTGTGTGTGTGTGTGTGTGTGTGTGTGTGTGTGTGTGTGTGTGTGTGTGTGTGGAGAGAGAGAGAGAGAGAGAGAAGGTTGGGCAGGCAATAATCATTTAGAATATGAAAATGCTTTACCTCGAGTGTGGACGTGTACATAATTAGCATGTACGTATGATAAACGATCGTGTGTACATTTTTTATAAGTGCATCAGGTGCAGTGTTGGCCTTCATCCCTTCAGTACGATGACATTTGAACTATATTCTTACTATTACCAGACAACTTTATTTTGCTTTATTGAGAAGAGACTTACTGAACTGGAAGAGTCACGTGAAGCCTTCATAGCGCAATAACTCAAATAGGTCCCCCCTAATCTGAATAAAGTCTTCCAGATGAGGCAAAAATAAGTTACAAGACAGGTACTTCCAAAAACAGGGACTAATTAGTGATGTCTACAGGTGTAATATTCTCTAACGAATCTAAGGTATGCCAAAAATAATGACTTAAAAAAAAAAAATGCATCTGTGAGGTGAGCTAGACATATTTCAGGCAGTGATGAGTATATTGTCGTTTGTTTCAGCAGAAGTGATTGTATTGGGTAACAAGTAAAGTATACATTTTTTTTTCTTTCTCGCTCTCACTTTTTTCTTTTGTGTCTGTGTGTGAATAGGTACACCACATCAAGAGGTGCTTGTGTGCTTTGGAGTGTGTGTGTGTGTGTGCGTGTGTGTGTGTGTGCGTGTGTGTGTGTGTGTGTGTGTGTGTGTGTGTGTGTGTGTGTGTGTGTGTGTGTGTGTGTGTGTGTGTGTGTGTGTGTGTGTGTGACAGTTGCTAGGGGAGTGTGTGTGGAGGTCGGGTCGTGCTCACAACGGACACTCAGGAATTACTGGATCACCTGCCTCACCTAACACAGCTGCCTTACCACACACACACCTGTCTCACCACACACACCTGCCTCGCCTCTTATATATCTGCATCATCTCACACACCTGTCTCATCTCACACACCTGCCTCATCTCACACACCTGCCTCGCCTCTTATATCTGCCTCACCTCACACACCTGCCTCACCTCACACATCAATCTCACCTCATACCCCAGCCTCACCTCACACACCTGCCTCACCTCACAAGCCTATCTCACCTCACACGCCTATCTCATCTCATACCCCAGCCTCACCTTACACACCTGCCTAACCTTACACACCAATCTCACCTCATACCCCAGCCTCACCTCAAACACCTGCCTCACATCAGATGCCCATCTCATCTCATACCCCAGCCTCACCTCACACACCTGCCTCACCTTACACCTGCCCCATCTCACCTGTCTCACCCGACACACCTGCCGCATACAGGTATCATACAGTAAAAATTGACTTATTATCATATACCTCACGCATCTACATGACACACTCCTGTTTCAAACACTTGCCTTGGAACCAACTGCATCATAATTGCCTCTGACTTTTTCTCTCTTCCATCTTTCTCTCCTACATGCCCATCTGTTTCTTCATGCACGCTTGCCTGTACACCTTCCCCATATAACTTTTTCAGTACACAACTGCTTCAATAACCTGGCTTTCACACCTGTAGTCTGAGATCTATGGAACTCTTCTCTTCTCTTCTCATGTCATAGTTCATCTTTTTTCTCTTTTTTCTCCCCATTTTATATCTTCGTATATCCTTCCTGCCGTTCTTATTTCTACTTATCTCAGTCCTCCTTTTTGTTCTGTTCGCTTCTGATATCTTACCTTTCTTCTCCTCTCTTACAGTCCCTTATCTGTTTTCTTTCCATCGCTTCTCTCCATTTATCACGTAGCCATTCTTAGCGTGGTGTTAATTGCTGTGGAACTCCTTTTCTTCTTCACTGATCTCCCATCTTCTCTTCTTTACTCATCTCTTCTCTTCTCTTCCTGTCTTCTCTTCTCCTCCTCTCTTCTCTTTTCTTCTCATCTTTACTCTTCACAGACATTCTTAGCACCCCAAAACTCACATTCACACGATCATGCTTGAAGACACTTGTGCTTTTTCTAACCAGCCACATCCACTGCCATGAACTTCCATAGGCATTCAGTGTAGACCCTCCACACACACACACACACACACACACACACACACACACACACACACACACACACACACACACACACACACACACACACACACACTGTATTTACCATCTCATGTATGCAAATAACACATGCTTGCTATGCACACACAGTTGCCCGTGCTCACGTACATACTCATAATACATACATTCACGCATACATACTCGTACATGCATACATACATACATACATGCATTTATACATACGAACATACCTACGGTCTCACAAACCCGTATTTACAGGCATTCACACATACAAATTGAAGGCCCATAAAATACATTAAGAGCTTAGCCGCGCACAAACGCATGCACGCACAGAAATGCATATACATTCATTCTGTGTCTGTCCTCATGTGTGTCTTTCTCTCTGGGTAGCTGGATGCTATCTATTCCTTTGTCTGTCTCATTTACATGCAAACTAACACATTCATTATACGCTACTCTGAAACACACACACACACACACACACACACACACACACACACACACACACACACACACACACACACACACACACACACACACACACACACACACACACACACACACACACACACACACACACAGTTGATTAAAACATTCAGTGCATAAATATTCCTACACACCCATCATCCAAGGCTGACAGGGATACGAAAAATCTACGATTTCCGCAACCCAGATTTCACTATGATTTATACACGCATTTCAATTTTGACTATGACGATTTATAATTTAAGCATATCACTAGGGCCTAGATGTTATTAAACGGGAACATTATTATATTTTCGTAACGTTTAGATATCTGGATATTTTTAATGACTTTTAGAGATGCCTGGAGATTTTTTTGCAGAATTTTTTATAGATTGTTTCACATTTTGTGGTTTGAGAGGGCATCGATTAACCGCTCACTCGAATCTCGATATAATGCTACCCTCAGGTGACACTGCACAGATGAATGAGTCAAGTAATCCAGAAAACAGTATACTTCTTTTGCGTGGTAACCAAGCAACAAATGGACGCCTAGTGGTTTAGTGGGTTTATGACCGCCAGTCGGATGTGACCCATGAGTTTATTTATTTATTTATTTATTTATTTTTTGTTTCCGGGAGAGGGAGAATGGTAACCCCCGCCGTAAACATATGAACAGGATATCCTCACCCTGGTCCCTGCAAGGGGCCAGTAAAGAATTGGATGGTGGATGGATGGAGTTTGGCGTACCAAGATGTCATGCATTTGTGTGTGTGTGTGTGTGTGTGTGTGTGAGAGAGAGAGAGAGAGAGAGATCAACCACATTGCCCATATATATCTTTTCATGTATTTTAGATCCATGCAATGCTCCATACTGCCTTTATTATACGATACGTAACCCATGAACACAGACAAATTAACTGCTGATTTTATAATTCGCGTTTGAAATTTAGAGATGTTTTATATTTTGGCTGAATTATAAATTTACTCCTCTCAGCCTCCTCTGCCTTTGTCTTATGATATTTGTAGATATATGAGTCATAATAATATTCCTTTTACACACACACACACACACACACACACACACACACACACACACACACACACACACACACACACACACACACACACACACATCAAAGCCTTGTTATTCAGGTTCTTTGGGTGAATAAATGTCCCTCTAACCCACCTCAACCGTGATACGTCTTTTTCCTGGCTAGCTATTCCATCCCCCACTCCCGCTTGTGCCTGGAGTGCTTGGAGTGTTGTGCAAGCAGGATAAGGGCACTCTCTCACACGCGCAATCTCTAATTCTTGCTCTAACCCTCATTGTTTGTCACTCTTGTTCGTCTGTTTTCGTTTGTGTCGTTGATCTGTCTGACAGGTTCTCTCTCTCTCTCTCTCTCTCTCTCCAATAAATTATCCTCACTCACACATGCAAGAAAGAGAGAGAGAGAGAGAGAGAGAGAGAGAGAGAGAGAGAGAGAGAGAGAGAGAGAGAGAGAGAAGCGAAAAGCACCCTCTCAAATAAATAAGAAAAAACACCACAAAAGTCAGCAGAATCAGCACGACAAACACTCACGCACGAAACTGTTTACTCGGAAACCACCACCACACGGAATTAAAACGTCAATCTCACACACACACACACACACACACACACACACACACACACACACACACACACACACATAAAACTAGGTCGCACGCAAACAGGAATGCAGGCACACGCAACCCCACCACTCCGAAAATATTTACCTTCAACATTAGCCACACGCCACAAGCCCTTGCAAGCGAGGATTACACTAAGCCTGCACGCAGCCACGCCAGCCCACGCACTCACTTCCTTTGCGTGCATATGCTTGCGTGTGCGTGAGGATGGTGGCTGGGGTAGTGGATGGATTTGAGGTTGTGTGTGGAGTGAGAAGTGGATGGATTTGTGTGTGGGAGGGGAGTTTTGTGTGTGTGTGTGTGTGTGTTTGTGTGTAAATATGAGGGACTAGTTGAGCGTTATAAACCTGAAGTGAACAGACACGAGAGCAGGGAAATCAGTCAGTGACGAGAGAGAGATAAAGCTTGAGGCAATGTGGTTTATGATGCTTGCAAGCTCTTGTGTTGCTGCTGTTGCTGGTTGTGTGTGTGTGTGTGTGTGTGTGTGTGTGTGTGTGTGTGTGTGTGTGTGTGTGTGTGTGTGTGTGTGTGTGTGTGTGTGTGTGTGTGTGTGTGTGTGTGTGTGTGTGTGTGTGTGATATTGGGAAGCCAGGCTACGTTGGAGTATCGTGTGATTTGCAAAACAATTGCTGTAGTGCCGTGAAGCATTTTTATGTCTACGTGAGAGAGAGAGAGAGAGAGAGAGAGAGAGAGAGAGAGAGAGAGAGAGAGAGAGAGAGCAGAAAAGCTTAATCCCTGAGGAAGGGAGGAGAGAGCTGGAGGTGCAAATCCGGAGAGAGAGAGAGAGAGAGAGAGAGAGAGAGAGAGGGAGAGAGAGATTAGAAATACTTTGAATTAACGTGTCCTTAAATAACCCTACGACATGCAAGAAAAATTCGCCCAGCAGTTCCATCACACCTGTCCTTAAAGAAGTAGCCCTAGCATATTAGTATTGACGGTTCGGTTTTACGGCCCCAAAGGTAACACATTTAAAATAGTGGACTCTGCATTTAAATACAAATATGAAGACTGCAAGGCTATATTGTACGCACTGCCTTGTAGATTTTATGAAGTTTTATAAATACATAAAATTAATAAAAGAAGCTGTCAGGTGGGGTAATGTCAGACGAGGAGAGATGAGGTGATGTGTGGGGAGGTGGTGTGAGGTAAGGTGAGGGGGGGAGGGGTGATGACGTGAGGGGAGGGGAGGTGGGGTGAAATAAGGGGAGGAGAGGTAAAGGAAGTGTGGTAGTAAGATGAGATGAAATAAGTCCATTTGAATAAAAGTGAGGTGAGACGAGATGAGATAAGGTGAGGTGAAATGAAATGAGATGCTGTAACGTGGAGTACCGTGAGAGTTGAGGTGAGGGAAGGTGGGAGAGGGGAAAGAGTCTAAGAATAAATATTTCCACAGGGTTTGATGGCCTCACCCCACTTTCATAACACGTAATTAAGAAAGTTACGTGAGTGTGTGTGTGTGTGTGTGTGTGTGTGTGTGTGTGTGTGTGTGTGTGTGTGTGTGTGTGTGTGTGTGTGTTACGATGACACACTCGCTCCACACACATTTACCCACACTCACACCTACGCAAACGCCGCACATCAACACCCACTCTTGCACACACACACACACACACACACACACACACACACACACACACACACACACACACACACACACACACACACACACACACACACACACACACACCACTTCATTACACTACAGTTTACGTCACAGGGGCAACTTTGATGAAGGTGTCGGAAGCTACGGGCGAACTCTTTAATAGTGTCACCTCCAAACTAATTAACTCCTCCCTTTCGTAAGTGTGTGTGTGTGTGTGTGTGTGTGTGTGTAAGCTGAAGTGTGTATTTTTCCATTCTGTCAGTTTGTTATCAATTTTGGATTCCTGTCATGTAGGAAAAAGCAGTCAACACTTTTTCCACACCATTAACCCCCTCATCCCGGCTCAAGTCTTTCCACACATAGCTCAGGCCAGGTCACTCACACGCAGAGAACAGGTGAGCACTTGAGTTCATTGCCCTGCCACCCCACACCGACAAGACAGCAGGCAGAGAAAGAGATGAACAGACATACCCTCCTTCCATCCTATTGTTTGGACTTATTCTTATCAACGATTGAAAAAGATGATGTTGATGATGATGATGATAATAAAAATAATAATGATAATACTAAAGACAATAGTAGTAGTAGTATCAGTAGTACTAGTAGTAGCAGAAGTAGTAACTATTGGTTTTGCAATGTTATATGGTGGACGAATTGTTTGAAAGTGTTATTTCATCATCATGTTTGTGTATGGGTGCAATTGTGCCAGTACAGAATATATTTGGAACTTTTACAATATGTGAACTGTAACTATCCATTCAGTAAATATTTTCCTTTCAAAAACATCAGAAAAAATAAAAAGCTTGGTAGGGCTATCGATCACCGGGGTTGATGTTCGGATTGTGTATGTCTGTTATCTACATGCATTTTTTTTCGATCATTGCCTTATAACATCAAGCAAACAGACAGACAGAAAGATATGCAGAAAGACTTTTCATCCTTCCCGTTCTTTCCTCCTCCTTTTTCCCTCCTTCTTCCATCCCTTCCCTCCTTCCACTTCTCTCTTCCCTCCCCTTCTCCTTCCTCTTCTCTTATCCATCCCTTTCTTTCCTTCATGCCTTCCCATTGTTACCCTAACCTCGCTTTTACAATCACAAACACATCCAGGTTCATCTTCCAATTGCCTGCCACTCTCAGAAGGCAATCAAGCAGAGAGACACGTCCAGTATTCTTCCTTGCATTTGTTCTTTGTGTCTGGTGTCTCTCTTACAGTCATGCAGAGAGACACGTCCAGCATTCTTCCTTGCGTTGGTCTTTGGTGTCTCCCTTACAGTCATGCAGACACACACATCCTGCATTCTTCCTTGCGCTGGTCTCTGGTGTCTCTCAAAGTCATGCAGAGAGACATGGCCAGTATTCTTCCTTGTTATTGTGGTCTCAGTGTCTGATGTCTCTTTTACAGTCATGCAGAGAGACATTGGGCATTATTCTTCCTTTTTTGGTCTCCGTTTCTGGTGTCTCTGTTGCAGCACAAGCACACTTAGAGTTCACTGACCCTTCTCTCCAAACAAACTTTCAGGCAGTCAGACAGGCGGACACCTCTCAGCAACTACATTTCATACCCCTGTTCAGCTACAATCACTTTCGAGTTTTTCTTTATATTTCTGACTGCGGTTATGTAATAGACACTCCGTTTCTTGAGCCCTAGAAGTCATCGTACACACTACACACTTTCCCACATTACCGACCAGCCATCCCAGGCAAACACTCAGGCAAGAAATCAAGCAGACACCTCCTACTTCCCTTCCTTCTGTGGGCCTCTACTTCGTACATAGCCAGTGTAACAACAGGCACTTTCGTGTTCACTGGCCTTCCACACCAAGCAAGCAGGTAATCAAGCAGGCAAGCACTTTCCTCCTTCGCGTGGCCTCCACGTATCATACCTCTAATACAGTCATCATCCACCTCCACTTCAGCCATCCACTTCAGGAATGCCCATCCACTCACCAGCCACATGGTAAATGCCTCCATATCGCTCTAGTCTGTACTCGCGTCCTCCTTCTAGTGGTGCGAGATTGATATGGTGATTGAATGGTCCAGAGTTCATTCACCCCTGTGTTTACTGTAGAAGGTGTTTAGGGAGCTGAGATTGCTAATGGTTAGGGACACCTTCAGATGGTGGCACCGATATGACGGGCATTGGAGGTACAAACTTCCCTCGCCCCTCTCCCTATCCCTTAACAGAAGGATGGAAGACTACAGAAGGGTAGGTTTGGACTGAAGTTCACAAGGTTCACGTTCAGATGAACCTGGGATTGCAGCTAGCTAGTACTTGATTCTGTAGGGAGCTGGACTCCGAAGAATCTTAAAACTTCTTACCCGCATTCACCTGAAGACTTTTTTACCCGTATCATCAAATTAGTGCATTGATTGGGGAAGATTTTTTTTTTCCAATGGGTTCAGATACAGTTTTCATGAAGCCCTTCAGTCCGACGGCGTATACTGTATTTTATTCGAGTTACCTTCAGACGATTTTTATTAAACTAAGGGAGAGAGAAATCCGGTTGTGAAGGGATTAATAATGGAGGCTGTTTCCAACCCCGTCACTACATAATGGTCTCTCTAGAATAAAGAAAATCGTTTAGAGGTCACATGATCAGATAAACCAAAAAGTAATGGGATTGAAGGAGATAACCAGGCAAGTGTGATGATGTCTAATTTTCTTGTCGATACATTCAGAGGATTTTGCTCATCTTGCGAGGGGAGCCTTGGTAAGTGACATGGTTACTTGCAGGCGAGTCATATGTGTGTGTGTGTGTGTGTGTGTGTGTGTGTGTGTGGTTTATTTGTTTGACTCTGGGGCCGTTTTCTGAGACCCGGGAGCCCTCCATTATTCCAAATACCTTCACATGTCACATAAAAGCTCCCCCCCCCAAAAAAAAAAAAAAAAAAAAATCGCCACTTGACTTACGTGTATCCCCGACGATGTACAACACAGACCGTGGGTGTTGGTGGCATATTGGTGACGCAAGAGTGTGTGGCGACATCTTTCGGTGTGGGAGTGACCTACTGAAGCACGGTGACCAACAACAACCTGAAGTTCACAGACGAATACATTAACCCCGTGAGTCGCAAAGGTGTCTCATTAACTGGAAAAAAAAATGTACCATGCTAGGGAAAGGGCGGATTACATTATTTCTTAACAGTTTCCAGAAGTCATTTGTAGGCTGAAAATATTTCGAGTTTACTAGAGTGAACCATGAAAGACGATATGGTGTTGAAGGCGTTTTAGATCGGATTGGCAAACTGAGGGAGAGATAAGAGATAAACTGCTTTTGTCATATTTTCCATTTGTCCCATTCCCCACCCACACCTCCTCTCCCTTGACCTTCAGTTCTCGTGTGTCCCCTTTAGCTCCTAAGTGAGTCCATACCTGAGATCTGCATCCAATACCTTACCTCTGCCTCACCACATACACCCCTCACTCCCACATCTCACAGCCCTCCGACCTTCACACGCTTCACATCTGCCTGTCCACCTCACCCCTGTCCCCCCTCACCTCAGCTTTGCACTCATCACATACACACTTCCCCCATGGCCCTCGTATCTCTCATATTTTCCCTCATGGCTCTCAAAAACATATTCCATCTCCATTTTTCCGTGTCTGCTCCCTCCCACAGCTTCCCCACATCTTTCCGCATTTTTCCCTACCCACACACCTCTTCCAGTCTCACCCCTGTCTCTCCTTCCCCACCCCTGCCCCTCGTCCTCCACCCCAGCCTCTCATCCTCCACCCCAGCCTCTCGTCCTCCACCCCAGCCTCACGTCCTCCACCCCCGCCTCTCGTGCCCCACTCCTGCTTCTCGTCCTCCACCCCTGCCTCCCACACCACTCTCACCCCACCACCATCGTGACCTTTACCACACATCCAGGCTAACCATCACTGCCTGCCTGGAACCTGAGAATGCCCAAGGAAACGCAATACTCCAAATACCACCACACACAGGAGCACATTTTTCCAGGCTGTAAAATGTAACTGTATATCTGTTGCGGTGTCTGTCTTTTTGGATGTGTGTGTGTGTGTGTGTGTGTGTGTGTGTGTGTGTCCCTCTGTTCTGTCTGTATGCCTCCTCCTCCTCCTCCTCCTCCTCCTCCTCCTCGTCACTCGCCTCCTGAAAATGAACAAAAATATCTTAGTGTTAGTTTTGCTCATGTTTACACGTTTTGTAAATTTATAGCCCGCAGTAAGACTCTCATGTACGTCATTTTGAGCCCGTTGTCATGGTGATGCGTCAGCTGTTGGTTTTGAAGAGTGTTGAGGCTTAAATTATCTGTCTGTCTGTCTATCTTTTAAACTGTTGGTATGTTTTATTCACTTTTATCGACCACTTTCTCTAATAAATGTCTGTCATTCTATCTGTGAATCTGTCTTCCCTCTTTCTATTTATCGGTCTATCTCTGTCTGCTGGTCCTTCTGTCTTTTTTCTGTCTGAGAGTGAAGGGCGGTGGACTTAAACTATCTACCTTTCATCTTACATATCTGGAAGCTTGTATCGTTTTAGCTGTACTTATATATTCTGTCAGCTTGGATATCTGAATTGATCTGCATGTTTCTGCCTCTTAAATGTCTGTTACCTCTCTCTCTCTCTCTCTCTCTCTCTCTCTCTCTCTCTCTCTCTCTCTCTCTCTCTCTCTCTCTCTCTCTCTCTCTCTCTCTCTCTCATTCGGCCTGTCAGAGCATAATGTGTTTGTGCCATAACTATTTATCTGTCTGTCCACTCGTATGATTGTCTATATTTCACGCATATCATTTTGTTTCTGTCATCCCAACTACGTGTCTGTCTATCTGTCTGTCTATCTATCTGTCTGTCTATCCGTCTGTCTGTCTGTCTGTCTGTCTGTGTTTTAACTATTTTTATTATTTATTAAAACACGACAAAAGTAGCGCTGTTACTCGTATAATCATTGAGTATGGAGCTAAGTAATGTTTCTCCATATATTTCGGTATGTATGGTAACTGTAGATAACAAAAAATGCCGCCTGATACTTAAATATCTTACGGTTACCAAAGAAGCTACTGCTGCTACCGCGGTACTTTAAAGACGATATTTTGTACTCTAGTCCCGAGCGTCATTCATAGTACTCTTAAATTAATACAATCAACTACTTTACTACTTTACAACATTCTATTGGATTAGTACTTTCTTCTACTGTACTACTTTCTTTTACCTTACTTCTTTCCACTACTTTACAGCTTTTCTACTCTCTACTACTTTACTATTTACTACTTTACGTGCACTAGCAAGGGTGAAGTGACGGGAATGGAATTACGGGAATACATCCACGTCATGCAAAGCGACAAGCATTTGCAATTGCAGTCACGCGCCTTGCTTGTCACGATTACTGCAAGATTAATTAAGGCAAGGGAAGGGAGTCGTATCGGAGACAGGCTGCAATCCTTCCCTGTAAATCACTGTGAAAGCTGAAATTCGTTATATGTAAACACTGACGCCAAATGTTAACCATAACGCCAATAAACACTTACGCCAATTGTACGTAAACACTAACGCCAGATGTATGTTAACACCAACGCCAAATGTATGTAAACACTAACGCCAAATGTATGTAAACACAAACGCCAAATGTATGTAAACACAAATGTCAAATGTATGTAAACACTGACTCTAAATGAAAATGATGGAGGAAGATTTGTACATATATACATACGTTGCCTGATGGTATTGTGTTTATTGTGAAGGTGGACAGTTTAGGGCCAACATGCACTGTACGTAAATAGGATCTAAGTCGGTCAAAACCTGTTTTATCTTCTCTGTAAGCATTCCATTTATACATTTATACAGTTAAAAAGCGTGATAAAACAACGGAAAAAATAACAAAAATGAATGAAAGAAGAAGAAGAAGAAGGAGAAGGAGGAAGAGGAGAAAGAGAAGAAGAAGAAGAAGGAGAAAGAGAAGAAGAAGAAGAAGGAGAAAGAGAAGAAGAAGAAGAAGGAGAAAGAGAAGAAGAAGAAGAAGGAGAAAGAGAAGAAGAAAAGGCATAGAGCCAAATTTGTATCTTCCAGTCACCCTAATATTAAAATTCGTTCACTTCTAGTTGACTGCATGACATAATTTGATTTAAAAAAAAAAAAAAGAGGAGGGGGAGGGGTATTTCACAGTTTGCCTTCCAATTCTCTTTTCTTTTTATTTCGGTTTGTCTTCAAACAGTGTCTAAGAATACATTTCGTTTGTCACTTTGCTGCAAGAGATCCATTTTTCCTCATGTGTAAAGTAAATCGTGAAAAGTAAATTGTACCTGTTTCTAAATTGATATAATGTTTTTCAAATCTGGGAGGGTGAAGTCAAATCTTATTTTTTCCGGAAATTGTCTTCTGTTACTCCAAATCCAAAAAAACTGTTATTGGAGCTAATTTTTCCCGTTTCTTTTCCTTATGTGTGTGAAATTAAGTCTGGAAAAATCCGATAGCATCAAAATATATATAAAACAGCTAGAGATCCAATCTTTTTTTTTTCTTCTCCTTTTTGTGTGGCGAAGTGTGATGGCGTCGAGAGGAGGAGAGTCCAACAATGGCGAGGGCTCGTCACCGTCGAGTGTTCGGGGTCGATAAACAACCTCGACACACTGAGAGAGAGAGAGAGAGAGAGAGAGAGAGAGAGAGAGAGAGAGAGAGAGAGAGAACACTCTTGAGGTGAGGCAGAGGGGTATTGCGGGAAATGTTGAGAGAGAGAGAGAGAGAGAGAGAGAGAGAGAGAGAGGTCCAAAGGGCCACAACACTCCTGGAGTGAGGCAGAGGGGTATTGCGGGGAAAGGTTGAGAGAGAGAGGGGGGGAGGGGGGAACCACAGCACTCTTGAGCAGAGGCAGAGGGGTCTTGCGGGGAAGTGTTGAGGGCAATATCTCAGGTCTCAGGGCATCTTAGGTCAAGGCGCCTTAAGGGTCTATTCGTCCTACATTTCTTCCTCACCCCACCGCCTTTAGACCCAGATTGTAGCTATTTCATTTTATTTATGATTTATTATTATTATTATTATTATTATTATTATTATTATTATTATATTATTGTTGTTGTTGTTACTGCTGCTTTTTTTGGGGGGTGGAGTGGTGATTTTAAGTGGTCTTTTTTTTTAAGGCGACATTTCAGTACGATGGCGTGCTTTTGCGAATCTTTTTAATAGATTAATATGGAACTTAGACAATGTTCCTAAATATGATTTTTTTTTTTTAAGTTACTTGTGTTTTCTCTTTAACTTATTTTCTTTTCTGGTCTTGTTTATTTATTGGTCTTTTCTGGTCTTGTTTATTTATTGGTCTTTTCTGGTCTTGTTTATTTATTGGTCTTTTCTGGTCTTGTTTATTTATTGGTCTTTTCTGGTCTTGTTTATTTATTGGTCTTTTCTGGTCTTGTTTATTTATTGGTCTTTTCTGGTCTTGTTTATTTATTCTCAGCTTTACACCGAGTTCTTTTAACATCACCGCTACTTTGAGCCTTTCGGGAATATTTTTAATACGATCATCTTACTTAGGAGCACCGCACCCAATCCGTCTCTCTTTTGCTTATATTTGTGGGACATAAATAATCACTGAATTTATGTACACCCCAATTCACTCCGTACTTTAATATTACCTTCATCTGCTATTATAATCTCTCTCTCTCTCTCTCTCTCTCTCTCTCTCTCTCTCTCTCTCTCTCTCTCTCTCTCTCTCTCTCTCTCTCTCTCTCTCTCTCTCTCTCTCTCTCTCTCGGGATTCATTTTATTTTCTGTATTTGTTCGATTTCTGAGGCGTATTTCCTGCTTCCTGGCTAAAATTTGTTCCCATGAGTGCAGTCTTTCCGTCGATATCCTGTCATCCTTTTCTACTTCCTCTTCACATCTTCTCCAGATTACGTCTTTCTTCCTTTCTTCCTGTTTAAGCTTTGTCTAGGAATTTTCTCAAGTGTACCCCCTCACCTTCAATCCCATCTTCTTTCTCATATCGGCTTCGTGTTTTAATTTTTCATCTGTATTTCATGTTTTTCACTTGATGTATAATTTTTATCTTCGTTACCTGTTTTTTATAGTCTTAAACTTCCCCATTCTCGATCCTCTCCATCTTTTCTTCCCCCTAAATTCGTCTTTATTTCTAGTTTCTTTTACCTGTTTACTGTTTTCCTTCTTTACACGAATTTTCTTCAGTTTGCCCTCTATTCCTTCTCATTCTCTTTTGTCTCTCTTCTTGTCCTTTTTTTTTTTTTTTTTTTCAATTTCCTGTACTTTGTTCTTCTGCTCGAGTTATCCCTAGTTCCTATTCTTTTTTCCGATCCTCCTCCTCCTCCTCCAGCTTCTCTCCTCTTCCTCCTCCTCCTCCAGCTTCTCTCCTCTTCCTCCTCCTCCTCCAGCTTCTCTCCTTTTCCTTCCTCTCTAGCTTCCTCCCTAAGCATCTTACTCGCACTCTCTCACAACCTTTCCTGCTTCACCTCATCCCGGCCTTCTTTGCTTTCTCTGATTTCTTTTCGTTTCTCTCTTTTTATCTTTTCCACATTTTCTTTCTCTTGCCACTTTCCTTCTGTTATTCAGCTTCGTATTCTCTCTCTCTCTCTCTCTCTCTCTCTCTTGCTTCAATCTTTTTTTTTTTTCCATCATATAATGCCTTTCCTTTCCCTCAGTCTAAACTTTTCCTTCTCCCTCCTTCCTTTTGCACCTCCTATCTTCCTGTTCCATTTCCTCCTAATTATTTTTCACCTAGTCCTTCTCACCTGTCCCAATTTCCGGTCTGCTTCTTCCCTTCCTCTTTCTTCTCCACATTACGTCTCCTCCTCCTCCGTTTTGCATTTTCTCCTCTTCCTTCACACCTGTCTTCCTTCCTCCTCCATCTATGCCTGCCTCCCCACCACCATTGCCTACCTCAGTACATTATTCCTTCCTCCTCCTCCTTCTCCACATTACTTCTCTTCCTCCTTCTCCTCCTCCGAGTTACCTATCTTCTTCCTCCTCCATCACACCTGCCTTCCTTCCCTCCTCTTTCTCTTTCTACCTCTTTTATGCCCCCTTCTCCTCCTTTGTATTACCTTTCCTCCTGCTCCATATTACTTCTCCCCTCCTCCTCCTCCTCCTCCTTCTCCCCATCACACCTGCCCTCTTTCCTTCCTCTTTCTCGGTCTATCACTTTTATTCCTCCTCCTCCTCCTCCTCCTCCTCCTTTATATTACCTTTCCTCCTCCTCCATATTACCTTTCCCCTCCCCCTCCTCCATCATACCTGCCCTCCTTCCTCCTCCCCCCTTCCCTCTTGTCTGCGGGAACACATTATCGCTCCTGCCAATATTTATCTGAACACACCTGCGCCGCATACCTTGGCCCGCACTGAGCACCTGACCGCCGAGCACTGAGCAGAGAGAGAGAGAGAGAGAGAGAGAGAGAGAGAGAGTCGACTTCACGGCTCGATTGTCAAGTGTATGTACAATAAGTAGCCTACGCTATTGTGTCTGTGTAAGAATATGCCTGGGTTTTGTGTGCGAGTATGGTAATATACGTGTGTGTGTGTGTGTGTGTGTGTGTGTGTGTGTGTGTGTGTGTGTGTGTGTGTGTGTGTTTGATAATGAGGTAATAATAATAATAATAATAATTAATAATAATAATAATAATAATAACAAAGGTAATCATGTTGAATTAATATGCCGATCCTGTGCGTGTGTGTGTGTTTGATAATAATAATAATAATAATAATAATAATAATAATAATAATAGTAATAATACTGTAATTATATAGGTAATCACAGTGTATTAATCTACCGATCCTGTGTGTGTGTGTGTGTGTGTGTGTGTGTGTGTGTGTGTGTACTACTCTATAACCATGTTTACTTGTACATAATAGTACCCATTATTACAGGGAGTACAATAGAGACTGACATAAGTACACTAGGGAAACCTGTTTATAGGAATCGTTATTGAATAGGGATAGAAATACATGAATGATATTTTGGTTCAGGCTTGTATGCACAAGAGGTGACGTCATTCAATCGATAGGCACGTGTACCGTGTGTGTGTGTGTGTGTGTGTGTGTAGGTAGGTAGGTAGGTAGGTAGGTAGATAGATAGATAGACAGAGAGATACAGATAGCCTAGATAGAAAAAAAATAAATCCTCCCCAGAAGATACTGTTCACCTTTAAAAAAAAAAATGGTAGAGATAATTGTACGATCGCTTTGAGAAGGGTAGCAATATATCGTTGTGGGCTTGGAAGACTCCCCCCTCTCCCTCCGTCTTGTACCATCATACTGTATTTTTGCAGCTGGGGCGTAAATATTATCATTTATTATATAATTATGTAACTGGAACGTTTTTAAGCTGATATTCGAACCCTTTTATTAAGTTGGGACAGTTTCTCTCATTAATTTATTTATTTACCTGTTTATTTGTGTTCTAATTAGTTTCATGATTTGTACAGTATGTCGCGTTTACTGGTCATTTTCTTTTCGTTTTTCTTGTTTTACTCTTTCTTTCTTTCTTTCTTTCTTTCTTTTTATCTTTCTTTTTCTACCCTTTTCTTTTTTTTTCTTTTTTACTAGTGACGTCTTTCAACTTACACTTTATTTTAGCATTATATGATAGTTGTCTTTAACACTTTGAATTCGAAGAAGCTTTGTAAATTTTATTCTTGCTACTTCCAGACGATTTTAAGCAGTTTGGAAGAGACCCGGCAGTAAATGGGTTAAAAAAAATTATTTAAAGTCCTCCTCTTTAAATATCATGGGTTTAGTAAAGCTGCGTTTAACCCCTCGAATTAAATTATCACCGCTTGGATAAAGTTAAAATAAAATGCAACAAAATAAATAAAGTAAAACAAATAAAAACGTTGTAGTGTGTTAGGAGTTAAGTGGAATATATTTAGTTTTGCTGACATATCCAAACCTACTGAAAGCCGTTGATTGGAGATGAAAAATGTGGTGTTATTTACCTCCAAGACATAACTACAGGAACGTCCAATATCAAGTTGTTAATCCACTGCCAGACGATGGTATTCAGTTTAGGAGAGCTCTTTAGTAGTCCATCTGTCTATCTACTGTTATACGCGTTAAATCCGTTAGAGGTGGCCACAGACAAATCGCCTCCACGTTGCCTTGTTTTCTACCGCTTTGCTGCCCTTCCTTCAATTCACACGCACCCCTTTGCTCATACATCTCTCCACTCCATCCGTACCCCTCCCCCGTACCTTTCCCTTCCCAATTTCATCCTTCCACCTTGCTTTCACTTTCATCTCGGTCCTCCTACTTTTCCCCTCCTTTCTCACTGTCCCTTCCCTCATTCTCTACCCCTACGTCCCCATCCCGCCCCGTCTCTGCCCGCTCATTCTCCTTCTCCCTCCCCCTCCCCCTTCCCCTCTCCCTCCTCCTTCCCCTCCCCTCTTCCTCATCTCCTTCCCCTCTCCATCGCATTTCCTGACCCAGTTCTGTCCTGTGAATCGTGTTTGGCTTATCGTTAACCTTATTGCGCCGCGGAATTTATGTGTTTGTGTGAGAGTGCTGGATTATGCCCTAGTTAGTGTGTGTGTGTGTGTGTGTGTGTGTGTGTGTGTGTGTGTGTGTGTGTGTGTGTGTGTGTGTGCATGCGTGCGCCTGTTTATGTCCTAGTTGTGCATGTATGTGGGTTATTATGAGAGAGAGAGAGAGAGAGAGAGAGAGAGAGAGAGAGAGAGAGAGAGAGATGCTGATTGGGTGTTTATTCTTGATTTGCGTAAGTCTAATTGCCTTGTTTACTCTGTACACCATCCTTTGAATGGGAGGTATCTCTCTCTCTCTCTCTCTCTCTCTCTCTCTTCATAATATCTATCATCTTCTTCCTACATGTTCCCAGTCACGGTCATTTTTCTGTTATTTTTCTCTCTGTCTGTTTGTATCTCTCTCCCTCTCTCCGTCTGTCGCCCTCCTTCCTTCGAAGGAAATAAAAAAATATATTAATCGCCCTCCCCCTGTCTTCCTGTCTTCATCCATCCATCCATCTGTCCATACATACATCTATCCATACATTCCTAAATTCAACATTCACTCACCTATCCATCTATCTATTCAACATTACCCTCTCACATCAACCCTCCCCACCTCTCCCTCATCCATCCATACCCCCTCTAACCCCTCTCCTCATATGCTCAACCCTTCCCCTTCCCTCCTCACCCCCACCAACTCCTCCCCCATCATCCAACTTATAAACTCGCCAGAATAGGCAAATGCGAACCTCGGGAAAGATTTGCTCTCATCTAAACTCTGGCAGAACTCGAGTGGAGGATGAGAGAGAGAGAGAGAGAGAGAGCAGTAGATGGGGTAAGAGAGAAAGAGGGAGAGTTTGGAGGAAGGTGGAGGTAAATGGAAAGAATAGTAAGGGGAAGGGAAGGAAGAAGAGGAGCAAGAGAAATTTAATAGGAAGAAAGGAATTGAATAGAGGAAAGGAGAGAGGGAGAAAAAGAAAGATGAAGAGAGTTGGATAAGGTTAGGCAGAAGACAGTGAATAAGAGACAATGTTAGGAAAAAGGGGAGTTTCTCTCTCTCTCTCTCTCTCTCTCTCTCTCTCTCTCTCTCTCTCTCTCTCTCTCTCTTTCACACACACACACACACACACACACACACACACACACACACACACACACACACACACACACACACACACACACACACACACACACACACACACACACACACACACACACACACACACACACACACACACACTCCAGTTAAATTTACTCTTAGATGAAGAATGATATAAACTTTCATGAAGGTGTATTAGTTATGGCGGGGGTTAAAAAACAAACAATTAAACTTTTCGCGACAGTGTTCCGCGTCCGTCTGCTCCAAGAAAATGCGTCTCTCCCAAGATAATGCGTCTTTGCCACAATTTATTTTCTTTATGCGTCTTTACCACAATTTGTTTTCCTTATGCGTCATTACCTTAATATTTTTATTTTCTTTACTCGTCCATGCCGTAATTTTTTTTCTTTATGCATCTTTACCACAAAATTTGTCTTTAATCGTCTTTGTCACATTTTTTTTTCTTTCTACATGTTTGATGCAAAATTTTTTCTTTATGCGTCCTTCTCTCATTTTTTAAGTAGTAACTCGGGTTTTTTTGGTTTTCTTTTTACAGTTGAAATTTTTGTGTCTGTTTACTTACCCAGCTGTCTACTTACCTGCGTATTTTCTCCCTGTCTGTCTGTATCTATCTTCCTATCTGCCTGGTTCAGTGTCTCTGTCCCTGTCTGTCTTTACCTATGGCTGTTTATCTCTGTCAATCTGCCTGTGTTTATATCTCTATCTTCCTGTACCTGTCTATCTGTTTGTACATCTGTACCTATACCTTTATACTGTATCTGTCTGTTGGGAAAGGAGAAAGAGGATTGAGGAAGGAATTCTGGAAAGAGAGAAAAAAAAAACAAGTGAGGAGGGAGGCGATAAGGAACAAAGGGGGAGAAAAGGGATGGAAGAGGGGGAGATGACAAGTACTGGGAGAAAGATGAGGAAGGAGGAGCATAAGCAGAATGAAAGAAAACGTGGAAGAAGGGATGGCGGTGAGGGAGAAAAAACAGAATAATTGGGGAGAAAATATAGGGGAGAAAAAAAGCAGAGAAGGCAAGAGGCAAGAAAAGGGGAAAGAAAATGGAGAGAAGACAAGAGGCAGGAAAAGGGGAGAGAAGACAGGAGGCAAGAAAAGAGAGAGAAGACAAGAGGCAGGAAAAGGGGAGAGAAAAGGGAGAGAAGACAGGAGGCCAGAAAAGGGGAGAGAAAAGGGAGAGAAGACAAGAGGCAGGAAAAGGGAGAGAAGACAAGAGGCAAGAGCAGGGGAGAAAGGGGAGAGAAAGAAGGCTTCCCATTTGGTATACAAGAGGGTCGCGTAACATCTTGAGTGGCAGAATTTCACCTCCAAAATTGAACCCCTCCGCTCAAAATATGGCGGTATTTCCTGCACCTCGCCAAGGGAAATGTTGCTGTATATTCGTTGCCGGTGGTATTTCGGTACTAGCGGGGTTCAGGCTCATTTCGGTCCTGGGGCCATTTCGGTATTTCTCATATTTATAATCTGTGTCGGTGTTAGTGATATCTCGGTACTTGTAATATTTTGATTAAGTTCGGTGCTAAATCGCATCGGGACTATACTCTCTTCACTTTTACTCGGCTTAAAATTGTCGTCTTTCCGTCTTTAATGCTGAGTTGTATCATTAGATTATGCTAGTCATGAACAAGTGCTATATGAAGGATGTAGAGCTGTAGCGGTGTCTTTTCCTGCCACTGAACTATGTGAAATAAGCCACAAAAGGACGAAATTCTCGACCAAATTAAGGTGAAAAAAAAAACGACAGTAACATTTAGGGTTATTCCGGCACAGCAAACCTCAGTAGCCTACCATCAACATGTAGACTTATTTCGGTACTGAGAGCCCCTCGGTACTAGTAATATATCAGGACTGGCAGCATCTCATAACAGACTACTTATGAACCTATCTCGGCCCTAACAGCATTTCGGCGGCGGTACCTCCATTAAAATTTCATACTACCATGTCTCGGTACTATCTCGAAGCCGAAACGAAGCTCTCCCCGAGACACACAGAGAGGCTCTTTCAGAATCTCCTCCCCCCCTTCCCCCCCACTCAAAAGCAGGAAAGCAAACAGTTGGCGGTCGACTCTTTAATTATTGCTTGCGCTGGAGGGGAAAACAAGGCTGTGGGGGGTTGGAGGGGGCGTGGGGGGCGGCTGTTTGGTGGGAGGGGGGGGCAGGGAGAGGGAGTCGAGGAGAAGTATCATGAACTTTTAATTGGTACGCCGTGGCTTTTGTGAGCATTAAATACGACTCCAAAAACTTCATGAGCTGGCTTGGGGAGACGGGAGGGTGGGTGTGTGGGTTGAAAGGGCGGATGGGGGGGACGGGGGGTAAGGGATAGGTAGGAGACGGTACAAGTGTGTGGGTTGGTGGGGAGATGAAAGCAGAGGGGGATGAAGAGGAAGATAGATGGGGTGCTGGGGGAGGTAGGTAGGGGTAGATGCTTTAGGTGGGAGAACGTGAGTGTGTGGGCTAGAGTGATGGAAGGAGGTTAAGTGGGGTGTAGGGGGATAAGGTGGGGGTTAGGTAGGTGGGAGAAGGTGGTTGTGAGGGTTGTGAGAGAGAAAGAGGGAGAGGGATAAGTGGATAAGTGGAGTGATGGGGAAGGAAGGTGGGGGTTAGGTTAGTGGGAGAATGTGGGTGTATTGGTTAGTGGAGAGATGCAGCAATGGGGAGGGGGTAGATCGGGTGTTGGGGTGAGGAAGTAGTGGGGAGATAGGAGGGAGAAAGTGAATGTGTGGGTCGGAGAAATGTGTGTGGGAGTGGATGAGGAGAGTAGGTGGAAGGCGGGTATTTGATTGAGGTAGTTGGAAGGAGGGTCAGTGAGAAGTAAATGGATGAGAGGATGGTAGTTAGATGCAGGGAGACTGAGGAGGTAAGTAAAGGAAGAAGATCCATGTTTAAGGTAAAGAATGATGATTTGGTAGGATGGAAAGAGAGGAGGATAAATGAGCAAGCTGGTAATAAGAAGAGTGGGTGGGAGGATAAAAATATTGCTAGTTGGGTGGAGGAGATGAAGGAACTGATAAGGGAGATTGTGACTGGGGGGACTATGTGGGTGGGTGGACGAGTGCTTGAGGAGGGGAAAGGGAGTGGGTAAGATGGGTGGATAGGGGGAAAGAAAGTAAAAGAATAAGAGAGAAATGTGAGTGGTCGGGTAAAGGGAAATGACAGAGGTTGAGTTGTGGGGTATAGCAGCATAAATGACCAAAAACCCTCTATCACACACACACACACACACACACACACACACACACACACACACACACACACACACACACACACACACACACACACACACACACACAATCCATACCCATACCTCTCTGCCCGAACCAACACAAAGTCACGTCCAGGAGCATTAACCTAGGCTCTATAAATCAAACAGCAGCCGTCCCCTCACTTAATTAAATCTGGTATAGCGCCGTGCCATGCGATATTTTAATGCGCGTGTGCCGTTAAGTGGCTGGATTAGGATAACAGGAGGTCCGGGGCCGAAAAAATTAATGATGTTGACAATGCACAGCGGCTGGGGAGAGGGGGTGGAATTCGGGCGCTCGTCTGGCACACGCGCCATTATTTATTCAGTCTCTTTTATTTATTTATTTATTCTTTTTTAAATGGGAGGGACGTGGGGGAGGGTTAGGTAGAGAGTGAGGGAGGAAATAAAAGATTGAAGAATTAACGCCTTCAATCCGATGACGTATATTATTATTTTTTTTCTTGGTTTTTGAAGACGGAAGAGAAGACGGTTAGCAGTAGAGTGAGGGAAGGAGAGTTGGCATATCAGCCCCTTCAGTCCGACGACGTACTTTTTATTATATTTGTACCTCCAGACGATTTTATTCAACTGAAGAAAAAAAATCGTATGGAAGGGGGTTTAAATGAAGGTAGCATCTAATCCCGCCAGTTCGAAAAGTCTTTGCTGAATAAAGCTGGCACTAAAATGGTAAATCCGTCATCGTAGTGAAGGAGTTGAGAGAGAGAGAGAGACAGAGAGAGAGAGAGAGTCGAGCAAGCAAACGGGGGAGGAGGCTCATTTTATATTAATATTATACAAGGCTAAACACTAATTGAGGGCTGAGGAGGGGGGGAAGGGGAGGAGGGAGGCTGAGAGGAGGGGGAGAGGGAAGGCAGGAGGGAGGCGTGAGAGGGGAAGGGGAAGTGGAGTAAAAGGGAGGAGGGAAGAGGGGGCGGAGGGTTCTGAGAAGGGGGAAGGCGTGCGAGAGGGGAAGGGAAGGATCGGGAGTGGTAAGGGAGGGGTGAAGGTTGGAAAGGGGAGGTATGAGAGAGGGAGAGGGAGATAAAAGTGGGGGATGGAAGGGGGAGGGGGGGCTTGAGTAACGGAGAGGGAGAGGGGAGCAAGGGAGGGGGTGAAGGGTGTGAGGGGGAGACATGGGAGAGGGGGAGAGGAATGGAGGCGGGAAGAGGGATCTGAGAGGGAGGGAGTGGGGACCAGAAAGATTAATTAGCGAACATGCACTCCATTTGCAGTTGTATGAAGTTTTTTGCCGTTTTTCTTTTTTTTGGCATTTTTCTTTTTTTTTCTGGTATTTTATTTCTTTTTTTGATCCATCCGATTCCGATTATGGTATGTTGGGTGCTTGTACTTATGGACTTCCAGGTGATGGGGGGGAAAGGGATGGGAGAGGGAAGGGAATGGGGGAGGGAAGAGATTGGGGGATGGGTCAGGGGTAAGGGAAGAAAGGGGAAAGAGTGCAGAGGGAGAGGGTAAGTGAGGGGAGGTGCAGGAGGAGGAGTGGGTGTGATGATGTGAGGTGAATAGTATTACAACAAAACACTCAGGAGGGAGAGGGGACAATTTAAGCCAAGTAAGAGTAAAAGGAGTATATCTGACCGTAACACCTTCAGCGACGTTAATTTATTTTTTGGAGAATTGGACGACTTTATTTTGCAAACTAGTGCATTATAGACCGTAGTGAAGAGGCCAATTTAAGTCTTTATTAGCCCATTCAGAACCGTGATTTTTCTATTTATTACTATTATTATTATTATTATTATTATTATTATTATTATTATTATTATTATCATCAGGGGAATTTATTGTACCGGTGAGTGGAGTTAATGTCGAGATTGGTAGGAAAAATTTATGAAAAAAAATAAAATGAGCTACAGATTTTAGGAATGATTAGTACTTCGCGGAAAAGGATACGTAAAAATTATAAAAGACAGAGAAAAAATAGAGAAAGAAAATGGTAAAGAAAAAATGAAGCATAATTAAAAGTAGAAACGATAGAAATAAAACCGAATATTAAAGAGGTTCAGAAAGCGTTTCATTTTCGTATGGAGAGAAAAAGGGAGAAAAAGTCGAGAGAAAAAGAAGAGAAAAAAGGCCTGGATATTTTTAAGCCTTTTCAAAGGTTATTTCAGAGCCAAAAGACGTAGTAATGAAGATGTAAGTTTTGAGGAAAGTAATTTTGATTCTCTCTCTCTCTCTTTCTCTCTCTCTCTCTCTCATTCATATTGTCTGTTCGTGCTCTTCATGATAATTATCTCCTCCTCCTCCTCCTCCTCCTGCTCCTCCTCCACCAGCCTTAATTATCATCTGATATTCCTTCCCATCATTTTCTCATCATTATCCTTCTTCGTAGTCTGTCTCCTTTTTCCCCATGATCCTTCCTTAACAGATAAGTAAATAAATAAATAACTGAATTCGGCGAAAAAATAAAGAAGAATATACTAGTGTTGCGAAGTAGAAAAACACGCTCAAAATTTCTCCACGTGTCAGCAAGAGAGAGAGAGAGAGAGAGAGAGAGAGAGAAAAGGGGGGGGGGCAATGGTACTCTTTCTTCTCTGGAGTCCAGTAGTAAACAGTATACACTTTTTTAAAATTTCATCACGTCCTGCCGAGAGAGAGAGAGAGAGAGAGAGAGAGAGAGAGAGAGAGTAAATTTACAACTTCAGCCTTATGACGTATTTCCTATTTTATTTTTTTATTTTTTTTCGCTCTATCCCAATATTTTATCCAAATTACAGGGATTTTTGTAACTGCAGGAATTTTATGTATTATTCCTTAAGTACTTCGCAACCTGGGTGATTTCCTGAAGAGACTAAAATCGTTTGATAATAGCAAGAAAATAAAGCAAGGGAGACTACTGAATGGCAGGAAGAGGGGAGAGAAGGCAAAAGATTAAGAAACTGAAAAAGGAAAGGAAGGAATATTTTAAGAAAGCAAGAAACGATAACTTAAATGCAGAGAAAGGAGAACGATGAAATGCAAGAAAAGGGAAGAGAAAAAAAAATGAGGGGAAAGGAAAGTAGAAAACTATTAAGGGTAGAGATGGAAGGGACGAGAATGGAGCATTATGAAGCAAGAGAAAAGAGAGAATAAAAAGGCAGAAACTGAGCAGGAAGGAAAACGGGAAAATAGAATAGCTAGAGATAAAAAGAGAGAGAAAGGAGTATTATGTAGAGCAAAGAGAGAAAGGAAAATGAAGAATGTGAGCTAAAAACTAAATGAAAAAGAAAATTCAGAATGTGAGAAAAAAGAAAAAAAGAAAATAATGAAAAAGGTTTGAGTCCCCCCTTCTCCCCAGTGTTTCGAAGTTGTGGAGTAAACAGGACACGCTCTTAAAGAATTTCCACATGTCCAGGAGAAGGAACGAGGAGAGAAGGGAGACAGAGGAGGAAAGGAAAGGAGAAAAGAGAGGGAAAGGAAAGGAGAAAAGAGGAGGAAAGGAAAGGAGAAAAGAAGAGGAAAGGAAAGGAGGAAAAGAAGGGAAAAGGAAAGGAGAAAAGAAGGGGAAATAGGGAAGGAAAGGAGAAAAGAAGAGGAAAGAGGGGGAGGAAAGGAGATAAGAGGAGGGGGAGAAGGACAAGAGATGAGGAGGAGGAGGAAAGGCGAGGAGAAAAGAAGCGGAGGAGAGGGAGGAAAGGAAAGGAGAAGAGAAGAGGAGAGGAGGAAGGAAAGAAGAGGAAAGGAAAGGAAGTGACCTAGAGGGAGGAAAGAAAGGGAGAAAAGAGGAAGAAAGAAGAAAGAGAAATAAGCGAAGGGGAAACATTCAGAAAAAGAGGAAGAAAGAAGAAAGAGAAATAAGCGAAGGGGAAACATTCAGAAAAAGAGGAAGAAAGAAGAAAGAGAAATAAGCGAAGGGGAAACATTCAGAAAAAGAGGAAGAAAGAAGAAAGAGAAATAAGCGAAGGGGAAACATTCAGAAAAAGAGGAAGAAAGAAGAGAACGAAGAAACCAAAAGAAGTTATGCATAAAGGCGGGACGAACTACCAGAAAAAGATAGAAAGACAAATTAGACATATATTTCGAGAACTGGGCAATAAAACATATAAAAATAATAAAAAGAGACAAAAGAAAATGATAGAGCACGAGGAGAGGAAAGAGTACAAGAGAAGAAGAAGAGCAAAAGCGAAAACAGGAGAAAGATAAGATGGAATATAAGGAATGAAGAAAAGCGGTGAAAATTTGCTTCAGCTCTTCTTGTCCCCAGCACCTCGAAGTTGTGTAGTAAACAGGGCAGGGCCGTGACGAATTTCCCCATGTCTAGCAGGGGAAGAAGGGCGAAAGGAAGTAACGGGAAAGAAAATGAAAGGAGAAAGGAAGAAGCGGGGAAAGAAATTAAAGGAGAAAGGAAAAGAGTAGGGGATAAAACGAAAGGGGAAAGGAAGAAAAAAAGAAAAGGAAAGGAGGAAGAAACAGGGGAGAAATGGAAAGGAGAAAGCAAAAAACAGAAGAAAGGGAAAGGAGAAAGGAAGGAAAAGGGGAGAAAGTGAAAGAAAGAAAAACAGAAGAAAATGAAAGGGGAAAGAAAGCAGCAAGGGAGAAAAGGAAAGAAGAAAGGAAGAGACAAGAAAAGAAAAGGAGAAAAGAAAAGGGAAAAAGTAGAAACAGGGGAGAAAAGGAAAGAAGAAAGGAAGAAACAAGAAAAGGACTGGAGAAAGGAAGAGGAAAGAAAAAGAGAAAGGAACGAAGGGTAAGTATTAAAATACAAATCAGGGCGGATGATGAGAAAGGAAAAAGCAAATAGATCATTTACAGAAAAAGATGGATGAAATAACGAGAGAGAGAGAGAGAGAGAGAGAGAGAGAGAGAGAGAGAGGGAGAGAGAGAGAGGAAAATAGGAAGTAATGAAAAAATGCTGATTCAGAAATACTAATATTAGGAGGGAAGGAAAAATTTACTTACGTGCTCCTAAAAATTTGTGAACAGGAGAAATTGAAATAAAAACCTGGATAAAACGAAAAATAATTGAAAAAAATAAAGCAAGAGAAATAACAGGAAAAAAGTAAAAGAGAAAGAGACAGACAAAAATAAAGGAAAATAAAGAAAGAAAATATATATATAAAAGAAAGGATAGATACAAATAAAAGGGTCTGGCTTCCCCTCTGTCCCCCGTGCATTGAAGTTGTGGCGTAGTGAGAGAGAGAGAAAGAGAGAGAGAGAGAGAGAGGGAGAGGGAGGTAGGCAAACTGGGAAGGAATAAGAAGAATAAGGGGTGCGATATAAGAAGACAGGAAAAAATTAGGAATAAAAGAAAAAATGGAAGGCAGTGAGAGAGAGAGAGAGAGAGAGAGAGAGAGAGAGAGAGAGAAGAATCGAGAACGGAAAAACTGAAACACGATGAAAAACAAGTAATAGAGTAGCGAGAAATAAAGTCAGTCCAAAAGTCGATCAGTGTGAAGTAAATAAAAGGAAATGGATACGAAACAAGAAGAGGGTAAAGACGAGGAATACAGGAATATAAAACAGAAGGCAGAGGAGAAGAACATGGATGAGAAACGAGAGAAGGAGTTAGAAAAATGAAAAAAATAAAAGATGAAAATTGACAGGTGTGGCTTCCCCTCTCTCCCCTGTGCATCGAAGTTGTGGAGCAAACAAGACACACTCCTAAAGAATTTCTACGTGTCCAGGTGGGGAAGGGGTGAGAGAGAGAGAGAGAGAGAGGGAGAGGAGGGGGAAGAAAAAATGAATGGAGTAAGCAGGACACACTCTTAAAGAATTTCTGCGTGTCCAGGTGGGGAAGGGGTGTGTGTGTGAGAGAGAGAGAGGGGGGGGGGAAGAAACGAAAAAATGCAGGGATTGAAAAGGAAAAAATTAAATATATATGGAAGAATTTGGAGAAGTGAGACTAGCGATAACTGGAAAGGGCAGGAAGAAAAAAAAAGAAAAAGGTACTGGAGGGGAAAGAAAAAAGTCCCAGCATCTGAAATTCTGAGAGTCCGGTGAGAAAGTCGTAAATGAAAACAAAAAATGGAGAAAAACTAAGGATTTAAACTCTAAACGAAAAGTAAAAGCAATGATTAAAGTGGGAAGGAGGTGATAAGATGGTAAAAGATAGGGAAGGAAATAGAGAAATAGGAACAAAAATGAAGGAGATGAATGGGGGAATAGGAAAGGAGGAAAAAAAGATGGTAGAATATAAGCAAGGAAATTGAGAAAAAGGAAGAAAAATGAAGATAAAAGTGGAAAAAGAGGGAGAAGAAAAAAGAAATTATACCACTACCAGAATTCTTCCTTTTCACAGTGCTTCGAAGGTGTGGAGTAAATAGAACAGTCTTAAAGAATTTCCACGTGTCCAGCAGGGGTAGGAGGAAAGAGAAGACAGGGAATAAGAACGAAAGACTGAAAAAAAAAAAAAGGCTGGAAAGATGTAGAGGATAATTAGGAAATGTACAGAACCTAGCAAAGGGAAATGGAAGCAAATTGAGTGAAAAGGAAAGAGAACATAAATGGAAAGAAAATGTAATAATGTAATAATTAAGAAAAGAGAGGAAATACTCGTAAAGTGTATAAGAATACATTGATTAGCCTCGTCGCCTTTACTCAAGATTTATTATTTATTATTATATATTTTGTAGGAGAAGGCCAATCAGTCGAAGTGTAATCTAATGACTTTTTTTTTATTCTAACTGGCTACCTCAAGATTATTTTTTCGTTAGACTTCTTGTGCTAAAGGAATTAAAAAAAAAAAATCTTCATCCTAGGTCTCCAGCTAGAACAGTCTCTCTTAATCGGAATAAAACCTAATTGCAGAAAAAAAAAAAAGAAAGTAAGAAAAGACAAAGCACTGAAGGGGTTAAAGAATTCTCACACATCTTGTCAGGGAAGGGAGGAGGATGTGGGTGAGGGGGGGAGGGAGGGGGGTCTTTCACCTTCCCCCCCTCTCCTTCCCTCACCAACTCTTCCTGTCACCTTTCCCCCTTCCCTCGTCCCCTGCCCTCTTACTCCGCATTCTCTCTCCCTTGTCCATCCTGTCTTCCTTCCCCCCTGCTCTCTCTCTCTCTCTCTCTCTCTCTCTCTCTCTCTCTCTCTCTCTCTCTCCCCTGCTGGATTTTCACACAGTTTTCAGGGCAGGTGTTTTCTCTCTTTTGTTTCTCTCCATTCTTTTTCTAATATTTAGGGGTTATTGTTTTGCTGTTTGTCTTTTTTTTCCCTTTCCTGTTTTTTTTTCGGTTTGATTCTGTTGACTTTTTGTAGTTTGGTTTTGCTACTGATTTTTAGTTGTATTATCATTTTTTTTTTTTTTTTTTTTTATATACCGTGTGTTTTGATGATTTACGTTTGTTTTTGTTTAGCTTTCGTCTTCGCTTAGTGAATCTCGTTAGGATTTTTGGTTGAGTTATGCGCATATATTACGCTTGTCTTTTGGAATAATTACCCACTTCAGTAATGCGTCTGAAATTGGGTTAAAATAAAAAATAATCCTGATGGTAGTAAGTCTCTGTTTAATATGTTCAGTCTTTTGCTTCTGAAAATTCACGGACATTTTTATCATAATTTTTCATTACAGTTTTTTTTC